>NC_062557.1:25050246-25350246 GCF_016906955.1 Phacochoerus africanus | reverse complement strand
CCCTGGGCCAGGTGCTGAGCTGCATCAGCCTGTCTTTATTCTTTCATCTTAGTTCTCACCTTAGGGTGAGTTGGGGGGGCATCATTTCAGAGAAAACCACCAGGCAACACTGGTAGAAAGCCCTCAAAGTAACAAGACACTGGCTTCACCCTTACCTATATAAGGTAGGCAGGGCAGATGTGGCTTTCTTGTCCCCAGTTTCAAGATGAGCCAACTATGGCTCTGTGTGGATAAGGGCTTCGGCGAAAGTCAAACAACCCTGCGAGTGGTGGGTGAGTGGAGCTGGGACTTCAATCCTCCTACTCTTTTCTCTCCATCCTTCCATGCTGCTCCCTAATCGAACTAATCAGGGGCATGTTTGCTGAAGTGGCAGAAGGCCCCTCCCATACCCGTTGCAGGAGTGTGTGTGGATTGTGTTGGTGGGAGGGGGGGGGCGGTTCACTGGGGATCTTGAAGAACTGCGTCATCTTTCACGTCCCTTGAAAGGAGAGGAAGGGAAAGCCCTTGCTGCTGCCGCCTCTTCTCTTTCTTCTTCTTCTTCTTCTTTTTTTTTTTTTTTTTTTGTCTTTTTAGGGCCCCACCCGTGGCATATGGAGGTTCCCAGGCTAGGGGTCCAATCGGAGCTGTTGCTGCCTGCCTACGTCAGAGCCACAGCCACACCAGATCCGAGCCACGCGTCTGTGACCTACAGCACAGCTCACGGCAATGCCAGATCCTCAACTCACTGAGCGAGGCCAGGGGTCAAACCTGCAACCTCATGGTTCCCAGTCGGATTCATTTCCACTGTACCACGACAGGAACGCCTCCTTCTTTCTTGCCATGCCTGCAGTTTCCAGGCCAGGGATCGAACCCATGCCACTGCAGTGATAACTCAGATCTTTTTTTTTTTTTTTTTGTCTTTTTGCCATTTCTTGGGCCGCTCCCGGGGCATATGGAGGTTCCCAGGCTAGGGGTCAAATTGGAGCTGTGCCTCCAGCCTACACCACAGCCACATCAACCCTGGATCCTAGCGACATCTGTGACTTAGGCTACAGCTTGTGACCACATCCAATCTTTAACACACTGAGCGAGGACAGGGATGGAACCCGCATCCTCAAGACACTATGGACACTCTGAGTTATTATTATTATTATTTGCTTTTTAGGGCTGCACTTGCGACCTCTGGAGGTTGCCAGGCTAGGGGTCTAATTGGAGCTGCAGATGCTGCAGCAACATGGGATCCAAGCCTCGTCTTCGACCTATACCACAGCTGTGGCAACTCTGGATTCCTAACCCACTGGATACATAACCCACTGGATCCTTAACCCAGGCCAGGGATTGAACCTGCAACCTCATGGTTCCTAGTCGGATTTGTTTCTGCTGTGCCCCGACAAGAACTCCAACACTATGAGATTTTAACCCACTGAGCCACGAGGGGGACTCCCCCCCCAACCTTTTATTTTAGTTATTTATTTTTTAATGGCTGCACATGCACATGGAAGTTCCTGGGCAAGGGATAGAATCTGTGCCACAGCAACAGCAATGCTGGAACACTGACCCACTCTCCCAGGCTGGGGATTGAACCCACACCTCTGCAGGGACCTGAGCTGCTGCAGTCAGATTCTTTTTTCTTTTTTTGTCTTTTTTAGGGCTGCAACCACACCATATGGAAGTTCCCAGGCTAAGGGTCTAATCAAAGGTGCAGTTACAGGCCTACACCATAGCTACAGCAGCACACACAGGATCCAAGCTGCATCTGTGATCTACACCTCACAGTTCACTGTAACTCTGGATCCTTTTTTTTTTTTTTTTTGCCTTTTTGCCATTTCTTGGGCCGCTCCTGGGGCATATGGAGGTTCCCAGGCTAGGGGTCCAATTGGAGCTGCAGCCACCGGCCTACGCAGGAGCCACAGCAACGCGGGATCCTAGCTGCATCTTCGACCCACACCACAGCTCACGGCAACGCTGGATCCTTAACCCACTGATCGAGGCCAGGGATCGAATCCGCAACCTCATGGTTCCTAGTCGGATTCGTTAACCACTGCGCCACAACGGGAACCCCTAACTCTGGATCCCTAACCCACATACCTTCTCCACCTGTCTGGACCATCAGTCTTTGTATCTGGGCTTCCAACCCATTGGGGGTGTCTTCCTGCCTCCCCCATCCCCTGTGCCCTCTCTGATCCCTCATATTCTAGAAATTCCCCACAGTGAACTGAAGCTCTGCTACCTCTGGAGTCACCCTTCCCTGACCAGGGCTGGACTGGATTTTGGACACTAGGGCACCTCCCACTGTGGCACTGACAGGCCAGTTGGGTTGTCAATGGGGTTTACTGGACAATTTTGATTAAGTCTGGCAGGCCCTTCTGATCCCCAGAAACTTCCCAAGGCCATCTTTCCAATTCCCTGGGCTCCCAATATGCCCTTGGGGTGTGGCGGGGTGGGGGCGGCTATGGGCTCCCCTGAGAGTTTGGCATCTTCTCTGAACTCCTTCCCTGGCCTCCCCACATCTGCCCTCCCCCAGGGCCCAGACCACATTCTCCCTAATCTTTTCACTGCTAGGTATGAAAGCCCCCAATCAAAGGGAAACAAGGAGGGGGCTGCAGGAGTTCCCATGTGGCTCAGCAGGTTAAGAACCTGACATAGTGTCCATGAGGATGTGGGTTCAATCCCTGGCCTTGCTCAGTGTTTTAGAGATCTGGCATTGCTGCAAGCTGAGTTGAGGGTCACAGAGGTAGCCTGGATCCCACATTGCTGTGGCTGTGGTGTAGGCCAGCAGCTGCAGCTCCAGTTCAACCTCTAGCCTGGGAACTTCCATATGCTGCAGGTACGGCCCTGAAAAAAAAGGAAAAGCATGGAGTTCCCATCATGGCTCGGTGGTTAACAAATCCGACTAGGAATCATGAGGTTGTGGGTTCGATCCCTGGCCTCGCTCAGTGGGTTAAGGATCTGGCGTTGCCATGAGCTGTGGTGTAGGTTGCAGACACGGCTCGGATCCTGCGTGGCTGTGGCTCTGGAGTAGGCCGGTGGCTACGGCTCCGATTCGACCCCTAGCCTGGGAACCTCCATAGGCCGTGGGAGTGGCCCCAGAAAAGGCAAAAAGACAAAAAAAAAGGAAAAGCAAAGAAAAATGAACAAACAAACAAGGAGGGGGGCTGCAGAGAGGTCACTTTCAATGTGGGGGGAGGTAGGGAGCAAAAGCACAGCATGCCTGCAGAGCAGCCTCCTCCCAAACAAATCCCCAGAGCACCACGCAGAGGGTCAGGGCTGCTGGGAACCATCCCACAACCTGACTCCAGTTGAGCGTGAGACTTCAGGGTCCCGGGGAAAGATGTCCCCTATTTTGGGGTATGCTATGCCTCCAGCAGGGGGGTCCAGATTTTGACACAAACCCTTCTGAGCTCATTGACCGGTTGTTCAACAGGAGGCAGGACCGCAAGCAGCCCCCACATCTTCCTTGGAGGCCGGATCTGAACTGGTGTCTAATCTCTGCCCATTGATAGCTGGCCCAGAGAGAAGTTTTTCTAGATGGTGAAAAATGAGGGGTGGGTGGGTGAGGTTTCTAGGAAGCAGCGGTGAGCGGCCCTCCTCATCCATCACCTCTCATCCCACACAAGCACTTAATTTCATGCTGGAGCTGCTCTCAGCCTGGGGAGTTGACCTGGAAAGGAAAGCGGCCTTTTCTTGGTCCTGCAACTAACAGCCAGGACAGGAGCAGGGCTGTGTGAGGTTCAAAGTACCCAGGGTGCGTGGAGAAGGGAGAGGCTGGGGAGGAGGCACCTGCCAAGTGTGCAGTATGTGCCCTGCCCCTTCTGGACCGAGAGCCCCCGTGGACACAGCCATGCACTAAATGCTTGGAGAAAGACAAAGGCCACACCTCAAGGAAGCTGCAGTCTGAGGGGGGCCCTTAGTCTCAGGAAGCCTCCATGTGATGGGGCAGACAGCCTGGCTCTGATAGAAGCACAGCATGGCCTCGGGGGCGGGGTGGGGGGGGAGACACTCTGATGGCAGAGAAAGGGGCACATGTGACTCTCTTAGAAGAGAGCAGGGCATTTGAGAAGAGAAGCATGGGCCTCAGCAATCTTTACAGTTAGAGTTGTAGCTGGCCCACCGTCCTCTGTGTCCCCACCCTGTAAAGGTGCCTCTTTTCTTTCTTTCTTTCTTTTTTTTCTAGGGCCGCACCTGCAGCATATGGAGGTTCTCAGGCCAGGGGTCGAATTGGAGCTACAGCTGCCCGCCTACGTCATAGCCACAGCTATGCCAGATTCAAGCCGTGTCTGTGAACTCTACCACAGCTCATGGCAACATGGCAACGCCAGATCCTTAACCCACTGAGTAGGGCTAGGGATCAAACCCACGTCCTTATGGGTACTTGTGAGATATGTTTCTGCTGACGGAAACTCCAAGGTGCCTCTTTCCCCACTCTTTCCTTCCTCTAAGCAGGAAGACAGCTTGAGTAAAAGTTCTGAGTTCACTGCCACCAGCAGAAACCTCCATCCTGGAGTTCCTGTCGTGGTGCAGTGGTTAACGAATCCGACTAGGAACCATGAGATTGTGGGTTCGATCCCTGGCCTCGCTCAGTGGGTTAAGGATCTGGCGTTGCCATGAGCTGTGGTGTAGGTCGCAGATGTGGCTTGGATCCCGCGTTGCTGTGGCTGTGGCGTAGGCCAGTGGCTACAGCTCCGTTTAGATCCCTAGCCTGGGAACCTCCATATGTCGCAGGAGTGGCCCTAGAAAAGGCAAAAAGACAAAAAAAAAAACAAAAAACAAAAAACCAAACAAAAAACAACCGAAAAGAAATCTCCATCCTTCATACTCCCTCAACCTGCTGCCTGTCACTCACGGCCCTTTCCCTAGTCAGCTGGATCCCCTGCCCCTAACCCCACCCCAGATATGGAGATGGACCCATTGCCACATTGACAAAGCCATCGCCACTGTGGCCCCCCTCTCTCCAACCCAGGAGTAGTCTTATGTCTCTGGGAGTGCCCCCTCCCCAGCTAGCGCCACCCTACCCAAAACTTAGGGTATCTTTTTTTTTCCTTTTTCTTTTTAGGGCCACACCTGCAGCATATGGAAGTTCTCAGAGTGGGGGTCCAATCTGAGCTGCATCTTCAACCAACACTGCTGCTTGTGGCAATGCCAGATCCCTAACTCACTGAGGGAGGCCAGAGATCAAACCGGCATCCTCATGGATATTAGTCAGGTTCTTTTTTTTTTTTTTTTTTGGTCTTTTTATGGCCACAGGTGTGGCTATAGAAGTTCCCAGGCTAGGGGTCCAATTGGAGCTGTAGCTGCCATAACCGCAGCAACACCAGATCTGAGCGGCACCTGCAACCTTCACCATAGCTCACCGCAACACTGGATCCATAACTCACTGAGCGAGGCCAGAGATCGAACCCAGGTTCTCACGGGTACTAGTCGGGTTCGCTACTGCTGAGCCATAATGGGAACTCCAACTAGTCAGGTTTTTAACCTGTTGATCCACAACAGGAATTCCAGGGCATCCTTTTTAATGGGGGGCATCTATAAAGGAAGTGGGGGAATACTGGGCTCTGTGTCCAGAAGGGTGGAGGGGGCAAAAGAATAGGGGCACTTAGGAGTTCCCTAGTGGCCTAGCGGTTACACTCTGGCATTGTCACTGCTATGGCAGGGGTTCAGTCCCTGGCCAGGGAAATTCCACGTGCTGCAGACATGACCAAAAAAAAAAAAAAGTTCCAGGGGTGGAGGGCACTTAAGGTACCCTGCCCACAGGCTTGCCCCCAGGCAGCATCTGGAGATACCCAAATGTTAATCACCCATTAGCACAGTTTGAGTGGAAAGGGCAACTTTATTACGTGTAAAATGGACTTAATGTGGCAGGAGCTGTGGGCTTAATTTCTTGAGATAAGATGCTTTTAGGCTAATTAGCTGGTCTGTGATGCCTGGGATATAAAGGAGCCAGGGGATACTTTCTTGAGACAGGCTCCAAAGAGCCAGAGGAGAGGAGGAGACCCCCTGTCCTGTCTTTCTTCTGGGAGAGCCGGGAAAGAAGCCTGGTAAGAGAGGAGCTGGGACGGGGGTGTATGCAGATGTGGACAAGACATTGGAGGGGTGGGTCTTGGCATCCCCAAGATGTTCAGCACCCCAGTAGCTCACTTTCTTTTCCTCTATATGAGAAATCAAAAGGTGGCTCTGGGAGTTCCTGTTGTGGCTCAGGGGGCCAAGAACCCAGCTAGCATCCATGAGGACGCGGTTTTGATCCCTGGCTCGCTCAGTGGGTTAAAGATCCAGGGTTGCCGCCAGCTGGGGTATAGGTTGCAGATCCAGCTTGGATCCGGTGTTGCTTTGGCTGTGGCACAGGCTGGAAGCTGCAGCTACGATTCGATCCCTAGCCTGGCAGTCTGGGAACTTCCATATGCTGCAGGTGAAGACTCACAGCCCCCTACCCCCGCTTACCCCCCAAAAAAAGGCGGCTCTGAAGCTTTCTTTAACACCCAGGTGACAAGGCAGGAAGATGAGGTCTTTTTTTTTTTTCTTTTGGCCTTTTCTAGGGCCCTTCCTGCAGCATATGGAGGTTCCCAGACTAGGAGTCTAATTGGAGCTGCAGCGGCCAGCCTATGCCACAGCCACAGCCACACGGGATCCAAGCTGCATCCGCCACCTACACCACAGCTCATGGCAACGCCAGCACCTTAACCCACTGAGGCAAGGCTAGGGATCGAACCCGAAACCTCATGGTTCCTAGTCGGATTCGTTAACCACTGAGCCACGACAGGAACTCCAGAAGATGAGGTCTTGCAGCCCACACATCTCTAGGTGTAGCTTTGGTGTTCAGGGCTTGGGCGGGAAGTTCCTTCCTTAATTGTTCTTCATCTCTGCGGAAGACACCCTGATGACACGGGGTGAACCCTCAGTAGAAGGGTCGGACCTTCCCTGAGTGGAGATAGTGAGGGCTGAGCAGGGGAGGGTGGGATGGTTCTACTTGTGGTTTTCCCTGAGGGCAAGAGGTCTGTGATGATTTAGGTAATAGCCAATTTGAGAGCCAGAAGACTGGCTGGTATGAGCTTTGGAGGGCTCTAAAGGCATAATCTTACCAAACCACATGCCTGTGCTGTCTAGCCATGGGAGCCAGGAAGGGGGTTGTCCAGGCATACAGGTCTTTGGTGTTTTCTTCTGCCTGGATAGCTCCCCTACCACCCTCCTCCCACCGGGCTCAGACGCCACTTAAAAACAAAAAATAAAAAGCAGGTTCAGGAGTTCACGCTGTGGCACAACGGGATTGGTGGTGTCTCTGCAGCACCAAGATGCAGGTTCGATCCCTGCCTGGCACAGTGGGTTAAAGGATCCAGTGTTGCCGCAACAGCAGCAGCGTAGGTCCCACTGTGGCTCAGATCTGATCCCTGGCCCAGGAACTCAGGTACCACAGGGCGGAAAAGAAAAAAAAAAAAAAAAGGTTCACTCTCAGCCAGGATCTGTCTCTTCTAGTCACTAATGCTAACGGCCAGCACCCATCACCATTCCCAAGGTCTTACTCCAGCCTCTTAGAAAAGTTGCACCCTGGGAGTTGGAAGTTTCAGAGGCCCCACGCGCTCCCCCTCTGCTGGTTGCTCCCTCAGCACAGAGCTTCCACCTTAGGCTGGTCTTTGTCTCTCTTTGCTCAGGAAATAACCCCTGGAAGATGGTGGCCATGAAGACCTTCTGTCTGCTGCTGGTGTCCCTGCTCCTGGCAGTGGCGCTAGGAGAAAAGGAAGAGGGTCACTCCAGGTTGGTGTGAGAAGGAACGGGTCAGGTGCAGGAGAGGGAGTTGGGGGCTGACTGGGTTCGGTTTTGGGTGGGGGGTGAGAAAGGGAGGAATTCCAGGCCAAGAGGAAAGATGCTTGAGGACAAAAACCTTCCAGTCGGAGTGCTGAGTGAGGCTAGAACCAGAGAATATTTATATACCATATTTACTTGTAACCATTGCAGCAGGAGAGACTGTGGTTAGATCTCTGGAAGGACATCTCAGGGGTTAGGTTTCTAAAATAGATGACAGCATCTCCTTTCCTAATAAAAGCCTTCGCCATTCATTTATGCGTGCATTTGATCAACTTTTAATTACTTATTTATTTCATTTTTAGGGCCGCATCCACAGCATATGGAAGTTCCCAGGCTAAGGGTCGAATGAGAGCCCGCAGCTGCCAGCCTACACCACAACCACAGCAACTTGGGATCCGAGCCGCATCTGCAACCTACACCACAGCTCACAGCAACAGAGGATCCTTTAACTCACTGAGCGAGGCCAGGGATCGAACCCTCGTCCTCACGGATACTGGTTGGGTTCATTACCACTGATTCACAATGGGAAATCCCTTGATCAAATTTTATTTTATTTTATTTGCTTTGCTTTTTAGGGCCGCCCCTGTGGCATATGGAAGTTCCCAGGCTGGAGGTCCAATCAGAGCTGCAGCTACGGGCCTACGCCACAGCCACAGCAACGCCAGATCCCTGACCCACTGAGTGAAGTCAGGGATCGAACCCGCATCCTCATGGATACTAGTCAGATTCATTTCCGCCATGCCACAATGGGAATTCCCCTTGATCAAATTTTAGAGTGGACTTCCTGCATGCCAGGCCCAGGGGATATGCATGAAGAGTGGGCCATAAATGCCACCTGTCCTCACAGAGCATATAGGACCAAGAGGAAACCAAACCCTCTAGACGAGAGCTTCAGACTGTCAGGACTCATGTGAAGAAAGGCAGAGAGGATCATGAGTGACTATGGCAGGGGGCTGTTTGTGTTTGAGGATGACCAAGAGAGACTTGCTGAGTAAAGGGGCCTTCTCGGGTCCAAGGACAGGCCATATGCCCCTGTTAAGTTGGGCTCAGCAGACTGGAGGCACGGCTGTCAGACAGGTACAAGGAGAGACATCATGCAGAAGTTAAAGACCAGGAGTTCCCTTCATGGCTCAGCGGTTAAGAATCCCACTAGGATCCATGAGGATGTGGGTTTGATCCCTGGCCTCGTTCAGTGGGTTAAGGATCCAGCGTTGCTGTGAGCTGTGGTGTAGTTTGCAGATGTGGCTTGAAGCCCGAGTTTTCTGTAGCTGTGGTGTAGGCCAGCAGCTGTAGCTCTGACTTGACCCCTAGCCTGGGAACCTCCATATGCCGCGGGTGCAGTCCTAAAACAAACAAACAAACTGGAGTTCCTGTGTAGCTCAACAGTTATGAACCCAACTAGGATCCATGAGGATGCAGGCTCGATCCCTGACCCGACTCAGTGGGTTGCCATGAGCTGTGCTGAATCCCAAGTGGCTGTGGTATAGGTCCCAGCTGCAGCTCCAATCAACCCCTAGCCTGGGAACTTCGTTATGCCCCAGGAGAGGCCATAAAAAGCAAAAAAAAGAAAAAGAAAAAAAGAAAAAAGAAAAAAGCTGATTCCCAAGAAATGGGCTGTTTCTTTCTTTTCTTTTCTTTTTTTGTCTTTTTGTCTTTTTACCATTTCTTGGGCTGCTCCCACGGCATATGGAGGTTCCCAGGCTAGGGGTCCAATCGGAGCTGTAGCCGCCAGTCTATGCCAGGGCCACAGCAATGCGGGGATCCAAGCTGCGTCTGCGACCTACACCACAGCTCACGGCAACGCCAGATCCTTAACCCACTGAGCGAGGCCAGGGATCAAACCCACAACCCCATGGTTCACTAGTTGGATTCGTTAACCACTGGCGTCCGCCTCTGCTCCTTCTTTGTCATCCTGGTTTTCCTCTCTCTCCCCTCCCTGCCCCTCAGATTCCACACTAAGGCCAGTGGCTCCCAGCCTCGTGGCCCCAGGTACGCCGAGGGGACTTTTATCAGTGACTACAGTATTGCCATGGACAAGATCCGCCAACAAGACTTTGTGAACTGGCTGCTAGCACAGAAGGGGAAGAAGAGCGAGTGAGTCTTGGTGCACCCCTCCTGCTCCCTGTCCCCTGTGTCGCACGTGTCCAGGTGACACTCATGGGAAGTGAGACAGCCCAGGACCCTGGCTCAGGCAGCCGTCGGGTCTAGGAGCAGGTCTAGGGCAACTTTCCAATCCTTTTCCTCTAAGAGGAAGGGTCTGGGAAGAATTGGGGGGGGGACTCATAGAGGCTCCTCAGTTGGCGTGGGGTGGCGCTGGGGATGAGGGCAGGGGAGCCGAGTGGCTGCCCATGGCTATTCAATGGTGGCAAATTCAGACTTTGGAAACAGAATAAACTGCTCTCGTTATTCTTTTTCTCTTTGCTGGGTCCCTTGCCCTCATTGTTTGGTCCGCCTGGTAGTTTCTGAAAAGCTTCCCACTGGCAGCTGAAGATAAGCAGTGGGAAGGTTGAGTTGCGAAAGAGGTACCCTCAACTCCTTGAGTTGAGGTACCAAAAGATTGGAGCTTCTTCGGACCGGAGAACACATGGACTCTCCCCTTGCCCCACCCACTCCCTAATCTTTATTTTACCAGCTGGAAACACAACATCACCCAGAGGGAGGCCCGGGCCCTAGAGCTGGCCCATCAGTCTAACAGGAAGGAGGAGGCGAGGGAGCCGCAGGGGTGAGTCAGCCCACAGGGGAAGGGGTGGGAGTGGGGCCTCCTGACCCGCCCCCACCTCATTGTTCCCTTTCCCAGACTCTCCCAGAGCAGGGCTAGGCCCCAGATAAGCATCCCCTTCTACTCTGAGTTCAAAGAGGGGTCTCTGCTGAACTCCCAGAGGTCAGCCTAAGCTTAAGGTAGAAGCCTGGGGGGAATGGGGGTAGGTGTCAAATCTGGGAGGGGATTTGGGGCCAGGGTTTCCAAGATTGATGACTTAGTGTGCAGAGTCACCAAGTCGAGGAAAGGGGCGCAAAAGAGACTTCAGAAACTGGCTTCTCCTCTTCTGCCCACCACACTTTAGGAAAGCTTTTGTGGAACAGGGACCCTCCCAAGGCCAGTTCTCTGAAATCAGCTAGCCCCTCTCCATAGGAAGCTGAGGAATCAATGACACAGATCATTCTAAAGAGTGAATATTCAGAGTTCCCTTCATGGCTCAGCAGTTAATGAACCCGACTAGGATCCATGAAGATGTCGGTTCGATCCCTGGCTTCGCTCAGTGGGTTAAGGATTGGGCACTGCTCTGAACCGTGGTGTAGGTCACAGATGCGGCTAGGATCCCATGTTGCTGTGGCTGCGGGGTAGGCTGGCAGCTACACCTCCAATTCGATTCCTAGCCTGGGAACCTCCATATGCCACAGGTGTGCCCCCGCCCCCCCCAAAAAAGGAGTGAATATCCCCAAAGTAATCTCTTGGGGTTTTGGAATGCATTCTGGGGGACACTTTTCGAGGTGGATGGGTGGGCTGGCTTCTGCTGGAATTCTTTGTCTCTGCCTCTATTGAAGAGCCTATAGTACCAGGCAGACAGATCTGGGTGGAGCTTTGAAAGCTGAGATAACTGAGAGGCAGCTGTGTTGACTTGCACCCCGCCCCCCACCCTGTCCCACCGTCTTGGAGTCCCAAGCCCTGTATTTACTCTCTTGGGGTGGGGCCCAGGCTAAAAGGGCCTGCCAGAGACTTTCTCCTTTGTAGCTCCCTCCCCCAGAACCCCGGTGATGATGATGTGCTAAAGGATATACTGACTCGAGAGCTGCTGGCCTGGATGGTGGAGCAGTTGGAGCTCTGCAGACTCAGGTGAGACTTTGGTGGCTTTGGGTGTCTTGCATAGGGTGGTTGTGAGCTTGAGCTTTGGGGTCAGATGTGGGTTCAGCTCTTCGCCCCAACACACACTAACAAATTACTTGGACTCTCGAGAGCCTCAGGGTTTTCATGAAAACTGGGGCTAGTGAAACCACTTCAGGGGATTTGGTGGGATTTAAACAAGATAATGCAAGGGACAGGCCGAGAGCAACATCTGCAGAGTACCAAGAGTTTGGTCATGTGGACAATTATTAGTACTACTTGCATTTCTCCCTCACTGTCCTCCAGGTGAGACACTGCTCTCACCTCCCCTGCCCACCTGAGCCCATCCTATCCTCAGCTTTCCTCCTGTATCCTTGTGCCATGCGCAACTTCTCAATGATGGACCCACTAGAGATGGAGGCATGTTGCCCTTCTCTGTAGCTGCTGCTGGTCTCAGTAGTCCTTGAATCCATCTCATCAGCTAGGAAGTCTTTCTGTCTCTTATGTCTCAAACAAGGGATGGCTCAAAACCATGGAATAGGAGTTCCCGTCGTGGTGCAGTGGGTAACGAATCCAACTAGGAACCATGAGGTTGCAGATTTGATCCCTGGCCTTGCTCAGTGGGTTAAGGATCCGGTGTTGCCGTGAGCTGTGGTGTAGGTTGCAGACGAGGCTCAGATCCTGAGTTGCTGTGGCTCTGGCGTAGCCCGGTGGCTACGGCTCCAATTAGACCCCTAGCCTGGGAATCTCCATCTGCCGTGGGTGCGGCCACAGAAAAGACAAAAAGACAAAAAGACAAAAAACAAAAAACAAAACCGTGGAACAGATCCATCCACTTGAAGGGTCAGACAGGACCCTCATTTAAGATGCAGAGGACGGAGTTCCCTTGGGTAGGACAGCTTAAGGATCTGGCGTAGTTCCTGCTGTGGCGCCGTTTTGATTCCTGACACATGAAACTTCTGCATGATGCAAGTGTGGCCAAAAAAAAAATGCAAACACCAAGGCACAGAAACCAAAATAAATTCAGACCAGTTCTGGGAAGTTGAGGGACGAAGGGGACAAATTTGGGATGACTTCCTGTACGAGGGTTAGAAGGAAGAGATGGATGTGACCAGAACGGTGAAGAAGGGAGTATGAGAAAGTCTCCCCAGGAAGATGGGAGAGAGAACAGTCTCTGTGCTTTTGGGAATCATTTTGATGATTTATAATTAAAAAGGTAATCTGGAGGTAGGAGCCTTTGAACTCTGGCTGAGCGCCAGGATAAATTTACTTTACTGACTCCAAGCCGATACTGACCCTCTTCTCCACCTCTCCCCCTCCTCCCTCTACTCTGCACAGGTTTCCGTGACACCGACCAAACCCAGCTCAGGATTGGACTCTGCCCTTCACGTACTGAGCTCCTGCCCCAGCTCCACTCCAGGATACCCCAAAGAAACCAAACTAAGTTTAAACCAAAATAAAATCTTTGTGCCCAAAGTCAAAACTTATTCGTGTGGCTACTGAGCACTGATTGCATCATTGTCCGTGTGTATGTGTGTGTGTGTGTGTGTGTGTGTGTGTGTGTGTGTGTGTGTGCCACTCAGGGCAAAGGAGATACGCCCCTACCCATCTGTCGATTCATCTGTTTTTTTCCACAAACACTTATTGGGCACTTAACATAGGCAGCGACTGTGCTGAACCCTGGGTATACAGCCTGAACCCTGGGTATACAGCAATGATGGAGACAAGACACCATCCTTGGTCCCAAGGAGTTTATAGTCTACTGGTGGAGTGAGACCTTAATGTTTTCTTTCTTTCCTTTTTTTTTTTTTTTTTTTTTTGTTTAAGGGCTGCATCTGAGGCATATGGAAGTTCCCAGGCTAGGGCTTGAATCAGAGCTGCAGCTGCCAACCTACAGCACAGCTCACAGCAATGCTGCATCCTTAACCCACTGAGTGAGGCCAGGGATCAGAGCCTCATCCTCATGGATACTGGTTGAGTTTGTAACCTGCTGAGACAAAACAGGAACTCCTTTCCCCCCCATTTGTAAAAGTTTTATTGGAGTTCCCATCATGGCTCAGTGGTTAACTCATCTGACTAGGAACCATGAGGTTGTGGGTTCGATCCCTGGCCTCGCTCAGTGGGTTAAGGATCCGGCATTGCCTTGAGCTGTGGTGTAGGTCGAAGATGCAGCTCAGATCTGGTGTGGCTGTGGCTGTGGCTGTGGTGTAGGCTGGTGGCTACAGCTCCGATTCAACCCCTAGCCTGGGAACCTCCATATGCTGTGGGTGCAGCCCTAGAAAAGACAAAAAGAGAAAAAAAAAGTTTTATTGAAGTAAAGTTGATTCACAAAGTAGTGAAAATTTCTGCTGTACAACAAAGTGATTCAGTTATATATGCACACACATCCATACTTTTTCAGATTCTTTGCCTATAGAGATTATCACAGAATATTGGATAGAGTTCCCTATGCTATACAGCAGGTTCCGTTGGCTGGGCATTCCATATATCACAGTGTGCATATAGACCTTCATCTTTAAATGCACAAACACATTAGTAATCACATAACAAACAAGAGTTCCCACTGTGGCATAGCGGAAAGAATCTGACTAGTACCCATAAGGATGCAGGTTCAATCCTTGGCTTCCCTCAGCAGGTTAAGCATCTGGATTTGCTGTGAGCTGTGGTGTAGGTCGTAGACACAGCTCAGATCTGGAATTGCTGTGGCTGTGGTGTAGGCTGGCAGCTGTAGCTCCAATTGGACGCCTAGCCTGGGAACCTCCCTGTGCCTCAGGTTCAGCCCTAAACATGCAGAATTATGTGAACAAGTGAACAAAGACTAGGGAGCCAAGAGAGGACAGTGAAGCCTTATCCAGATGGAGAGGGGAGCCAGGAGGGTCTCTCTGAGAAAGTGACATTTAAGCTGAATGAGATTTGAAGGATAAAATGGCCAAAGGGTGAGGGGAGCCTTAATAAATATCAGCCAGTATTGTCGGTATACATCAAAATGTATACTGATGGGGAGAAAAGTACCGCTAGAGACTGAGCAGGCAGGCAGAGGCAAGGCCTCAAAACTAGGTTCATGTTTTGGGATTTTTTTTTTTTTTTTTTGGCTTCTTAGGGCCGCTCCTGCAGCATATGGAGGTTCCCAGGCTAGGGGTCTAATCGGAGCTGGAGCTGCTGGCCTACGCCAGAGCCACAGCAACGCGGATCTGAGCCATGTCTGCAACCTACACCACAGCTCACGGCAATGTCAGTCCTTAACCCATTAAGTGAGGCCAGGGATCGAACCTGCAACCTCATGATTCCTAGTTGGATTCGTTAACCACTGAGCCATGCCGGGAACTCCTGATTTTTTTTTGTCTTTTTTTGTTGTTGTTGTTGTTGTTGTTGTTGTTGTTGTTGTTGCTATTTCTTGGGCCGCTCCTGCGGCATATGGAGGTTCCCAGGCTAGGGGTTGAATTGGAGCTGTAGCCACCGGCCTACGCCAGAGCCACAGCAACGTGGGATCCGAGCCGTGTCTGCAACCTACACCACAGCTCACGGCAACGCCGGATCGTTAACCCACTGAGCAAGGGCAGGGACCGAACCCGAAACCTCATGGTTCCTAGTCGGATTGTTAACCACTGCGCCACGACGGGAACTCCTTTTTTTTTTTTTTTTAAATGTGTGTGTCTTTTTAGGGTTGCAATTGTGGCATATGGAGGTTCCCAGGGGTCAAATTGGAGCCATACCTGCCGGCCTACACCACAGCCACAGCCATGCTGGGTCCAAGCCGAGTCTGTGACCTACACCACAGCTCATGGCAACGCCGGATAGAGTAGCAAAGTGGATTGGCTGAAGGGCTGGGCCAGTAACCTAAATGAGCAAAATGGGGAGTGTGTAAAAGAGAGGTTGGGGCTGCGAAAATGGAAAAGAACAGCACCCCTAAAGGCATTCGGATGACCAAACAAAATTTTGAGAGCTGAATTTGCCTAAGGGTTGCCAGTTCGCCATCTCTCCTAGTTCTAACATTTTGAGTTTCCTCTCCTGTAAACTCCTAGAGTTCTAAGAGAATGTACCACACAATGTGCAGCATGGCTCGGAGGACATATTTTAATGATTCTCCGTGAGAGAACTGATTGTGTTGGGGAGAAGATCAGATCTGTATTTCTGCAGTCATGGGTATTTCTGTGGGTCAGTGAATCAGGAAGGGATATATATATTTTTGCCCCCCACCCCCATCCCGTGCTATAAGGAGCTCCTGGGTCAGGAATCAGATCTGAGCTGCAGTCTTTTTGTTTGTTTGTTTTTTTAGGGCTGCACTCCCGGCATGTGGAGGGTCCCAGGCTAGGGGTCGAATTGTAGTTACAGCTGCCAGCCTGCGCCACAGCCACAGCAACGTCAGATTTGAGCTGTGTCTGCGACCTACACCACAGTTCTTGGCAATGCTGGATCCCCAACCCACTGAGTTGTACAATGATCATCACAACCCAATTTTATAGCATTTCCACCCCAAACCCCTAGTGCACCCCCCCACCCCCCAACCTGTCTCCTTTGGAAACCACAAGTTTTTCAAAGTCTGTGAGTCAGTATCTGTTCTGCAAAGAAGTTCATTGCATTTTTTTTTTTAGATTCCTTACATCAGTGATAGCACCTGATGTTGGTGTCTCATTGTCTGACTGACTTCACTCAGCGTGATCATTTTTAGGTCCATCCATGTTGCTAAAAATGCTGTTATTTCGTTCTTTTTTTTAATTTTATTTTTTGTCTTTTTGCCTTTTCTAGGGCCACTCCCACGGTATGTGGAGGTTCCCAGGCTAGGGGTCAAATCGGAGCTGGAGCCGCCGGCCTGTGCCAGAGCCAGAGCAACGTGGGATCCGAGCTGTGTCTGCGACCTACACCACAGCTCACAGCAACGCCGGATCCTGAACCACTGAACAAGGCCAGGGATCGAACCCACAACCTCATGGTTCCTAGTCAGATTCGTTAACCACTGCACCACAACGGGAACTCCTATTATTTCCTTCTTTTTAATGGCTGAGTAGTATTCCATTGTGTATATGCACCACATCTTCTTGATCCACTCCTCTGTTGATGGACATTTAGGTTGTTTCCATGTCTTGGCTATTGCAAGTAGTGCTGCCATGAACATCGGAGTACATGTGTCTTTTCCAGTCATGATTTTCTCCGGATAGATGCCCAGGGGTGGGATTGCTGGATCAAATGGTAATTTTCTTTTTAGTTTTCTGAGGAATCTCCATACTGTTTTCCACAGTGGTTACACCAATTTACAATCCCACCAACAGTGTACTAAGGTTCCTTTTTCTCCACACGTTCTCTAGCACTTATTGTTTATAGACTTTTTGATGATGGCCATTCTTGGTGGTGTAAGGTGGTACCTCGTAGTGGTTTTGATTTGCATTTCTCTAATAATGAGTGATGCTGAACATCTTTTCATGTGTTTTCTGGTCATCCATATGTCTTCTTTGCAGAATTGTCTGTTTAGATCTTCTGCCCATTTTTTGATGGGGTTGTTTGTTTTTTTGGAATTGAGCAATAGGAGTTGTTTATAAATTTTGGAGATTAATCCCTTGTCAGTTGATTCATTGGCAAAGATTTTCTCCCATTCTGTGGGTTGTCTTTTCGTTTTGTTTAGGGTTTCCTTTGCTGTGCAGAAACTTTTAAGTTTAATTAAGTCCCATTTGTTTATTTTTGTTTTTACTGTCATTATTCTAAGAGGTGAATCTGAGAAGATGTTGCTGACAGAGATTGTTTGGCCTATGTTTTCCTCTAATAGTTTTATAGTATCTGGTTTATATCTAGGTCTTTAATCCATTTTGAGTTTATTTTTGTGTATGGTGTTAGGAAGTGTTCTAATGTCATTCTTTTACATGTGGCTGTCCAGTTTCCCCAGCACCATTTATTGAACAGGCTGCTGAGCCACAGTCTTAAAGCAAGCTGCAGCTTCAGCAACATGGGATCCCTAACCCGCTGTGTTGGGCCAAGGATTGAACTGGCCTTCTGGAGGTCCCAAGATGCCACTGATCTTGTTGCGTCACACTGGGAGCTCCAGTGTTTTTCTTTTTCTTTTTTTAGAGTGCCACTTGTGGCATATGGAAGTTCCCAGGCTAGGGGTCGACAGAGCTGCAGCTGCAGGCCTTCACCACAGCCACAGCAACACCAGATCTGAGCCTCATCTGCAGCCTACACCACAGCTCATGGCAACGCTGGATCCTTAACCCACTGAGTGAGGCCAGGGATCAAACCTGAAACCTCATGGTTCCTAGTCAGATTCATTTCTGCTGCACCATGATGGGAACTCCAGAAAGAGTTATTTGAAAATTTTCAGGAGTTCCTATTGTGTCTCAGTGGTAACGAACCTGACTAGTATCCATCAATCCCTGGACACTCTCAGTGGGTTAAGGATGCAGCATTGAACTGCGCTATAGGTTGCAGATGCAGCTTGGATCTGGCATTGCTGTGGCTGTGGTGAAGGCTGGTAGCTACAGCTCTGATTGGACCCCTAGCCTGGGAACTTCCATATGCCATGAGTGCCACCCTAAAAAAAAAAAAAGCTGGAGTTCTTGTTGTGGTACAGCAGAAATGAATCCAACTAGGAACCATAAGGTTTCGGGTTCAATTCCTGGCCTAGCTCAGAGGGTTAAGGATCCAGCGTTGCCACCAGGGGTGGTATAGGTTGCAGATGAGGCTCGGATTGCTGTGTCTGTGGTGTAGGCCGGCAGCTGTAGCTCCGATTAGACCCCTAGCCTGGGAAACCCCATGTGCCTCAGGTTCGGCCCTAAAAAGCAAACAAACAAAAAACCAAAACCAATCAACCAAAAAGCAATAAATAAAAATAAAAATCCATACAATTGCCTTATTATGGGCCAGGGATTGTGCTCAGTACTTTCTTTTTTTTTGCTTTTTAGGGCCGCGCCTGCGGTATATGGAGATTCCCAGGCTAGGGGTTGAATCGGAGCTGTAGCTGGTGGCCTACACCACAGCTCATAGCAACAACGGATCCTTAACCCACCGATCGAAGCCAGGGATCGAACCCCAAACCTCATGGCGCCTTGTTTCTGCTGTGCCACCACGGGAACTCCTCAGTAGTTTCTAAACATCGTTTTGTTTTTTGTTTTTTTTTACTTTTTTTGTTTGTTTTTGTTCAGATTTATAGACATCATTTAAAAAAAATCATGGTGATCCCATTTAAAGCTTCATCACAATCACTTGAGATAACACAATAGCTGGAAACCATGCACAACACTGCCTCCATGAGGCAGAGGATTAAAAGCCTAGGCTCTTAGCCAATTTGCCTTAAGGCCCATGACTCACTAGTCACTGAAACCAAGTGAGATGACCTGTGATGGTTAGAGCACAGGAATTTTGCGAGCAGGTTGTAAATCCACTGATAGTTTGAAATGATAGCTTGGAAGCCCATAGTCAGAGTATTTACACCATGGTAATTGGCAAATGCTGTAAATCGGAGCACCTTCCTCCCAACTGACCTGGAGAGGTGATTGTTAAATATTTACTGGTCAGCAGACTTTCTCTTAAATAACAGAGGAGAGCAAAAGAAGGGAACGAATATGTCTGCCTGAGGGTGGCAACAAGGTTGATCGAGGGCCAATGTGCACACCTCAGGGAGTGAGTATGTTTGCTTGCATTTGAAGGTAGGAACAGTTAAATCTGAGGTCATGATTGTGAGTGAGCGATCAGTGTATTTTCAGTAGTCATACAGTGTGAGTCAGAGGGAGAAATGAAGCAGGTACATCTAGATCATGTCACTGAGTACCTAATGGATCAAGTTTTGTGTTAGTGGTGTGGTAAGAATATGAAGATATGAGGTCACTGTGTGTATACAGGAGGCTAGTGTGTTTTTCATGGCAGGTATCACGGAGAAGGTCAGTGTATATGAGAGGGTGTCAAATGTACATTTCGGAGGGGACAAATCTGTGTCTGAGAAAGTAGGTTTGTATCTAATGGGAATTTGAAGATATGGCTATGAAAGCCTGAGTAATTGTTTTGTTCCTTGATCCTTGCATCTATCAACATTAGATTCTGTTTCAAAAAAAACAGAAAAAAGGAATTCTTGCTGTGGTGCAGTGGGTTAATAATCCAACTGCAGTAGCTGGGATAGCTGTGGAGGCATGAGTTCGATCCCTGGCTCGGTGCAGTGGGTTGGTTAAAGGATCTGATGTTGCCCCAGCTGTGGCATAGGTTCCAGCTGTGGCTGATATTTGATCCCTGGGCCAGGAATTTCCATGTGCCTCAGAAGCAGCCATAAATAAAACAAAACAAAAACCACCCTGCCACAAGATAACAGTGCTAAATATCTTTAGAAAAATAAACAATTATTTCTCTTTCTCATAAACATCCAGATGCAGGCAGCCCAGGGCTGGTGTGACAGCTTGCTCCATGAAATCCTCAGGGACCCATATTCATTGGGCTCATTGCTCCAACATCCGTCAAGGGCCCAAGTGACAATTAAGTATCCTGCCACCAATCTCTGCTTCCAGCCTTTTTTTTGTCCTTTTTCTTGAAACTTCTCTGGTAACTTTATTCACATTCATGATTTCACCTTGATCTGTAGCCCAGCCCAGTTCTCTGTGAATGTCATAACATTACATTGAATGACAATTCTTTCCTGTGATGTCCCACAAACCTCAATTTCAACATTTTTGAAATCACTCTTAATTATTTCCCTGACTTCATCCTGTGGTCTCTTCCCACCCTCTTTCTGAACCGCACCACTGTGTTGCCCAAGCCAGGAAATTGATCATCCTGCTAACTTTTCCCATCCGCTCTGCTCTTGTTTTACCAATTTCACCATTCTACCTTCTTAACGTGTCTTGAATTTGTCCCATTCTCTCTAGCCTTACACTATCTTAGTTCTGGTCCTCATCATTTCTACATTGGATTGCTACAACTGACTTAAAATGAAGCCTAGATTGCCATTAATTTTTCTATAACGAAAACTTGGTATTATTACCCCCTGGTTTAAGAAACCTCCATTAGATCCTTTTTTGTTGTTGTTGGACTCAACAACGCTATGGAAGTCACTTATGGAGCTTCCTAAACACACAGATGACTGATTCATCTCTAGATCTGATGAAACAAATATAGCTGAAATTCTTTTATGTACCAGGCATTGCACTAAATGCTTTGTTTTATATTTTTTGGCTTAATTCTCACAATTTTGAATAGGTATGACTCTTTCGCAATCTGGAAAATGGAATACAAGAGATCAAAGAATATGCCTGAAATGACTGCATTGTATGTAGGGAAAGAGACCTATGGAACGAGGTAATCTAACTCTATATAGAGTTTTTAACTGTAACGCCTTCCCCAGTCACAAGCTCTAAGTGTGATTCAGGGTGGGCTCCAATGGCATAGAACAGACTGTTTTATGCTCATTTTGGAACCCTCGGTGCCCAACTCAGGGCGTGGCACACAGCAGACTGCCAGCAGACGGAGGGTGGCAGTAGAGGACAGTCGCAGGAAGTCGAGAGGGTCCGAAAAGTGCACATAGGTGGGGAGCACCAGGCCACAAGGAGTTTTCCGTATCCCTGCGGGAGCGAGGGGCGGGGCTGTTGGGCCCCTGACTGTGAGACAGTTCGACCCCCGCGGCCGGAAGTTCGGGCGTAGCTTCCGGCGCGCGGAGATGACGCACGACCCGCGCTTCCGCGTCGGGGGAGCGGGCGGCGGATCCCGGGACGCGGAGACCCGGGGTCCCGGCAGCTGGGTGGCCTGCGGGCCACGGCGGGGATGCACCGCCGCGGGGTGGGCGCTGGCGCCATCGCCAAGAAGAAGCTTGCCGAGGTGAGTGGAAGGAGGCGGGCCCGCAGCCACCGCTGACCCGCGGGAGGCAGAAGTCTCTCCAAGGAGCGCTCTATACCCTCAAATCGCCTCCCCCTAGCATCTGACGTGGGCTTCTCTGGTCCTGGGGAACTGAGTTTCTCTAGCTTCCGATGGTTTGGAACGTCAGCATCCTCAGATCCATCAGCCCTTTCCCTCACTTCGCACAGTTTGGCTCCAGACGTGTCTGTTCTACTTCCTGACTCCCTCTCCCTAGGAAAACCCATTTGCGAGACGCTCCTCTTTTCATACCTCTGCGGAGACAGTACAAGTGGGAGCCTTCAGCACCCACTTTCTGAACTCATGCTTGTTTCTTTGTCTGACAGGCCAAGTATAAGGAGCGAGGGACTGTCTTGGCTGAGGACCAACTGGCCCAGGTGAGTGGGTTGGAGGGTCCAGGCAGCGAGGGAGACCCCACAGGCTGGGCAAAACACTTTAAAAATTTTTTTTAAATTTTTTTAACTCAGTGAATTTTATTACATTTATAGTTATACGATGATCATCACAACCCAGTTTTATAGCATTTCCATCCCTTTTTGATATAAACCAGATTGTTTGGATCTAACTAAAAATAGGGTATTTGGAGTTCCCTGGTGGTCTAGCGGTTAAGCGGTTATTACTGCTGTGGCTTGGGTGGTTCAGGTTTGATCCCCGGCCTGGGAACTTCCGAATGCCACTGGGTTCGGCCAAAAAATAAATGATGGTAATAATAAAAAAATAAAAATAGGGTATTAGGTAAATCCCAGTCTCTTGGCTGCTCAGATCTTGCTAATAACAGTGAGAGCCAACATCTTTGAGTGATTACCTGCTCGTAGCATCCCAGGCACTTGTCCGTTTTCTTTAAATGTCCTATCTTTCTCCTGACAATTCTGTCAGGAAGGAATTCTCTTTTTCACAGTTTAGAATTGAGGGCACCGAAGTGTTAGGTGCTATATCCAAGGTTACATGAGTAGTAAGTTGGGGAGTGGGGAGTCGAGTTAGGTCTTTTGAGTTTTTCCCTCCCCCGCCCCCTTTTTGGCCACCCTTTGGCATGTGGAAGTTCCTGGGCCAGGGATCAAATCTGAGACTCACCTGGGACCCACGCTGCAGCTGTGGCCATAGCTTAAACCACTGTGCCAGGCATGGCACAGTGTGATCCTTAACCCACTGTGCCAGGCAGGGGATCAAACCTGTGCCCTTGCAGAGGCCCAGGCCACTATAGAGACAACAGCAGTTCCACTGTGCCACAGAGGGAACTCCTGAATTTTTACTTTAAATGCCTAAGGATAACAGGAAAATATTGCCTAACCAATAGTACCCACTACCACCAACACGTCTAGGTGCACAGCAGAAGCATGTGTCAGTGATGAGAGTGTGGCTCCTGCACACTTCTATAACACTACCCTTTTCTGTATATGCTCTGTGTTTACTCAGTTATTTTGACTGGTGAAGAGTGGAAGGAGGTACTGAGGCCGGGAAATGGCCCATGAACTGAGGAGATATGGTAGACACAGGTTGTGCCCTTCAAAAGCACCCACATGGGGAGATAACATGCAGCAATCAATTGGAAATGGTGGTTAGAATAATGTGTAAATTTCTAATATGTGGTGAATGAGGAGATGTTGGGCCAGGAGAGGTTATTCTGGGTGGGTTGAAGATAGGCTTTGTTAATTAGGGAAAGAAAAGGGGTAATACAAATAGGAAGTCACAGTATCCCCAAACCAAAAGTATTTAGCTTTAGAATCTAATCTGGGGAGGTCCCCCCATCGTAGCTCAGCAGAAGCAAGGCTGACTAGCATCCATGAGGATGCAGGTTCAATCCAATCCCTGGCCTTGCAGTGGTTAAGGATCCGGCATTGCTCTGAGCTGTGGGGTAGGTCGCAGACATGGCTCAGATCCAGCATTGCTGTGGCTGTGGCATAGGCCAGCGGCTATAGCTCTGATTTTCCCCTAGCCTGGGAACCTCCATATCCCGCGGGTGTGGCTCTAAAAAGACCAGGAAAAAAAAAAAAAAAAAAAAAGAATGTAATCTGGTAGACCCATATCTCTCCCTCAGAGATTCTTTTTGTGTGTGTCTTTTTAGGGCTACCCATGTGGCATATGGAGGTTCCCAGGCTAGGGGTCAAATTGGAGCTATAGCCGCCAGCCTACATCACAGCCACAGCAATGCCAGATCCAAGCTGCATCTTCGACCTGTGCTGAATCTTGAGGCAATGCCAGATCCTTAACCCACTGAGTGAGGCCAGGGATCGAACCCACAACCTCATGGTTGCTAGTCGGATTCATTAACCACTAAGCCACGATGGGAACTCTGATCCCCTCATTTTTAAGGCAAAATTGATTACTAGGTGCACCTTCAATTTAATACCATTTTTTCTGGGAATAAGAAAAGAAACATAGCAAGATAAATATAATTAAGGCTGCTGTATGTTCTATGTGGGAGGTGTTAAGAGAGTAAATACTGAGCTCTCATCATAAGGAAAAATTTTTTTTCTATTTCTTTAATTTTGTATCCATATGAGATGATGGATGTTTGCCAAACTTACTACGATAATCACTTTATGATCTTTGTAAATCAAATAGTCATGCTGTACACCTTAAACTCACACAGTGCTCTGTGTCTCTTATATCTGAAGGAAACTGGAGGAACATGAATAAATAAAAGAAGAAAATTTGTTTAAAAAAAGAAAGCGCCATATTAGATATGCATATTAGTTTTAAATGCATCCTGACTTTAGAACAGGAACATATGAAAAAAAAATGTGTGTTTTAGAGTTGAAGAAACATACAGCATCTCAACTTCTACTGATAGCTGAACTGTGAAGGAGAGGCAGGGATAAAAAGAACGAACAGGAGGAACAGGAGTTCCCGTTGTGGCTCAGCGGAAACGAATCTGACTAGTGTCTATGAGGACTTGGGTTCAATCCCCGGCCTTGCTCAGTGGGTTAAGGAAATGGCATTGCCTACATTTCTTGAGGGTATGGATTAAATTACCTCTGAATCCTGTAAAACACATACCACAGAACTGACTCATTCAATATCATCTACAAATATTTGTTACCAGAATAAATAATTTCAAAACCAGGACTCACCACAGAGGTATCCAGGCTGAATGCGCTTCCAAGCCTAGGCACATCAGCTCAGATCTCGCGTTCCTGTGGTTGTGATGTAGGCCAGTGGCTACAGCTCTGATTCGACCCCTAACCTGGCAACTTCCACCTGCCGTGGGTTCAGCCCTAAAAAGGCCAAAAAAAAGAGAAAAGAATAGAAAACAGGAAGCAGCATAATGGTAGTCCTGAAGGGGACAGGCTATTTCTGACTTTGCCTTGTCACTGGCCCAGGGACCTACCTGCTGTTGACATCCGATTATCACTTGGTTGGATTGCCCCTAATTTTCCCCTTGCTCTGTAGATGTCAAAGCAGTTGGACATGTTCAAGACCAACCTGGAAGAATTTGCTAGCAAGCACAAGCAGGAGATCCGGAAGAATCCCGAGTTCCGGGTGCAGTTCCAGGACATGTGTGCCACCATTGGGGTGGATCCTCTGGCCTGTAAGGAGTTGTCTGTAGGGGTCCAATGTTCTTCTAGAGGTCCTAAGGGACAAAGCTCATCTAGTTGTTAGCACTAGTGTTGGAGCAGCTTCTGTAAGGGTCTACAGGGAGATCCAGAGGATATTGTCTGCAGGGAGTGCCTGCAGGATGGCTGAGTGCCCAGTTTGCTGGGAAAGATGGACAGGTTGGCGTGCAAGCTGAGTAGCCAGTGTACCTGAGGTCTTTCCTGGAATGATCTGCCGTGAAATTGTTTATGGCAGTTTTTTTCCCTTTGTTAAAAAAATACTTAGTTTTAATAAATAAAAGCAGTGTGTGATCAGGCGTTCAATCAACAAAGAAGAAAAAAGAATAAAAAGTACTGTTAACAGTTTAAGGGGAGCTCCTGCTGTGGCGCAGTGGGATTGGCAGCATCTTGGGAGCACTGGGAGGAGGGTTTGATCCCCGGCCGGCACAGTGAGTTAAGGATCCAGCGTTGCTGCAGCTTCGGCTTAGGTGGAAACTGCCACTCAGATCTGATCCCTGGCCCAGGAGCTCCATGTGCTATGGGGTGGCCAAAAATGAAAAAACAAATGGACGAGAAAACAGTTTAAGGTATATCTTTATAGAAAACTTTTTTTTTTTTTTTTCCCATTTGTCCTTTTTTAGGGCCTCACCTGGGGCAGTGGAGGTTCCCAGGCTAGGGGTCTAATCCGAGCTACAGCTGCCGGCCTGCGCCACAGCCACAGCCACATCAGATCTGAGCCGAGTCTGTGACCTACACTACAGCTCATGGCAACGCTGGATCCCCAACCCACTGACCGAGGCCGGGGATTGAACCTGCAACCTCACGGTTCCTCATGTTTTTGTTTCCGCTGTGCCACGGCGGGAACTCCTTTTTTTTGTTTTGTTTTGTTTTTCTTGAGTTCTTGGGGCAGGGAACAGATCCAAGCTGCAGTTGTCACCTACATTGCAGCTGTGGCAACACTGGATCCTTAACCCACTGTCCCGGGCTGGGCCTCAGACCTGTGTCCTGGCGCTGCAGAGATGCTGTGGATCCTGTTGCGCTACAGCAGGAGCACCACCTTCATCATATTTATAAACTAATTTTTTTTTACATATATGGGATTATGCTGTAATTACTGTTCTATAATTTGTATTTTTTACTCAATAAAGTATTTGCAATGGATTTTTGGATGCCATTTCTATATATTCGTTCTTAACCTTGTCTACACCATATATCCCATTATATTTCACTGCCTGCTTTGGGAAGGGAAACTCATTTTTGTAGTATCCTGAGCCAGAGTTAGTAGCTAAATAGAAATGCCTTTTAGCTTGCCCAACTTTAGGACTGTCTGAACCTGTTCTTTAGTAGGAATTACCAAGGGTCACATTGTGCTGAGGATCCTGGGGTAGGACTTAAGGCTAGGGAAGACTTTCCGTAGGATGGGTGTTTAATGGCTTTGGAAGAAAAGATGTAACTAATGAATAACCTGGCTTTTGTTTTTCTGTCTTTTAGCTGGAAAAGGATTTTGGTCTGAGATGCTAGGCGTGGGAGATTTCTATTACGAGCTGGGTGTCCAGATTATCGAAGTATGCCTGGCCCTGAAGCACCGGAATGGAGGTGAGGGTGGCTGGGTCCTGTGGATTGGGCTTTGGACTTCTCTGAAAGGGAAAAGACCCTGAAAGATGATCTTTCCTGTCTTGTAATTTACAGGCCAATAGGATCTTAGCCTGTTAGGTCTTAAGAAGCATCTTGGTGCTTCATGCAGTTGAATCCACGGCTGGTCTCCAAGGCCAAGGGTACACCTGAATGATTATTCTCTAAAGACCTCTGGCCAGGAAGGCTTAGCTCCTAGTTGTTACAGAACATACAGGGAGGTAGGAAATAGGCCTTTTGCCCTGATAGAAGATGTGTCTGGGTTATGATTTTCTCATTAGTAACTCTAGGCCAGCCCTGCTTCTCCAAGGTGTGGTGATGCCACCTGAGTCTCTGTGCTCTCCAAAATATGACCTTCAGAATATCCATCCGGTGGTGTTGTCTTTTTTTTTTTTTTTTTTTTAAGGGCCGCACCTGCAGCATATGGAGGTTTCCAGGCTAGGGGTCTAATCAGAGCTGTAGCTGCTGGCCCATGCCACAGCCATAGCAACGCCAGATCTGAGCTGTGTCTGCGACGTACACCACAGTTCATGGCAACGCCAGATCCTCAACCCACTGAGAAAAGCCAGGGATTGAACCCGCAACTTCATGATTCCTAGTTGGATTCATTAATCACTGAGCCACGACGGGAACTCCCAGTAGTATCATCTTAATAAACACATCGAATGGCCTGTATTGAAGTTAAAATAAAGAAAGCTTAAAACTAGTTAGAAGAGATTGGCTATAGACACAACCTTGGTGTCAAGAGAGCATTTATAATTTTTCGGAGATGATGCTGCCTATTTTATTTTATGACCATAAAGGTAATCCTTCAACTGCTTTCTGTCCTCCCTCTCCTGTAGGTCTGATAACTCTGGAAGAACTACATCAACAGGTGTTGAAAGGCAGGGGCAAATTCGCCCAGGATGTCAGCCAGTAGGTCTTGCCTTCCAACCCCTTGGAGTATAGAAAGGTCTTTAAAAATCAGGTGGAAATCTTTTCTCCTTACTACTTGTATGTCTAGGCTAGCTTAGGAATGATTTTTATTCCTTTTTATGATCAGAAGAAATGTTTTTATTTTAGGAAACTGAAGATACAGAGATATAAAAAAACAACTGCCTATTATTTCTCAGCTGAGAGATTACAACTGTTGAACATTTTGGTAGATTTCCTTCTAAGCATTTTTTTTCATACATAAATATATGCGCGTGTGTGTGTATATATTTAAGCGTACTTGGGGCTGTGTATACTCTTTTTTTTTTTTTTTTTTGTCTTTTTAGGGCCGCACCCATGGCATATGGAGGTTCCCAGGCCAGGGGTTGAATCAGAGCTGTAGCTGCCAGTCTACACCACAGCCATGGCAACACAGGATCCCAGCCATGTCTGTGACCTACAGCACAGCTCACGGCAACGCCGGATCCTTAACCCACTCATCGAGGCCAGGGATCAATCCCATGTCCTCATGGATACTAGTCAGGTTCATTAACCGCTGAGCCTTGATGGGAACTCTGAGGGCTATTTATACTCTTCACATTATTGAAGTCAAGGAGACTAGAGCAGGCATTGAGAAGCTGGGAAAGGCAGTTGGGCTTAGAAGATGGGGTTTAAGTTGACCTGGTTCACCAGCCTTTATGTATGACTACCAATTTGGGAAAAGGTGAAAAAGTCTGTCAGCATGTGGGCTGATCTACACATTATTTTCTGGGTTTTCTTCTTTAATTTCAGTTAGTTGTCAATTAGGAAAGCAGTCTATATTTTGCCATAGTTCATACTACTCCCTGTTGTCTCTCTCTTTTTTTTCTCTTTAGGGCTGTACCCATGGCATATGGAGGTTCCCAGGCTAGGGGTCAAATCAGAGCCGTAGCTGCCGGCCTACGCCACAGCCACAGCATCACCAGATCCGAGCCACGTCTGCAACCTAGCAGCTCATGGCAATGCCAGATCCTTAAGCCACTGAGTGGAGCCAGGGATTGAACCCTTGTCCTCATGGATACTAGTCAGGTACTTAACCTGCTGAGCCACAATGGGAACTCCTCCCTGCTGTCTGTTAAGTTCACCTTGTTCATTCACATTTCCTGCTGGGCTCCTGGAAGCATATTTTTTACCCCTGTCTGGTTTGCTTAGTGGACAGCCTGACTCCTGCCTGTACCATCTCCCTTGAATGTCCAAGCACCGTTTGGTGCACCTTGACCCTGGCTTTTTACTGATGCAGTGAAATGTTATGCAGCCTTGGGTCTTCCATCAGGGTATCCTGCCCAGGGCAGAGCTGAAACTGCACTGTTGTTAGGTCTGGTCTGCCATGGGTCTTTAAGCAGCTCTTCCTCATCTCAGAGACGACCTGATCAGGGCCATCAAGAAACTAAAGGCCCTTGGCACCGGCTTCAGCATCATCCCTGTGGGCGGCACGTACCTCATTCAGTCTGTTCCAGCCGAGCTCAATATGGATCACACTGTGGTGCTGCAGTTGGCAGAGGTACGGGTGTGCCTTCTGAGTGTGTGTGTGTGTGCACACGCGTGTACACACACGTGAGGGACAGTCTGGGAGGGGATTTTAGAGAAGCTCTGATCTCCCCCCCCATCATTCAAGGTCTTTTGCTGAAACTGTCTAATGGAGGCACTACTCAGACTTGTGCTTATTTAGCAGACATTTATTGAGCAGCTACAGTGCAGCGCACTGGGCCAGGCTGGGGGGCATATAAAGATGGGCACCATGTAGTTCCTGCTCGCAAGGAGCGTACAGTCTACGTGGAATAGGCAGACATGGAGACCACTAGCCGAATTTCCTTGGTGGACAGATTCTTTGATGTCTTCCTAAAACTACTTTCTGCAGTCTTCACAACAAATGTTTAATCTTGTTTGCCTTCCCCCTCTTCCTTCGGCAATGCCCTAATAAGCACATGTCATCTTCCCCACATCCTTATCATGAATTTAGGGAAGACGTGTTCAGTTTTCTCAGTTCTGTGATACAGAAGAAAACTCAGCAACGGAAGGGGGCTTTTCTTGATTGGGGAATGGTTGGTTAGGGGGAGGCGGACAAGGGCTGAATGTGGGAATATTTTAGATCATGAACAGTTTCTGATGATCCCCGTTCCTTCCTATCAGTTAATCATTCTGAAGCTCTCCTTGTCATACTCCAGTTCTCTAAGTCTACATTAATATTTTAATACCAGGGACTCTACTTTTTTAAGAGTGAACCCCTCGACCTACCTCTGTCACACTGAAAACCACGTCTCTCTTGGGCTCTGCTGGGACCTCTAGACATTCTTTCTCTACGCTCTCTTAGGCTTCACCCAAGGGCAGTTCCCCCTCCTGTCGGGATAAGTTAATTGTCCCTGGGTAGACGCTGGGTTCTGCAGGACAGCACACTTAGTGACTTAACCCCCATTCCTCTTTCGTCCAGAAAAACGGCTACGTGACTGTCAGTGATATCAAAGCCAGTCTTAAATGGGAGACCGAGCGAGCGCGACAAGTGCTGGTATGTGGCTTCTGGAATGGCCCCGAAAAGATGGGCCCTGGAGGGGAGGGGGCGGGTGGACAGACAGCACACAGGCACCGTCTCTCTGCTGCTTCCTGCCTGGAAGGCTGCTGCCACCACACTAGGAGTAACCCCAGCGTTTCTATGAAGGTGGCACTGAGGCAGAACTCACAAAGGCAGGCTTCCCACCCTGGCCCGTGAGCACAACCAGGCTGCCCCTGCCCCTGCCACTGGGGTCACCAACACCACGCGTCTCTCTCCTGACCTGAGCGCTGGACAGATGGTTTGTGTGGTCTGTACTGTTAGTACAGAGTGAAGGGAATTATTAACTACTCCTACTGACAAAGTATTATATTGCAGTATCATATATAGTTTTGTAGTTTCATGGTGCAGACGGATGATGTGAAGAGGGAGGAGCATGGGAACGTGGCAGCCCAAGGTTTCAATACCGCCTTCCTTGCTGGGGTAATCAAACTACAGACTTAACCTCATCTCCGAAGGGGGGACAACGGAAACATTTGTTGAATGATGTTGGGTAGAACCAAACCGTGTCGAGCATACTTCCAGCTTTAGGAGCTGAGTCTGTTCTAATACTGACATGGTCCTTCCATTAACTTCTCTAAAAGGTTCTCCCTCATCTTCAGGTATCCAGTAAGTGAACTGAAAGGTAGTCGTCTCCAGTTGGCCTCAGGCAGTGGAGGTAGTGATTTTCCTAAGGCCATATTGCAAATATTTCTGTAATGATACCTTCCTTCTAGGACGTCCCGCTTGTCAGCGCCCTCTTCCCCAGCAGCACAGGTTAAGCAACTCGGTGGCATTTTTCACACCTCAGGCAAAGATCAAGGCTAAACAGATCATTCCACTTGGGCTGCGTAAATGTGTGAAGCGCTCTTATAGCTGAGTTTGAAAATCCCGCTGAAGCCAAGATAGGTTTAAGGATTGTTTGCGTGCCCCACTTTGTGGAAACTCTCCTTTCTCAACTGACTTTTCCTTTTTCGGCTAGGAACACCTGCTGAAGGAAGGGCTGGCTTGGCTGGATCTGCAGGCCCCAGGAGAGGCCCACTACTGGCTACCGGCTCTCTTCACGGACCTCTACTCCCAGGAGATTACAGCTGAGGAGGCCAGAGAAGCCCTCCCCTGACTGGGAATGCAGAAGGGGGCACAGCAGCAGGCACGGAGAAGAGGGAGGAGCTGGTGGTAAATAAAACCTGGACAACTATGTTTTAAGAAAAAAAAAATTCCGAGTTTTCTTCTTGCCCCAATTTCTTCACCCATTACTTTATTTTGTTTTTAAAGTGCCTTCACATTGCATCTTTATTGGAGAAAACCTTGTTTATCCACTAAGGATAACCTGAGGTTACAGTGAGCACAGATACAATGACTTGTACAGGTCACCTACAAGTTCATGGTAGAGCTGGGCCCAAAATGAAGGCCATCTGTCTCCCGGCTAGGTAGCCTGTCTCTGTAGCCCTGAGACATAAATTGTAGCCTTTTAATTCAAACCCCTTCCTTGTAAGATATTCTTTCTCTCAAATGAGCAGACCCTAATGGACCAGTAAATAATATTCACTCTTTCAGTGTTTTCCAGCTTCCTCTGTAGAGGATCCAGTTTACAGCAGACTCAGCTATGAGTGTGAAAGAAACACAGGTCAATGTTAAATGGTTAGAGAAAAGAAAATGAAATTTGAGGGACATCATCCAATACTGGGTGTAGTGTTGTTCCTCAAATTCCGTACCACCTTTATGTCCTATTGGGATCACTGGGTCCCTCTGCCGTAGTGGTGGGAAAGGCAATCATTCATTGACCACCTACTCAATGCCCAGTTTTATATATATACACCCTATTTCATCCTCACAGCAACCTTAAATAGCTGTCCTTAATTTTGCAGGTGAAGAATCTTGACCAGGGGCCACCATCTTCAGCAGAGCCAAAGCTAGAGCTTAGGTCCACTAGCCCCAGAGCCCACGCTTTCCCATGTCGAGCTTTTCCCATGATCCAGGTTGGTGGGATGTTTTCTGTAATTTCTTCCTACACACATGGTCAGCCAAGAGGAAGACCTGTGCACCATAAAGGAAGAACCTTCTGTAGCATGGAGAAGTGGTGTTGACGAGCTAGGAAGCCAGTGTTAAGTCCAGTCTTCATGGTCTCAATTCTAAAGTCCTAGGAAGGGGAGTTCCCTTTGTGGCTCAGCAGTAACAAACCCAGCTAGTATCCACGAGGATGTGGGTTTGATCCCTGGCCTCTCATTGGGTTCAGAATCTGGCGTTGCCATGAGCTGCGGGGTAGGTTGCAGACGAAGCTTGGATGCCAAGTTGCTGTGGGCCGGCAGCTGTAGCTGACCAGACCCCTACCCTGGAATCTTCCCTATGCCTTGGGTGCAGTCCTGGAAAGACGGAAAAAAAAAAAAAAAAAAAATTCCTAAGAAGGGCTGCTTTGATTACAAGGAAAACTAAAAACCCAAGGCCCAAGGGTTTGGAAATCCCTATGAAGACACCGCTCTCTCATCAAAGGGGTTATGTGTTTTAGGCCCATCTCTGTCTCTGCCTGTTCCTATAGGACTTGCTTCTCAGTTTCAGAACAGATGTTTCTTTGGAAGAAACTGAGGCTTAAGATGGCATTCCTCTCCTTGACTGCCAAAGCTACAGCCTCAAAAATAAGAAAAAGGGGAGGGAACCCCATTAATGGGGAACTCTCGTCACCAGCAGTCCAGCCTCCACCCACATCATGCAACACACATTTTTGGCTTCTGCTGAGCGCTATCCTTGTCCCTGACGGTTTCAGGCCTGGGTGAGAGGTGTGGTTGTCAAGGTGGTCCCCTTCTTCCTTTCACGGAAACCCTCCCACACCCATAGGCGCTTCCTCCTTCTGCCAAAACAAACTTTATTGCACCAAAAAGAAAAAAAAAAAACTTCATTTATGTACAGTCAGATATAAAGACATCTCTTTGACTCCTGTGCATATATTTCCTCAAGATTAGGGCGTAAAAGTCAGGCTAGTATGCCAGACATGCTCTGCCCAATGGCAGGGCCAAGGAGAGGATTGTCACTTGAAAGTGGGAACTTTAAATGGATGACAGAAAACACTGGACCAACAGACCAAGGGCATTCTTCTAAGCCCTGTACTAGCTCTGGGAATGGAAGAGGGAAATTGGAAGTGGGGTCCCTTTTCCAGTCTCCTTGTGAACAGACCCAGCACTGCTTCAGGTATCCAAGCTAAACTTCCGTCCCCTAAGCCTACCTCCTGTCCAGTTTGCTTCCTGCCCTCCCAAGTAGGACATTCTCCTCTGTGCCCAACCCCCTTCCTTCCCAACTCCCCCAGGAAGTCCCAAGACCCACAAGCCAGAGGCCTCCATAGCAGCGGGCAGAGCAGGTACAAGTTCTTTTCTCCCTGATGTGTGGCTGGATACTGACTGAGGCCCTGCGTCATGTGATCACCAATACCCCTCTGGGAGCCCTGATGGTAAGAATCTGGAAGATACTATGGGAGAACACATCAGAAAGGGGAAGGATGGACTCCCTCGATGCCCAGTATCACAGGGCACCTAAAGCACATTGTTCTGAGCCAACCAGCTAAAGGATCACTGCAGCTAAATACAGACAGAGAAGCAACACAGCCAGGCAAACACCCATCAGAGCCAGTGACAAAGAGCTGCTGGGAGGGGAGAGAAGGGGAGGAGTCTTCAGAGTCCCAGCTCAACCCCCTGTGCCACTGGCTGCCCTAGCTCCCCACAACTCTGGGTTTTGACGTGAGGAGGCAGACTGCAGGCTGAGGTGAAAACACATAAGGACAGCCAAAGAAAACAACGGGACTAGCATCAGCCGCCCCCCTGCACACCACCCTCCGGAGCAATACCCTCATTGTGACTCGGATTTAGGAAAATCTGTAAGAGACTATTCTACGTAGTGGCCCTGATCCCATACACACGGCAGCTGCCTGTGTTGGGAACTTTTCAGATCAGTGATTGTGGGAACAAATGGCATCTTCAGCTTCTTACGGTGCCTGTGCAGGCTCTACCAAGACCTTGGTTCAGTCCCGGTCACATTTATCTTGTCTTCCATCTAGACGAGGTGAGGGACTAGGGGGCAGAGGCAAAAGGTGCTCAGGTGCTCGATAAAGCTTACTCATCAGCAGCCTAGACTCCACCACTGTTCCTTCTCTTTGGTCTGTCTAGAACAGTGACTATAAATTAGAAAAAACAAAATTATGCTGGCCCATGGGAAATAATGGGGGTAAAAAGGCAAGGAGGAAAAGGGCACTGGGAAGACCTGCTTCGAGACTGAAGACGGACAGACAGACAACCACCCAGACTGCTTAAGGGTCACAACAGCCCCCCACCCCAAGCTCCCTTCCAGGTATCCCCATAAGTCCTTTGGGCACACTCCCTCTTGGAATCGCAGGTTCTGTGGCCCACCCAGCCCTAAGGAGCAGCCCCCGTGGAGAGGTGTGTTGGTTGTTTTGTTTCTGCCAGAGGCCCTTGCCCTAGGTGCTCCTGCATAGGTACCTTGGCCCCTGATATGGGATGAACATTGTCCCGGACGCTCGAGAGCCAAGGAGGTCAGATTGGGACCAGCCTCCCCACTCCCATACCCCGGAATCCGAGCTTGCTTGGTTCTTGCCATCTTGCAGGATGACGTCACACTTGGAAGGAGATACACAGTGCCTCTCCATCCCTGGGGTGGGGGGAAGGGACTTTGCTGGGACTCTCGAGTGGGGGGAAGGGAGAGGGGAGCAGGGTCTAAACCCTCAGGCTCCCGTGCAGATCTGTCTCTGTCCCAGACGAGCTGCTATCAGAGTCCATTTCGGCGTTCTCATTATGGAGCCTCTCCAGCACTTTCTGACGAATCAGTCCCAGGCGCATCAAGAGGGACTGGTAGTCAAAGTGGCCCCGCTTCTCTCCAAAAGGGTCCTGTGGGGGAAAGGAGATGAGGAGGAAGGAAGATTCAAGTCTGGGTGGCCCACCCCAGAGAGCAGCTTTCGGCCCATATGAGACACACTCAACTTCTGCGCACCAGAGCAGAGGGCACAGCACAGAGAGTTCTCCCAAAAGCAGGCAGCGTCACCTCTGTTCAGGGACACTGTGGTATAGTCACCAGACAGGTGGGGCTTGGGCCATCATTAAAACGTGTGTGTTTGCAGTCCTCAAAAGCAAACCAATGTGCAGAAGGACACAATTAACCGCAAGACAGACGGAAAAGAAATTCAAGACCAGCACTGCAATCATTAAATGTGCTGGTGTTTTCAATTAACCTCCTACAAACCAGACAAGAGTAAAATCATCCTTCATTCCTTATACCCAAAAAGGGTAATCTGCTTTTCTGAAGTCACAGGTAGGTCTAGAACTGAGGAGTTCTGACTTCCAGATGGGCACCCGAACTCTTCCCCAGGAACCAGTCAGCACATTCCTCTCCAGCTTTCTGGGCATCACTCTAGTCCTTGTTATTTAAGGTTAAAGATCTCCAATCATTACACAGAAAAGTTAACTGTCCTTAAAGTGTCAAAAATAACTATGGGTAGGGGGAAGGATATTTAAAAAAAAAAAAAAAAAGGACTGAAAATGCTAATGGTGGTGAGGCTGGTTAAGGATCTGGTGTCACCCTTTGGCTCAAGTCGCTGTAGGGGTGAGGGTTCGAACCCTGGCCCCAGAACTTACCCATGTCAAGGGTACAGCCAAAGAAAAATGCTAACTAAATAGGGATTATAGCAGCAAAATAGCAGGGCCAGGTTCAAACAAGTGGAGACTGCTTTCCTTGGCATTTACAAAAAGGTACACGATCTTCTCACTCATATACTTCCTCTGCTTTTTCCACATCAACTCCTTCCACACGTCTGCCCACACGCTGCCCTCATGATCAGGGGCCAGTGAATATAAGTCAGTTTCTGGAACTACAGCCTGCAATTTCTACTTTTGAGGGTTATATTCCCCAAAGGCTGACTCTGCACAATGTCCCAATTCTTCCTTCTTTCATCCCTGGACCTATTTCCACCCACTCTCCTCTTCCTGTCCCTCATCATGAGTTATTTTTCCTTCACAGACTGAATACTGGACATGCTGCTAGACACCAGCAAGAACTCCTGATGGGGAACCAGCTACAGCATGCATCTTCGACACACTCTTAAAAAAGGCTGAGGAAGCAAATCAACCCTGAGCCGGCCTGGCCCTTTTGTGTACGAATGTGGCAGGTAGGTGGAAAGTCCTTTAAGGCAGGATAGGGAAGCTACCATCTCTGAGCAGCAGCTGGGGAAACAAGACATTTAACTCTCGCTGCTGGTGGTGATGGGGGTGGGGCACAGACCAGAAAGAAGTGGAAAGAACCTGAAGGGGTCTTAGGCGCTTATCCAAGTCACCACTTTTCTAAGCAAGTAAATGATTCAAAAACATAAGGACTGGTTCTTCAGGACAGGAGTTCTCAACCCGTCGCTTATATTTGAGCCTATTTATAAAATTTAGTTTAATAAGAACTTTTGTTTTGTTTTGGCTTTTTAGGGCCAACCTGAGGCATATGGCGGTTCCCAGGCTAGGGGTCGAATCGGAGCTACAGCTGCCAGCCTACACCACAGCCACAGCAATGCGGGATCCAAGCTGTGTCTGCGACCTACGCCGCAGCTCATGGCAACGCTGGATCCTTAACCTGCTGAACAAGGCCAGGGATTGAACCTGCACCCTCATGGATACTAGTTGGGTTTGTTTCTGCTACCCTACAATGGCAACTCCAGAACCTCTTCTTTTAAACAAGCCTAAATTCTTTCTTATCAGAAGCAGCACATTTCCTCAGGAGAGGCAGAGAATGAACAACTGGTTGCCATCCTTATAACAGAAATCTTTCAATAATAATGACATCATACCCAATGTTTCCTTTAAGTGTCCTTTCTCTTAGCACTCGGGATGGAATTCCAATGGCTGACTCATTATCCTGAAGTTCTGAGAGGCTGAATGTTCTTGGTTGGAAAAGACTACTGACCAAGAAGGGAAGGAGTTCCAGGCCAGAAGCAGGGTAATTCAGATTCTATTCATGAGCATCTGTTCATGCCAGCAACTTAGAACGAACTCCCTATGATTTCTGTCTCCTCTCTGGACCTTCGCTACTCAAACGCATCAGGTTCCTTTTGGCTCTGAATTGTGTGAGATGTGGCCGTCACCCTTGTGTGGGTGGGTGTTCACCTGGTCTGCTCTAAGGCTTCTGCATTACCTGCATAGTCTGGCCTTGAAGGTGTAGGCGATCTTTGCAGGCCACCTCATAGAAGTCGTAATACTCCAGGAAAGACTTCTCCATCACCCCTCTGGAAAACAAGCAGGGAAGCTCAAGTCAGGAACCAGAGGGGAAGGGGTCACCCCTGCACGATTTAACCCGAATGCCACATTAAGCAGCTAGAGTTCCCAAGCCCAGATTTGGTTTCCTACAAAGATCTTTCAATGGAAAATGGAAGAAGGAATAGCTGATTGACCAAGGGTGATTCTGCTTATGCCCTAAGGGCTATAATAAAATGAGAGTGACTGTAACTACGGATATTTGAACCCCAACTTCAACTCCTGACTTACTACTCAATCTCATTTTCCCCCCATAGACCATCCTAATCCCAAACCTTCCTCAAAATTCCCCTAGATACACCTGAAGCATTGTAAATCAACTACAGTTCAACTGCAAAAATGAAAATAGTGCCAAAAAAAAAAAAATCTAGAAAAGTGTGTTTCACTAACATGTTACTCACCTAGTTTTAATACCTAGAAATAAACTCGAACGTTAAGAAATGGGTTTGTTATGGAGTGCTCTACACCTCTTTGGGCTGTGTAACAGCTAGGTGTCTTTAGTAAGTCCAGGTCTTCATCAAACAGGGGCTCCCTGAAGGCATGGACTATATCTTGCCCATCAGACTTGGCACTCTCCAAGACCTGAGAAGCCTTCTCAACTTCCTTTGGGGTAGCCCTCCGCCACTTGCTCTTTAAAAAGTATGAACCAGGAGTTCCTCTCGTGGCGCAGTGGTTAATGAATCCGACTAGGAACCATGAGGTTGAGGGTTCGATCCCTGCCCTTACTCAGTGGGTTAACGATCCGGCGTTGCCATGAGCTATGCTGTAGGTTGCAGACGCGGCTCGGATCCCGCGTTGCTGTGGCTCTGGCGTAGGCCGGCGGCTACAGCTCCGATTAGACCCCTAGCCTGGGAACCTCCATATGCCGCAGGAGCGGCCCAAGAAATGGCAAAAAGACAAAACAAAACAAACAAAAAAAAAAGGTATGAACCACATCTTTCCTTTTTTCTCTCTCCCTCTGGTGCTCAACACTGGATTCTGCCCCTAAGGTTCTCAAAGGTATGAACAGACTCCATCTCCAAAAGGAACCAAGTCCCAAGCAGGCTCTCTTGACACATACCGTAGGGGTTCAGGGCAGGGACACTTTCCTTCCATCATGTCACAGACCGCCACTCGGATGGTCTCATGGCGAATACATTCATTGTAATTTTTGCTGTCTCCTGGATGTCTCTCCTGTAACGTGACCAATAATATAGTATCCAAGAATAAAAATTTAGGGAAAAAGAAAAGCCAGTGTGAAGACACTTTAGGATCAGTATGGGGTATGTGACCCAAACAAATGAACTGAGAGGTACCTTTCCCACCATAAGGGAGACCCATGAAGAGCAACTAGCAGCTACACCTTTGAGACCCCTCACCGCCACCCTGACCGGGCCTACCAATACCTATGCTCTGTCATAGGTCATTTGACCTATAAACACCAAACCGGATCAATTTTTTTTTTTTTTTTGTCTTTTTGCCATTTCTAGGGCCGCTCCCGTGGCATATGGAGGTTCCCAGGCTAGGGGTCTAATTGGAACTGTAGCCGCCAGCCTACACCAGAGCCATAGCAACGTGGGATATGAGCTGCATCTGACCTACACCACAGCTCACGGCAACACCGGATCCTTAACCCACCGAGCAAGGCCAGGAATGGAACCTGCAATCTCATGGTTCCTAGTCAGATTCGTTAACCACTGTGCCACGACGGGAACTCCCAGATCCACCAAATTTTACTAAAGCCTGAAATGAAAGGCCTCAAGCAGGAAGAATTAAGTGGGAAATAAGCATGTATAAGGATGATGGTGGGGGAATTCCCGTGGTGGCTCAGCGGGAATGAATCCAACTAAGAATCAGGAAGTAGTGGGTTTGATCCCTGGCCTCCCTCAGTGGGTTAAGGATCTGGCACTGCTGTGAGCTGTGGTGTAGGTTGCAGATGTGGCTTGGATCTGGGGTTGCTGTGGTTCTGATTTGACCCCTAGCCTGGGAACTTTCATATGCCGAGGGTGCGGCCCTAAAAAGCAAAAAAAAAAAAAAAAATGACGGTGGGACAAAAAGGTATAAATGATGCTAGTCTCAGCCTGAAACACCTATAGATTATCAGGATGCTTCCTGGTTAACTCTTTACATGTCTGTAGGGTTCCACCATCACTGAATCAACAGCTCTCTATCAGAAGAACTTGAAATTTTCAAAAGAAAAACTCTCAACTTGGTCTGGGAAGTTGATATGAACAAGTGGGCATGAAGAGAAGGCTGTGTGGTGTCCCACCCTTTAACTCTTCCCTTGTTCCCCTCCCAACCAGCACTTTGGTCAAAGCCTTGGCTCTGATCAAAATATGTAACGAACAGGAAATATATACACGCCTTCATCCCATCACCACGGTTCCCAGTGTGCACCAGAGCACACACGGGCACTGTGGGAGACTACTGCCAACTTTCTGAGGAAAACCACAGTACTCAGCCCCTGCAGAACACCACGCAAACTACTTCCTTGAGGTGGACAGTTCACTTTTAATACTAAACCACATCATATTCCTTTTGATGTATTATTTTTGTGAAGCTAGATTTTCAGCCACTACGTTGATAAACAGCAAGTTACATCTGAAAACAAGGGGGAACAGAAATGAGAGTGGTGGCTCCAATCTGATTCAATTTAAAAGTTGTGTGGCACTGGGAGTTCCCGTTGTGACTCAGCAGGTTACAAACTCAACTAGTATCCCTGAGGATACGTTTGATCCCTGGCCTCACTCAGTGGGTTGAGGATCCAGTGTTGCCATGAGCTGTGGTGTAGGTCGCAGATGCAGCTTGGACCCTGTGTTGCTGTGGCTGTGGTGTAGGCTGGCAGCTGCAGCTCCAATGTGACCCCTAGCCTGGGAACTTCCACATGCTGCAGGTGCAGCCCTAAAAAAAACGAAAAAAAAAAAGCAAAAAAAGAAACATAAGACAAACATATACATATTTAACATGGATATGTGTGTGTGTATACATATATGAAAAACAAAAGTTTTGCCAAAAATGTCTACCCTGACTGTTCTTTTTTTTTTGGCTTTGTAGGGCTGCACCTGCAGCATGTGGAAGTTCCCAGGCAAGGGGTCACATCAGAGCTGCAGCTGCTGGCCCAAGCAACAGCCAAAGCAACAAGGGATCTGAGCTATGTCTTCGACTTACACCACAACTCAAGGCAATACCAGATCCTCAACCCACTGAGAGAAGCCAGGAATCGAACCTACATCCTCTTGGATCCTAGTTGACTTCCTTCATTAACTGCCAAGCCATGAAGGAACTCCTGAGTGTTCTTTTTTTAAAAACTTTTCTGGAGTTCCTGCTGTGGCGCAGTGGGTTAAGAATCCAACTGCAAGAGTTCCCGTCGTGGCTCAGTGGTTAACGAATCCGACTAGGAACCATGAGGTTGTGGGTTCGATCCCTAGCTGTACTCAGTGGGTTAAGGATCTGGTGTTGCCACAAGCTGTGGTGTAGGCTCGGATGCGGCTCAGATCCTGAGTTGCTGTGGCTCTGGTATGGGCCAGTGGCTACAGTTTTGGTTGGACCCTTAGCCTGGGAACCTCCATATGTTGTGGGTTCGGCCCTAAAAAAGACCAAAAAAAAGACAGAAATCCAACTGCAGAGGATATAGGCTTGAACCCTGGCCTAGATCAGTGTGGGGGGATCTGGCACTGCCACAAGCTGTGGTGTAAGTTGCAGATGTGGCCCAGATCCAGCCGTGACTTGGGCTGGCAGGTGGAGCTGATTCGACCCCTAGCCTGGGAACATCCATATGCTGCAGGTGTGGCCTTAAATAAAAAAAGCATTTCTGGCGTTCCTGTCATGGATCAGTGGAAACAATCTGACTAGTACCCATGAGCACGCAGGTTCAATCTCTGGCATCGCTCAGTGGGTAAGGAATCCGCTGTTGTTGTGAGCTATGGTGTAGGTCGAAGACACAGCTTGGATACCAGGTTGCTGTGGCTGTGGTGCAGGCCGGCAGCTACGGCTCTGATGTGACCCCTAGCCTGGGAACCTCCATATGCTGCAAGTGTGGCCCTAAAAAGACCAAAAAAAAAAAAAAAGAATTAGAAAGGATCTGGAGTTCCCATTGTGGCTCAGTGGGTTGAGAACCCAACTAGTATCTGTAAGGACGTGAGTTCAATCCCTGGCGTCCTGCAGTGGGTTAAGGATCTGGTGTTGCCATAAGCTGCGGTGTAGGTCGCAGACGTGGCTTGGATCTGGCATGGCTGTGGTTGTGGTATAAGTTGGCAGCTGTAGCTCTGATTTGACCCCTAGCCTGGGAACTTCCATATGTCACAGGTGTGGTCCTAAAAAAAAAAAAAAAGAAAAGAAAAGAAAAAAAGAAAAGAATATGACTGTAACAGCTTGAGTTCCTGCTGAGGTGTGGGTTCCATCCCTGGCCCAGCACAGTGGGTTCAACGATCTGGTGCTACTACAGCTGCCACACAGGTCACAGCTGTGGCTGGGATGCAATCCCTGGCCTGGGAACTTCCATGTGCTGCAAATGTGCCATTAAAAAAATAATAAGAGACTTCTTTTTAAAAAGCAGTTTTTTAGGTTTACAACAAAATTGACAAGGGTACAGAAACTCCCCATATATCCCCTCCCTACACATGCATAACCATTCTCAACACCATTCACCAGAGTGGCACTTTTTTTTTTTTTTCCGGGGGGGGGGGGCGCTCTCACGGCATATGGAGGTTCCCAGGCTAGGGGTCGAATCGGAGCTGTAGCTGCTGGCCTACACCACAGCCACAGCAACGCAGGATCAGAGCCCTGCCTGCAACCTACACCACAGCTCATGGCAAGGCCGGATCCTTAACCCACTGAGCAAAGCTAGGGATCGAACCCACGTCCTCATGGATGGCTAGTTGGGTTTGTTAACCGCTGAGCCATGAAGGGAACTCTTAGCGTTCACTTCAATGGAGTAGTGTTGCACAGTCCATGGGTTTGGACAGAAGTATAAGACATATATCCATCATAACGTCACATAAACTCCTTTCACTGCTCTAAAAGACTTTTTTGTCTTTTGTCTTTTAGGGCCGCACCTGTGGCATATGGAGGTTCCCAGGCCAGGGGTTGAATCAGAGCTGTAGCTGCTGGCCTACGCCACAGCCACAGCCACACAGGATCCGAGCCGTGTCTGCGAACTATACCACGGCTAACGGCAATGCTGGATCCTTCACCCACTGAGCAAGGCCAGGGATTGAACCCGCAACCTCATGGTTTATAGTCAGATTCGTTTCCACTGCGCCACAATGGGAACTCCTAAAAGGCTTCTGTATACTCTGAGTACTCATCTTCCCCAGACTCCTGGCAACCACTGATCTTTTTATTGTCTCCATAGTTTTGCATTTTCCATACTATAATACAGTTGGAACCTATTATTTATTCCCTTGAAAAGAGAGGTTCAAAGCCTTATGTCTGTAAGACCACTCATGGCCCACCCATGGGTGGACCAGGCAGGCTCTAGGTGGCAAACTTCCCCCACTAAATGCTGCAGCTTTTCTTCCAATATTGAGCCCATTCCCAATGATCCTGCATAGCAGCCATCTGGAGATGGGCCGGGAGGGAGGTGGAGAATGACACATGTTGGGTATTTGTTCATAGAAAGGCCATGAGTTGTGTGTCCCTTGTCACAATGAACCCAGGTTTCTGTTGGGTGTGTTGTAAACAGAGAAGCCATTTCTTCAGGCCCCTTGCTCTGAGCACACCCCAATTTTTGTTTGTTCTTGAAGGGTTATCTCCCTTTGCTTAGATCTATAGAAAAATCACTAATGTTAGTGTTATCTCAAGTAGTTTCAAAATGAATTAAGCTGTTTTAATCACCAAAACGGAATTATTATTTGGGAATACCAGTGGAATTCTTTTCCTGTGCTCATGAGTAAGTAACCCTGGAAGGAGCTTTGGAACAATATTTTGGGTTCCTAGGACTACATCCTGATCTGTGTTGTTCTTATGAAAGCTAACTAATCTCTGAGTCACCATTACCTCCCTTGAAAATGGGGATGACAATTATTTATCTTGCAGAGTTGCTATGAGAATTAAATGAGATGTTACATATAAAAGCTTGGCAGTGGCTGGCATACAGTACACCTTTGGAAAATATGAGTTTCCTCCACCTTCTCTTTGGCAGCACTGACTAAAATGTTCTTGCACTAGCTAATGACTGCTCCTTTTGTTCTGCAGATAACAGGACTTCATAACTCCAAAAGAAGCAGTAGTCACTAGGAAGCACTTTAAAGGGATACTGGAGGGAGTTCTCATCGTGGCTTGGTGGTTAACAAATCTGACTAGCATCCATGAGGACACAGGTTCGATCCCTGGCCTGGCTTAGTGGGATAAGGATCTGGGGATTGCTGTGAGCTGTGGTGTAGGTCACAGACATGGCTTGGATCCTGTGTTGCTGTGGCTGTAGTGGAGGCTGACAGATGCAGCTCTGGTTCAAACCCCAGCCTGGAAACTTCCATATGCTGCAAGTGTGGCCCTAAAAAGCAAAAAAAAAATTAAAAATAAAGTGACACTGGAGAACAGAAGCAAAGAGAAGAACCCACTAGCTGCAACAGCCCCCCAAACAGGCTCAGAATCAATTTCCAAATGACTCCATCGACTTCCACATGGTAGATTAATCCAAGTCAAATGGAAATAAATTGACAATGCTACTGTAACTTAATAAGGAAAAAAAAAGTCAACATTAAGGAGCACACATGCCAACTTCTTTTTTTTTCCAACAGCGAGAAAACAGAGTTTAGCATATTGGGGTGAGCCGGTCAAAAACAAAACCAAAACCCTCAAGCAGACCTTTCATCTCTTAAAACCCAACCCTGAGCATCCCAGAGCTAGGCCTACCTGGCCTTACCTGCTCAAAGCCAGGTTCATTGTGATAGGGGTTCTCAGTCATCAGGGACTGGATGGAGATGAGCACAGAAGAGATGCTCTGGGCTGGGCTCCAGGCAGGGCCAGTCCACGTACTGCAAAACACAGCAGAGGGAAGGGAAGAGGGTGAGGCAGAGAGAGATGGGGAAGGACATTCAGAAAGACCAGTGCACACGTATCCTGGGGCCTGGCGGCACCATCATAAGTGACTCACTTTCTCTTTCACTATTAATACTCTGGAATTTCCCAGCCTCCAGCTCATCCTCATTCACCAGAAATCAGTCAACTGTCTAATCCTCTTACCAAGTGGGACAAAAGAGGGTAAAGCAAGCAAGGTAACTTTGGAGGGATTTTCTTTGGGCTAGAAGAAAAACAGTGGCCAGGGAAGGTTCCCTTTTTCGCAATGAAAGAAATAAGGTAAAAAACAGCCCCAAAGGCAGTCTAAATGTGAACCTCTATGGATCACAAAGAGTTATTTATGGGTGGTGAGGGAGTCAGTGAGGAGAGAGATGCTGAGGGCAGAGGCAGAGAAGGGACCGCAGCTATCCGTTTAGAGGCCATGTGGTGGGGCTGATAATCAGGGATCCAGCTCTCTATCAAGCCCCCAAAGAGTATCAGATTCTCTGAAGACGACAGAACTCTGCCAAGGGACAGAAAGGGGATAAGGCGCACTTCTGGACTGCGGAGGGTTTGAAAATGATACAGGAACATCTTCAACAACAGAAAAACACCAAAAGTTGCTCCTTTCTTTCACAAACCTGATGGAACACTAGGATGAGGAGGGAAGCTTGGACATTAAGGATATTTATTTTAATTTTAATTTTTTGTCCTTCTAGGGAGGCACTAGTGGCACACGGACGTTCCCAGGACAGGGGTCGAATCGGAGGCCCAGCAAGGCCAGATCCGAGCCGCGTCCGCGACCTACACCACAGCTCACGGCAACGCCGAATCCTTAACCCCCTAAGTGAGGCCAGGGATCAAATCTGAGTCCTCATGGATATGAGTGGGGTTTGTTAACCGCTGAGCCACTGGGAACTCCCAAGGACGGTTACTTTTAGTTCAGTCAACTGAAGAGCTGGCACCTGAGTTGGCAGCTGAACACAACCCGAGCTAGGACTGGCTCGTTCAAGTAAACTGGCCACTTCCCTTTCCCTGGCGGCTGGAGGAAAGGCCGGCAGGTGACAGGGAGCAGTCAGGTCCTCAGAGACTGCGCTTCAGTGCCTTTCAACCTCTCTTCTCAGCTCTGCTCCCCCAGGCAGCCTAGACTCTGCGCTCTCTGAAGCTTCACATATTCGAGGATTGAAGTCAACAGTGTCATCTTTCATTCAATTTGTCAGTAAATCAGCCCAATATTTTTGCTAGGTAGGGAGGAAAGGAGTAAGGCTGACAGAGTGAAGCGTCAACTAAATACACAGGAATTTCCTACTCTGATCCTTCATGGCACATTTTCAAATTCAGAGTAGCTTCTCTTTTTCCACCCAACACTCCTACCACTTTTACCCCCACCGTCTTACTTCCCCTGTTTCTACTGGGTGCTGATGTTTGCTCAAAATAGTTTTACATTGGTCTAATGAAGGAAAGCCCATTTTTTTGTGGAAAAGCACTTTTGTGCCTAGAGAAGCAAGTGTATTTCCACACCAGTGTGGGTTATACATACCACTATCCTACCAGCATGGACGATTCTGTCCCCTAATGAGATAAAGGACTAAATGAAGGACAACCTCCTTTAAGGGAATTCCTCCCTGCCACAATCACAGAACACATTCCCGGACCTGAGAGAATTGGGGTCGGGGGTGAGGGGTGTTCCAGCTGCCTTTTCCCCCCACAAACGTGGAAATGTATTAGATTGGACAGGAAGAAAGAAAACACTATCTCCAGTCTGGGCAACTTTCTTAAGTCAACTTTTACCTGTTCTCTGCTCCAGGGAGACTCAGACCATACCAAAAAGACCAATCTAGAATATACTAGATAGATGGTATTTCCACTCTGAAATTTTGACCCGCAGAGGCAGTTAAAAGGGAATGGGTGAGAATTATATGAAACAAAATCTTGGTTGGCCCCAGACACAAAAATATTTGAAACTTCTGTTTCCCATCTGTTATGACTTCCAACCTCAGACATTTTTCATTCAGTTGTTAAAATGTAATCCTCACCACCATGGCCTCCAAAGCCACTCAACGACAGGCTCAGAAATAAGACACTCACAGTCTTGAATGGCCCAGGATCTGCAGCCTTTCTCAACCTGCTCAGGAGAGAATTAAACCCTGATGCCCTAAGGAAGTGGTTCTCCAACAGCTGGCACCATAATCACCTGGAGGGCCTGTAAGACGCAAATTGCTGGCCCTACCCCCAGTTTTTGATCTAAGTCTTGGGTGGGGCCCCGGAATCTGCATGGCTATCAATTCCCAGGTGCTCCTGCTGCTCAGGGTGAACCACTTCACTAAAACATCCATGTATGTCAGGAATTAACTTCTCTTTTTTTGCATCTAGAATGATACGCATCAAGTATCATCTGGAGGAGAACTGAGGGAACAGTTGCTCCAATCAACTTCTGTGTTCTGTGGTTCAGATGAGAAACCCTGGTTGATCAAGGCTGGCCTAGAGTAATATTTGCTAACAACCAACTTGGCCACTTAGAAGTCTCCTCTTACCCTAGAATACTCAAGCAGACTTTCCCATTGCGGTAGAAGTTGGGGTTAAACCTCACTGTGTTATTGCCCGTTGTCATCAGTTTGACCCGAGGTGGGTGGATGGGATAGTCGGGCGGACACCGAAACACGAACAGGAAGAAACCCCCTTCATAAGGAGTGTCAAATGGGCCTGTGATCAATGCATGAATCTGCAAAATAAAACCCCATCTCAAAATTGTGAGGTGATGTCCCATCCCAAACCCTCCTGGCTTCCACTTGCTACCCACGCCAGAAGCAGGACCTTCCTCTGTATCCACATTCCATATCCTCGCCATGCAGAATGAATAGCCTGCACTCACGCATACCAATAAATGCTTTTGGAATGTTAAGAAACCCCATTACAGTGGAGTGGCATCTTACTCAGGGGTTATATTCTATGTCAAAGTTAGGGCCCCAGGTGAAAACTGAATCTAGCCCACATCACCCTGAGTGTCCCTTAAAATTCCATTAAAGCACGTTTTTTGTTCAAACTTCCCTGATCGGTATATACAAAGAAGCAGATACAACATCAATGTGCAAAATACAATATACATCTGTAAAATATTATCCCAGCATGTTTAATTTCAAGAAGCCAATACATATTTTTACTGAGTATGCACGTTCGGATTTGCCTAGGTCCAACATGCGTATGATGCAACCTCACCCTCCACACATGTGGCACAAAAGGGAGGGAGATGAATGGAAAAGAGGGAAGGGACTGGAGGCCACAACACCCATGCCAGTCACAGGGCAGAGCTGAGGGCTGATGGAGGTCTAGGGCACCTGCTTCCTCCACAGAGGGTCAAACCTACTGTGGAGGATGTGGCTCAGGCAGCATCAGCTGTGGCAAAGGTACAAAGAAAAATGGGGAAACTTAGGGGCCACTCAGAGCCATAAACCATCCCCAGAACTTTCCCCAACACAGTAGCTTAATTAAAAACAAACAAAAAACCCCAGCAGCCCTTAGAATGGTAAATTCTCTTCCCCCCAGCTGTTAATTATTGAACAAAATTTCCCTCCCTTAAGAGAGGAAAACCTGAACTGACTCAGTTATGTTTCTTCTACAAAGGCTCCCAGGCACCTAAGTCCACTCAGAATTTAAACTGGAAGCGGAAAAAGGACCTATGATCCAATGCCTCCCTCTGCAGTTCCTACCTTGCCCTGCTGGCACCCTATGTTATCTCTTAGCCTTCAGTCTTCTGGGATAGCAAGCTCAAATGGTATCAACATGACATCAATTCTGGGACCCCAGGGACTAGCATTTTAACACTGATAACTTGACTAAGGACAGATGTCCCAGGAAAAACATTTCCAACCACATAAAAGGAAAAAAAAATCAATTTAAAAAGAAACCTATTTAGAACAAAACAGATACACAAACAATACCAAATCTGAACTTTTACTGTAAGAAATTTGAAACTATAAGGAGTTTTCATTTAAACACCAGATTTAGGTAATCTGATTTCTTCTGATATCAGTTTAAGTGAAAATTCATTTTATTTCATGTACTTTTTTTTTTTTTTTTAAGCTTTTTAGGGCTGCACCTGTGGCATATGGAGGTTCCCAGGCTAGGGGTCCAATCAGAGCTGTAACCGCCGGCCCACACCAGAGCCACAGCCACGTCAGTTCTGAGCCGCGTCTGCGACCTACACCACAGCTCATGGCAACACCGGATCCCTAACACCCTGAGCGAGGCCAGGGATGGAACCTGCAACCTCATGGTTCCTCGTCAGATTCGTTAACTACTGAGCCACGACAGCAACTTGGGAAATTCACTTCTGAGGGTAGAGCACTCAATGACAGAGAAGTCTAGGTATTTATGTCCAAGGAGCGTAAGCTTTCTCTGTATGTGTGGCTGAGAGAGGAATGGTCTTTGGGGCTATTTATTTATTTTTTATTATTATTTTTTTTGTCTCTCTTTTTTTTTTTTTGCTATTTCTTGGGCCGCTCCTGCGGCATATGGAGGTTCCCAGGCTAGGGGTCGAATCGGAGCTGTAGCTGCCGGCCTACGCCAGAGCCACAGCAAATCGGGATCCGAGCCGCGTCTGCAACCTACACCACAGCTCACGGCAACGCCGGATCGTTAACCCACTGAGCAAGGGCAGGGACCGAACCCGCAACCTCATGGTTCCTAGTCGGATTCGTTAACCACTGCGCCACGACGGGAACTCCCGGAAGGGCTATTTAAAAGCAACCAGGAAGGACTGGAGCCTAAACAAGGCCCTACAACTACAAACACTGTTCACACAAGCCTGCCCCACCCCAACCTTCCTGGGATCTGACTTAGGGCACCACACTTAAAGGTCAAGACTGACAGGATGGGGGAAGAGGTGGTCAACAGGATGACCATATGATTTATCATTCAAACTGGAGCGTTTTGCGAATGAAAGAGTGACCTATTAATAGTTAAGCTGGGACAACAGGCGTAATTTTTTTCAAACCAACCAGGACCTTTCGGAATCCCAATAACAGATACTTGTTCAAGGACCCACTCCACCTCAGTGTGACCTTGGGCAAGCCACTTACTCTCCTGGGGTTTTGATTTCTTCATCTATGTAATCAGAGATGTGAGCTGGATAATCCCTTTTAGGCTCTTCCAACTTCATGGGCCCAATTTCCCAATAACCCCCGAACCCCACTAAATTACATACCTTAGTCATGTCAACAGTATCAGGTACAACGAACATTCCTGGAGGAGGCTCCTTATAAATGGACATGATATCCCTGTATGACACCAAGAGGAAGCGGGGGAGGGAGTGAGGGAGAGGAGAAAAAAGGGGAATCCCTTGAGCAGGACGGCTGTTATCACTCCCTGAGGCCAGGGTTCGAGAAAGTGGTGCTTGGTACCACAAATGTTTGCACTGTCTTGTTGTCTGAGAAAACTCAGCTGAGGACTTGTCAAGCAAGCAGAGAGCAAATTATTATCAAAGGGGCATTGTTTCCTCAGGGGGAGGGTAGGAAAAGGGGGGAAAAAATCAGAAATCCCAATGGCATCAGATGTCACCCTCGAAAAGCCACATCCCATTTACTCTCACTTCCTCCTACGAGGCAATTCTTTAACTCCCCACCTCCGAGATTCCCAGGTACTATGGCTGAATGCTAAATGAAGATTATTCAGTAACTGGGAAGGCATAATCAACGCTCCTAAAAAACTAATCCCATAAACTACACAGTGGACCGTTTTGTTGCCGTGGGGATCATACAAAGCAAGGGAGCTAGCAGGGAGCACACGGTCTTCCTGCCCAGGAGACTAACAGGGACAGATCTCTTCAGGCTGAGGAGGGGACTCTGAAATCGCTGAGACTCTCACATCTGGAAGATGACAGGTTGTCCTTACCAGAGACCATGAGAGGACTTCTAGGTCACAGCTCACAAACTAGACTGGCTCAGCTGTGGGCAAGGATCTAGAGAAAGCCACTCTAGGTGGGAAGACGAGGGGCTTGCTAGGGTATGTAGGGACCTCACAGAGTGCAAGTAAGTGAAAGAGTGGAGGAAAAGGAGCACGGGCCACACGGGGAGGTATCTTGGGAACTGGAAGGCTGAAATGGCTGAAGGTGTCCAAAAGTTGAAGTGCTGAGTTTCTAAAGTTAGAGATGGCAACCCTGAAGGAGCTGGCGAGCTGTGGCAGGCACTGGGCCAGGCACTTCTCACACAGTATGCTGTTTAATTTTTATTACAACCTTGAAAAGTAGGTAGAAACTTCTAAAGGAACTCGGAATGTGGGGAATGCGATTACCTAGATGAGCCTGACTGTGATGGGGGCATGGGGAGAGAGACTCTGGCCATCAGCAGACAGGTTTCAGGATCAAGAGCAGCTAAAAAAGCATTCCCTGTTCTAATGTGATACCCACTATGCTAAGCAATTTCGCAAAAACATTATCTATTAGATGATAGGATCTAAGATCAGTCACCCAAGAAATAAGCACAGAAAGGACCTGGGCCTTTGTTCCTATATTTGACTTGGGTCTATTTGCTTCAGAAAGTGAACTACATGACCCAAGGGGAAAAAAAGAACACAGAAAAGAAAGTCTTGCGTGGGACATTACAAGCCAAAGTGAGACTGGGGGGGTGGGGGTGGGGAGGAGAAGGCCTGAGTTCCTGGAACAGGTGTGCGAGTAGACAGCTTTTGGGGTTCTGGAAAAGCGGTGCAAGGGAAGACCTCGGGCATTTGGGGGAAGTGACCGAGACTTGGGGAGGGAACTAAGTGGAAGGGATGTGAGGAGGCCGGGAATAAATAGCCAGGCTGGCCTGGAGTCCCAGGCCGGGCAAAGCAAGCTGTGTGTTACAAACGGGGCTCCGGAGGAGACGACGCAGGGGACCGCTGGGTGGGGCCTCCGGGCAGCATCTAGCAAGCCTGGGGTGGGGAAGGGGGGAGAGGGGCGGCGCGGCGGGCGGGAGGGGGTGTTACTGAGGCGCGCAAAGGTCGGGTTTCGGGCGGGAGGTCGGAAGGTATGGGGGAGGGTGTCCGGACTGGAGGCGTAGGGCTCGGGGGAGGTTGCCGAGGGGCGGGGTCGGACTTGGGCACCCGAGGAGGGGCTTGGTGCGTGTGGGCCTGGGGGCGGGGGAAAGGGGACCGGTAGCCCGACGCTCTGGGCAGGCGAGACGTGGGCCTCGGAGCTGGGCTGCTGCGAGGGCAGCGCGGAGGCGGCCGGGGGGGGGGTAGTCGGAAAGGGTGGGGGGCGGGGAAGGTCGAGCTCCGGAGCTTGGGCTGGGGGAGGAAAAACCCCGGCTCACCGCTTGATCCGGAGTAGACACTGCGGCGCGGTTCGCTCGCCGTCCCAGTCGGAGCTGAGTGTGGGGTCCCAGTGGCTAAGCAGCGCGGCCCCGTGGGCAGCGGCCGAGGGCGGGAGCCCGGGCAGCGGAGCCAGGCCGCTCCCCGGTCCCCCGGCCCCGCCCGCTGCCGCCGCCGCCGCCCACACATCCGGCAGGAAAGGCGGCCCGAACCCGCCGCCGCTGCCGCTAACGCCAACAACACCGGCGACGCCGCTTGCCCCGGGGCCCGCCGCCCCGGCTCCCGCCGTCGCCGCCTCCTCGGTCGGACTCTCCGCCATCGCTCCTTCGCTTCCGGGACTGCTCGGCTGCACGTCCGCCGACCAGAGCGGCCGCTGCTCCCTCCCGCTCCCGCACCACCGAGAGCCGGGCCAGAGTGTCCCCACCCTCCGCTTCCACGGCCCGGGTGGCGCTGGCTCCGCCCACCCCCGCCCCGACCAGCGAGAGGCGCTCTGCAAGAGCGTCCACCCACAGTCCTCCAGGGCGGGCGGGGGTCGGAGCTCGTTGTCCAAGAGAGAACTGGGCCTGCGCCGGGCCCGCGCTTTGCGGGAGGAGGGTCTGAGGCGTGTCCCGACTCTTAGGTGCAGTTGAGTGCCCAATGGCAAGGAATGTTTTATTTCCAAGTGTTGAAAGAGAGGAGGGGACGACCACTTCCCCCATTTACAAAGGCGACCCTGAGACGTGCCCGAGGGGTAGGATTGGGGATTCAGCTTCCTTGTAGGGAGGCGCCGAGTAGAGGAGTTGATTCGCTTCCTGTCTGAAAGTCTCTGATTTATCCTTCCTGCACCCTTACCCACGGAGGGCAGGCTGCCATTGCCCCCTGCCTGCAACAGGACCGGGAGGAAAGAAGGACTCAGAACCTACGACTGAAAAACTACCTCGTTTTAGAGTCTATCCAGTATATATTTATGAAGGGCCTGCTAAATGCCAGGCACTGTTGCTAGGCGTTGCCATAGAGATAATGAAACAGACCTAGAGAAGCTTGGTAAAAAGAAGAAAATCAGGCCTCCAAGCTCAGTATTTCTTCACACAAGTCCTTGAATATGCAGGAATCCAGTTTAAATCCTGGGAAGACTCCTCAGGACTTCACTGAAATGTATAACATGAAAAAGAACACTATGGACTAAGAAAAACAAGCCCTCCATTAAAAAAAAAAAACTTTCTTTTTTCTCCCTAGCAAGAGTACAGGATCATAACCTAACACACCATTCCCACCAGGACTTGGAGGGGCAGCACTCAGTAACCAAACCTGCGGATATTTCTGCAGCAAAGCGCATGAGTATTCATCCTAATTTGGATAATGAATATTCATAATAAGTCTGACGAATAGCCTCACTTTGGATTATATTTTGCCACCAAGTTTGTTTATTTAAAATAAAGAAGTGTTTACACATCTTTGTGAATTTTCCAACAAGGGATTGTGGAGTTGAATGATAATGGCCAGCATTTATTGAGAGCTAAAATACCGGGTTTTGTTGTTGTTGTTGTTGTTGTTTGTCTTTTTGTTGTTGTTGTTGTTGTTGCTATTTCTTCGGCCGCTCCCGCAGCATATGGAGGTTCCCAGGCTAGGGGTTGAATTCGGAGCTGTAGCCACTGGCCTACGCCAGAGCCACAGCAACGCGGGATCCGAGCCGCATCTGCAACCTACACCACAGCTCACGGCAACGCCGGATCCTTAACCCACTGAGCAAGGGCAGGGACTGAACCCGCAACCTCATGGTTCCTAGTCGGATTCGTCAACCACTGCACCACGACGGGAACTCCAAAAATACCATTTTTTTAAGTTAATCTTTTTGTTGTTGTTGTTGCTTTTTAGAGCCACACCCCTGGCACATGGAAGTTCCCAGGCTAGGGGTGGAATTGGAGCTGCAACTGCTGGTTTACACCACAGCCACAGCAATGTCAGATCCGAGTTGCATCTGCAACCTGCACACAGCTCATGGCAGCACCAGATCCCTGACCGGCGGAGCGAGACCAGGGATCAAACCTGCATCCTTGTGGATACTAGCAGGATTTGCTTCCGTTGTGACACAATGCGAACTCCCTAGTTAACCTTTCTTGAGTGCCCAATATGTGCCAACTGCTCTGTATGCTTTGTCTTATTTATTCCTTTAAACAACCCTATGAAGTACTATTATTAGTCCATTCTGACAGATGGAGAGAGGAATACAGAGGTTGTCATTTCCGTGGGTCATGGTGAGAGCGAGCCAAATCTGTCTCCAGAGAAAATGTTCTGACCGCCGTGTGATAGTGTCACAGCTTGAACCTCTCCCACACTTAGTACATTTTACCTTGTTCGGATTACCGTCCTTTGGTACCTGTTGCTCCCCCCTCCCCCTTTCCTGGGGCTCTAGGTCATATGTTATCTATGAATCTAGCACAGGGCCTGGCACAGTGTCGGTACTTAACATGAAGCAAAATCAATCAGTACAATATTGGATACAGATTTCATATTTTGTTGGTACAGTTTTACCACTCCATAATCAAGAGGCTCAAATATCTCTGAAAGAAGATGCAAAGAAACTAATGGTAGTTGTCTCTTGATGGGTTGGTTGCAGACAAGATGGGCCAGAGGGTATGTCTGCCTGTATATATAAACATATACACACTTGTACTGTTTAAATGTACTGTGCCTCATTGCCTGTCCAAACTATATATTTCATTCTTTTTTTTTTGGGGGGGGGCCGCTCCCGCGGCATATGGAGGTTCCCAGGCTAGGGGTCCAATTGGAGCTGTAGCTGCCAGCCTACACCAGAGCCACAACAATGCAGGATTGGAGCCATGTCTGCAACCTACACCACAGCTCACGGCAATGCCGGATCCTTAACCCGCTGAGCAAGGGCAGGGATCGAACCTGAAATCTCATGGTTCCTAGTCAGATTCGTTAACCACTGCGCCACGACGGGAACTCCTAGTTCATTCATTTTTTAAGGATTCCAGAATTTGACTGAAATGTCATTTACTTAGTAAGATGGTCAAAGTCAACTTGCTGGGTAACCTCACACAAAGAAAAACATGACTCTATAGCTTTTGTATGGCTACAGATGGCAGAGGCCTAAAGATGGCCCATGGGGTGAGAGGATTCCTCAGTGGGTCCCCTCCCTACTACCAGACCATTGCTTTCAAATACAAGGTCCCTTAGTGATGGGACAACAAACAGAAAACACTTATCTTAGATCCAGAAGACCCTTTGATCTGTACCACTCTGTAGATACCCTTTGGGCCCATTTCTGCATCCAAAGAATGCAGATAATAACCACCTGTCAGGGTTTTTCTGAGGATTAAGTGCAGCATTTCTAGATGTGTTTCGCAAAGTGGCAAGTACTGTCCAAATAGCACTTCACTTGCGCATATATCTTCTCTACTCCAGGCCTGTGCTCCTATTTTCTCTACCTGGAATACTCTTTCCCTTTATTAGGGGAAATCCTAGTTATCTAAACTCTCTGAGCCTCTGTTCCTCAACAGTGATATTGGTAAAATAGTAGTGGCTATAAAGAAGAGATGATGCGGGTGTTCCCGTCATGGCTCAGTGGAAACAAATCTGAGTGGTAACCATGAGGACGAGGGTTCGATCCCTGGCCTCGGTCAATGGGTTAAGGATCTGGCGTTGCTGTGGCTGTGAAGTGGGCTGGCGGCTGCAGCTCCAATTCAACCCCTGACCTGGGAACTTCTATGTGCCGCGTGTGTGGCCCTAAAAAGACAGACCCAGACAGACAGACAGACACACACACACACACACACACACACACGAGATCATGTAATGATGTGCACAATACCTGGCCAGACTAAGTGTTCAACAATTATTAACTTTTTTTTTTTTGTCTTTTGCCTTTTTCTAGGGCCGCTCCCTCAGCATATGGAGGTTCCCAGGCTAGGAGTCTAATTGGAGCTGTAGCCACTGGCGTACGCCAGAGCCACAGCAACGTGGGATCTGAGCTGTGTCTGCAACCTACACCACAGCTCACAGCAATACCAGATCCTTAACCCACTGAGCAAGGCCAGGGACTGAACCCGCAAGCTTATGGTTCCTAGCTGGATTTGTTAACCACTGCGCCACAACGGGAACTCCAATTCTTAACTCTTCATTCTTACTCTCTTCAGGGCTGGCTATAATATTACTTTCTCTGCGAAGCCTTAATACCTCCAGGCATATTATTATTATTAATTAGTCATTTTAATGACTCCATCCTCTGAAGTAATTCATACCTTTATTATAGCACATACTACTTTTTAGTCTAATGGTTGGTTACTCAGCTGTCCAGCTACTACATATGGTATCTTCTAGGGCAGTAAGCATCGATCACCTATCTTGTATCTCCAAGACCCGACATTCAGTGAGTTTTGCAGAAATGGTGAACAGAATGGAAATGAAGATATGGCAGTCAGTTGCCTTTCTACTGGCCATGCATCTTTAAGATTTCACTTCCTCTTCCTCAGAAATAGCTACTTTCTTTCCAAAGGGCTGGTCAAGCTTGTACAAAGAAGCTTCAACTCAAGGCCTGAAGGGTTGCAGCTGGTTAAAGGATCAGCTCACTAACTCCCCAAGGGAACTCCAGGAGGTCTCTAAACTGGGAAAAGGAAGGACCAGGAAGAGGCCAGAAGAACTATGAGCTGGCATTTAGTCCAGGGCTCACTGACTTTTTCAAGGCAATACCTGGCTGCTTTTCCCTGGTGGCTTGGCCAGAGGGCAAGAGTGTGCCTTCTGGGGATGGATGACACAACTGAGCAGTCGTCCTACAGGAACTTGGATCCAAGCCACTCTCTCCTCCCCAGCACACTAGACTGCCCTGCATTGAGCATCCAAGTTTGGTAGCACTTTGCTCATGGCAACGTGGCAAGCACTCTCCCCCAGGACAGAGGCCAGCAAGCATCCTGGAGTTCAGGTCACTGATGTGCCCCTTCCCTCTCTAAAAAGATACTGTGAAGATCCTTCTTCCTTTCCCCAAGATCCTATGTCCCACTGCCTTCTGGAGCATTCCTCCCCCTCCAGGGCCTAGCCTTTTGTCTTGGGCTCAATGCCAGGAACAGATGAAGGGTTCCTACCCAGGTCTTAAACTGGGGACTAAATGGAAAAATCAAAACTTGGACTGGATTTTTTGATGCTTCTAAGTAATAATTGCTATATTTAAAAATTTAAGGAGTCCTCTATGGTGCAGTGGGTTAGGGATTCTGTGTCATCACTGTAGCAGCTTGGGTCACTACTGTGGTGTGATTTGATCCCTGGCCTGGGAACTTCCATGTGCTGAGGGTGTGGCCAAAAAAAATAATACATGTATTATGTTTTATCTCATTAATACATCTTTATATTACATACATTTCACTAATACCGTGCATGGATGTATTATACATATGATCTTTTTTTTTTGGCCACACCTGCACATTTGGAAGTTCCTGGGCCAGGGATCAAACCCATGCCACAGTAGTGACAATGCCAGATCCTTAACCCACTGAGCCGCCAGGGAACTCCTCGCCCTCCTTTTAGAGATGAGGAAATCATGGCTCAGGAGAAATAATTAACTTCCCAGTTAGGAGGGGGCAGGGCTGAGCTTTGCATTCCCTTCTAACTCCCAAGTCCATGTTCTTTGCCACCATGCTGAACTCTTAAGGCAGTGGTTACTACTTGTTTTTTGGTCATTACCCTTATGAGAATATAATGAAAACAGTGCACCTCTGTATCCACTCAAATACTTTGCGCTAAGCAAAATGACCCCACCCATGGGCCCTAAACCTTTAAAGAACCTCAACAGTAATGGACTAACTGCCTGGTTGAGGATACGAATGCATTTTCCATGCTCTAGGGCCCACCAACCCCATTCCCAACCTTGCTAATTTGGATTTAAGTCCAGCCTTTGGAGCCTATGATGAAGGGATATTTAACTCTTACCAGCTCTTGGAGCATCATAGGAAGCAAAAGGCAACCATCTGCCCTAGGGGCCACTGCTTGATTACCACCAGAGGGTAGTGACCTGGCAAGGATGCCAGCCTGACATCCCAGAAGGTTACTGCATTCCATTTGCGTAACAGCATTACCAGTTAATCCACTGCTCCCTTGGTGACACCTCGGCTGCCAATTCAAACTGATTCTTTCTGGCTCTGAGATTCCTGGGCTCTGCTTCCGTTCTATCACTGGGTTGCTGTGGGCAATCTTGAGAGAGTTAAAGAAGCTAAGAGAACAAGCATATTACTAATTGTAATCAATAATAATTATTGGTAGACAATAGTTCTCAACAGGGAGTGATTTTGCTCTCCAACTAGAGACATTTGTCAATATCTGACATTTGGCAATTGGTTGCCACATGGAGGGAGGGGAGGTTGCTACTGATGTCTAGTGGGTAGAGACCAGGGATACTGAGAAATGTCATACAATGCATGGGATAGCCCCCCCCAACAACGAATTATCTGGCCACAAATGTGTCAAGGAGAAGTCATGCTGTGGTAGAAGACTCTGATTCTTCAATGTCAGGTGGACTTGATTTAAATTAAACCATTGGCCTGCTGTGTGACCTTGATCAGGCCATACATACATAGTTTCATACTCATCACTGAAACTTAAGACGAGTTAGCGCAGTGATTAGAACACAAGTTCTAGGGGGAGTTCCCGTCATGGCTCAGTGGTTAATGAATCCAACGAGGAACCATGAGGTTTTGGGTTCGATCCCTGACCTTGCTCAGTGGGTTGAGGATCCAGCGTTGCTGTGAGCTGCGGTGCAGGTCGCAGATGCAGCTCGGATCCCGCGTTTCTGTGGCTCTGGCGTAGGCTGGTGGCTCCAGCTCTGATGAGACCCCTAGTCTGGGAACCTCCATATGTTCTGGGAGTGGCCCTAGAAAAGGCAAAAAGACAACAACAAAAAAAAAACCCCAAACCCCCACAGGTTCTAGAGTCTGAATCCCAGCTTTACTAACCAGCTGTATGACAGTCACAGGATTCCTCACCTCTCTGAGCCTTTTTCCACACCTACACAATGACAGACTTCACAGGGAGGCTGGAAGTCATTCATTGAAAACACTTATCACCATGTTCCATGTCCAAGCGCTCGAATGTTAGCTGGCACTAGTGCAATGGACGCTGGCCTCCTTGCTTTTCCTCTTCTACAGCACTTAGCTTCTGTACCCACATATTCAATAATGTCTGGCATTGTTCAGTGTAATTTCCACTCTCTTGATTTGTTAGCATTTCCTGAAACTCCTAGGAGGATGTGCAACAATTAATACCTGCATACCTGTCCTCAAATTGCATGTAAATCGAACCCAGTCTTCTTATTTTTTTCTTGACTTTTAGGGCTGCACCTGCAGCACATGGAAGTTCCCAGGCTAGGGGTCAAATGAGAGCTACAGCTGAAGGCTTGTGCCACAGCTAGAGTAATGTGGGATCCGAGCCACGCCTGCAATCTACACCACAGCTCACAGCAACGCTGGATCCTCAACCCACTGAGCCAGGTCAGAGATCGAATCTGAGTCTTCACGGACGCTAGCTGGGTTCATTACATCTGAGCCACAACAGGAACTTCATCCTTTTTTTTTTCTTTTCTTTTTTTTTTTTAGGACCACACCTGAGACATTTGCAAGTTCCAGGCTAGGAGTCAAATCAGAGCTGCAGCTGCCAGCCTGTGCCACAGCCACAGCCACAGTTGCTTGGGATCCAAGCCATGTCTGCCACCTACACCACAGCTCAAGGTAAGGCCAGATCCTTAATCCACTGAGTAAGGCCAGGGATTAAACCTGCATCCTCCTGAATACTAGTCTGATTTTTTCCACTGCACACAACAGGAACTCCCTTGAATCCATTCTTATTGACTAGTATTTTTTTGGTGTTTTAACCCTCTTTACTAGCTGTCCTTCAGCTGGAAAGTATTAATACTTATTAGGGATGTTTTTAGTTTCACATTTTCAGTTTTGCAGTAACCTGAGGTATCAGCTTCTCAAAAAACGGGTCCCATTTATAAGCTATTATTCATTTTGAAACCATCTAATTTGATTTTTTGGGGCCACACCCACAGCATGAAATTCCCGGGCCAGGGATCAAACCCCAGCCACATCAGGGACGACGTTGAGTCCTTATGACCGCTAGGCCACCAGGAAACTCTCAGCTTTCTCTTACCTGGGTTATCTATCAGTCCCACTTCAGGCAAGTGGGAAGCACCTGCTGGGCCTAGACTGGGGCCACAGAAAGAGGCTGAGAAGTTCTCTAAGCAATTCGTTAGCTGGTTCACTTGCCCGGAACACCCACCCTGGCAAAGCTAAGACTGTAATTTCTTCCAGAGCATAGACTCTGTCCCTCATTGGCTAAATCCAAAACACTGAGGCACTCTAAGAAAGGCTAATTGAGAGTGAAATTGAAACTTACAAGCGGAGGCAGACGGAGGCCCACCTTCATCTCTAACGTGCCACACAACTTCTTTGGGACCAAGTTTCCCTATCTGTGTCACCTTAATTGTGGGGCCAAAATGAATATAGATGGGACATCACGGCAAGTAAAAGGTTTAGGCTGGCCTGAGGGCGGAGTCCCCAGGTCTGCCACTTACCAGCTGCTCTGTGAGGCTGGACAAGTTATTTTGCTTCCCTAAGCGCCTGGGCGCCCTCTTTTGCAAAAATCACTGCATTTATACAGAGTTGAGGAGATGACAAACATAGAGCACTTGGCACAGAGCTTGCTGCAAATCGAGGCCCCCAAAACCGCTACATATTATTACACTAAATGTGAAGAGGGAAGAAGCACCCATTATCATGAGACAAACCCACGCTCCCTGCAGATGTTCTTATGGCCGTGAGAGTGCTCCTTCTCAGCACTGAAGAGTTCCTCATCACCCAGGGTGGCCCAAGCCCACTTCCTTCGTCCCTCCTTTCCAGGAAGGCTCTCCCCCAGGGCAAAGGACAGAGGCGCAGGCAGACGGGTTTAGAGAAACGTTGTGTTTAATGGTCAAGCTCAGCACACTCCAGCACCGGGCATGGCCTTGGAGTCGAAGCAGCAGGGACGGGTAGGTGACCTCCACGAAGCCTCACATGGCGAAGAGGATAAGGAAGGCGACCATCAAACAGAAGAGCCCCATGGCCTCAGACAGGGCAAAGCCCAGAATGGCATAGGAGAAGAGCTGCTGCTTCAGAGATGGGTTCCTGCCGGGGACAGAGACCGATGCCAGCCCAGGGAAAGAAAGGGGTGGTGCTTAGGTGAATGGGGAGTGTGGAAACTGGGAGGGGGCCTGGCTTGCAAGTATCCTGGGGATCGGACGGGCAAGCAGAGTACCAACACGGTAAGTTTAAGGGAGCTGGGTTGGCAACGAATTTAAATTCTGAGAAAACAGGAGGTAGAGGAAATCAACTCGAAGCTACGATCTCGTGCTGAGGCTGCCTCCAAATAGGGTAGAAATTTATAGGAGGAGATGCTCCAGACCGCCCCGAAACTTACCTGGCATAGCCAATGATCAAGCTGCCAAACACTGTTCCAATGCCAGCCCCGGAACCAGCCACACCAACTGTGGCGGCCCCAGCACCAATAAACTTGGCCGCTGTGTCAATGTCCCGGGAGACAACACTGGTCTGGAACTCCCGCCTGGCCACCTGGAGTGGGACACTGCTGCAGGGAGGCTAACAGGACGGGGAGAGAAAGGGAGAGGGTAAGGCTTGAGGACAGATGGCTGTCTCCACCCCTCACCCCGCCCACGAGAGCTCTGAACTTGTTGGCAAACTGCTGAGCAAGTAGAGAATGCTCAGAATGCAGAGTTTGGGAGTTACTCTTCGGGTCCACTTCCAGACAGGACAAGGGAAATCCTGTGGGTTAGGGAAACCCACCATATTCCCCTTGGGGTACTTAGAACTATTCAGATACCACAGATTCTATGACTCCCCTCTCGCTTTGGCCTAAAGGCAATTCAACTAACTTAATGGAACCCACTCTGGGGAACTTCTCAAGAGGGCCCATTCTCCTTTACCTGTTCAGATGGGATTTCTGGCCTACTCAGGAAGGAGGCAGACACAGGCCTGATAAGACCCCTGGTACAAGAGCGGAGCTATAAAATCAGAAAGACACATTCCTCCAAATCAGGCAAGAAAATAAAACAAAAAACCCTAATTGCTGAGCTTCTGTCAAATAACTACAAATATTACAAAACAAGTTCAATATATATCAAGGCCAATTAATGTATTCCTCTCTCAACCTGAGAGGGCTGTCCTGAGACCAGGGTGTCGTCAGCAGTGGCAACCTTCCCATTTACCTTCCCAGGTAAGGAGGTTCACTTCTGTGGGCACAGCACTTAATCAATATCTCAGAAGGGACAAAAAAAAAAACCCAAAAACAAACACACACAAAACACGCCACACTAGTATCAAACCAAGCACAGGAAGGGTTTGTACCCAGATCACCAAATGAATCAAAAGAGGAAAATCTTACTTTGCTAAAAATGCAATCACGGTTACACACCCTGAATGGAGTGGGCCAGTGAGCCTGGTAAGGCTCCTGAAACAGTCACCTAAGCAAAGACTCCTGCAACAGTTTTCTTAAAATATTTCAACAAATACAACGTAGCAGTTCTCAAACTTGGCTTAACATTCAAATCATCTCGGGAGTTCTAAAAAACAGAACAAAACAAATGTATAGATTCCACCCCATGGGGGGTAGTCTGGGCGTTAGACTATTTAAAAGCTACCTCATTCCAATGTACAGCCAAAGCTGAGACTCACTGCTTCAGTGGGCTGTCTAGCTATAAGTCAGACAAGGAGTAAAAAGGTCAGATCCAGATTCTGACCACATTCCAAAGCCAAGACAATTTGGTTTACAGGCCCAAATAATCAAAGGTTAACTGCATCACATCCTGCAGCTTCCCTAAAGGGGCAACAACAGCAGGATGCCAAGCTCCTCTCAGTTCATTCATTAAACGCTGATGGCTCTACCTGGCGCTACAGGGCACCCCGGAGCCACAAGCTTACCAGAGCAGGAGAAATGAGTAGCGCCCCGGTGGTCTGCATTTTTTCCGTCTGCAGAGAAAAAAGAAAAAATCCACTGGCACCCTGGTGGTTTGCTTATAGTGGCGACCTTCGGTCGTCCCCTTCACCCCGCCCGTCCTCCCTGGACCACGCTCTTCCTCGAATAGTGCACCAGCTGAGGAGAACATTAGAGGTCAGAAGGACTGGGCGAATTCCCGGTCCACCACTTTCAGCGCGACAGGTCTGCAAAGGAAGGTCATGGAAATCGGAAGTACAGGAAGGAGGCCCGGCCCAGGAGGGAAATGCTATCCCAAGAGGATGGTCTCCGGGGAAGACCGTACGTATAAGCTGGGCAGATGCCGTTCAGTCTGCCTAATTTTACACAGCTGTCCACAGTCCGCTTGAACCAGGGCAGTTACCCATTACGGTTGGTAATTAACATTAATTGTTAAGGCTATAGAGGCTCGTCGCCTTTCCCGGCCCTAGGGGCAAATGCCCCTCCAAACAACCCGGCCACATCCCTGCCAAGTGCTGGCTTTCGGCCCCAAGTCACCTGCACTCTCACTGCCCCGCTGCCCCGGCTTGGAACACAGCGCTCGCCCGGCTCAAGGTGACTGACTCACCTCCCGGCTTTAGCTCTAGGACTCAGCGCTCAGCGCCCCCACCCACGTGTCCGGGGGTCCCCCTACTCTCATTGGCCGCAATCCCCTCGCACCCTCATTGGCTAACATGTTAGATTCCTCCCTTCTCATTGGTTTCCTGTAGCGCCTTCCTCTCTCTCCACAGGAGCTTCGTGGCAGTTCCCGCCTCCCTGTGGGTAAAGGCGGGGTTTTCCTTCAAGGTCTGGCTTCCGATTGGACGATCTCTGAATTGCGGACCATAGAGTCGCTGGACTCAGGTTCCATTGCCTCCCGCACAAAATGGCGGCCAAGGTGGAAAGCTGCAGAAAAAGGCGTGGGAGAGATGACCGGACGCCTTACGCAGACAGACACATGACCTTGGACCTTAGCCTTCATTCGAGAGCTAGGGCCTGGAGGCGCGTTGCATATTGGGTCTTGTAGTCGCGTCAGAGGTTCCAAGGGCGACTGAGATCCCGCGAGACGTTCCTCCCCAGACTGGGAGAGCCAACGCCTTTGCTGTAATTTTCGCAAAGGCATGTTTCCGCCATGAAACATAAGGGCCAGCTGTCGCCTAGGTTCTTTGCTAACGTTCGAGCTCGCCTTTGTGGGCTTTTGCCAGTGTTGAGCAGTCATGCAGTAGCAACCACTGGGTTGTTGTTTTTAAGTATATTTGTATTGCAAAAGCAATCTAAGGGTAAAAGCCTTAACACCCTGATAGAGATAGGAGGAAAGAGTTGGAACTAAAAAAATGTAAATTGAGGGAAAGAATGTGCAACTAAGCTAGCCAAAGAAACATAACTTTAAATGCAGCATTTCTTACCAAAAGAGTAGAGTTTTTTAAAATTAATGTGAGCCAGGCACTTTTTTGGGGGGAGGCAGGCAGGGGGCTGCAGGCTTGCAGAAATTACCAGGCCAGGAATTCAGCCTGAGCCTCAGCAGTGACATTGCCACCGCCTAGAACCTTTCTTTTCTTTTCCTTTTTTTTTTTTTTTTTTTTTGGCCATACCTGTTGCATATGGAAGATCTTGGGCAAAGGGTTGAATTGGAACTGCAGCTACAGGCCCACAGCACCCACAAGCAACCCCAGATCCGGGCTGCATCTGCTACCGGGTGCAGTTTGTGGCAACCCTGGACCCTCACCAACACTGTGTTGGGCTCTTAATCTGCAGTGCCACAACAGGAACCACCCTAGAACCTTTCTTGAAAGCAATTTGGCAATGTTTGTTGAAAGGCTTTGTTTTTTGTGGTTTTTTAAAAAAATTAAATTGTATTGAAGTATAGTTGATCTATGATGTTGTGTTGATTGTTAAAAGACATCCTCTTTGAGTTCCCGTCGTGGCTCAGCAGTTAACAAACCTGACTAGCATCCATGAGGACATGAGTTCGATCCCTAGCCTCGCTTAGCGGGATAAGGATCGGCATTGCCATGAGCTGTGGTGTAGATTGGCAGATGAGGCTCGGAGTTGCTATGGTTGTTGTGTAGACCTCTAGCTTGGAAACCTCCGTACACCACAGGTGCAGCCGTAAACAGACAAAACAAACAAACATCCTTTTTGACACAGTTTAAAGGAATTTAAACTCTCTGTTCCCAGGCTAGGGCTCTAATCCCACCATGATGGGAACTACCTCTCTGTCCTCTTTGATCCAGGAATATCACTCACAGAAATCTATCTTGAAGAAAAAAAAAATCAGAAATGAAAATAATCTCTTCGAAGGATATACATCAGCATTTATAGAAATTGGAAACAGGTAGGGGAGTTCCCATAGTGGCCCAGCAGAAACGAATCCGACTAGGAACCATGAGGTTGCAAGTTTGATCCTGGGCCTCGCTCAGTGGGTTAAGGATCTGGTGTTGCTGTGAGCTGTGGTGTAGGTTGAAGATGTGGCTCGGATCCTGCGTTCCTGTGGCTGTGACTATGGCCGGCAGCTGTAGCTCTGATTGGACCCCTAGCCTGGGAACCTCCATAGGCCTTGCGTGTGGCCATAAAAAGCAAAAAAAAAGAAAAGAAAAAGAAAAGAATTCCTAGGATGGGTGTTCCCGTTATGGCTCAGCAGTAAGAATCTGACTAGTATCCATGAGGACTCGGGTTCAATCCCTGGCCTCGCTCAGTGGGTTGCGAATCCGGCATTGCCATGAGCTATGGTGTAGGTTGCGGACGAGGCTTGGATCCTGAGATGCTGTGGCTGTGGCGTAGGCTGGCAGCTGCAGCTCCGATTCACCCCTAGCCTGGGAACTTGCACATGCCTCCGGTGAGGCCCTAAAAAAAGTAAAAAATTAAGAAAAAAAAAATGAGGAAGATTTAACAATAAGAAAAAGATCGTTAGCGGTGAGTTAGATATGATTCTGTGATGTGAGGATAATCTTGGGGATATTCTGAGCTGCCCAGATGTTGCATAGCTTTGTTGTAGCCATGGTTCCTGCTTGGTGCTACTCTGAGGTGAGCAGGGTGGGTTCACAGAAGACCAAGTCTCAATCCCATCCTTGCTACTCCCCTCACCCAAGTCCTCCTCTGGGCTCTCAGAACCAAAGTCGCATCAGGATGGCTTGTGCCTAGCCCTACTGTATGCCTTACCTATGGATCCTTCCTGCAGGCAGTTGCCAGGAACAGGAGGCAGCAGCAGAAACTGAGGTAAGGCCAGGAAAACCAAGTTTCTGGTTTGATGTTTTGTATCAAGAACAGTTTCATGATGTAAGACAAATGTGCAAGATTTAAATGCAGCACTGTATAGCCCTGTGAAAAAATATGGCAAAAAGATTTAAAAAAATAAAATGAGACCTAGTTCTGGATGGTGAAATAAGGTTTATTTATTTATTTTTGTCTCTTTAGGGCTGCACCCTTGGCATATGGAAGTTCCCAGGCTAGGGGTCGAAGTAAGCTGCAGATGCTGGCCCTCCCCACAGCCACAGCCATGCACTGCGCAAGGACAGGGATCCTTAACCCACTGAGTGAGGCCAGGGATTGAACCTGTGTTGATGGATACGAGTCGGGTTCATTACCGCCCAGCCATGAGGGGAATTCCCAGAAAAAAATAGTTTTAGTTTGAGACTTAGGATAGCCTGCAGCAACGGTATAACAGAAAGAGTGTGGGGTTTTGAAATCCATACAGACTTGAGTTCCTTTCATGGCTCTACTGTATAACTAGATATGTGTATCTCTGAGCAAATTACCAAATCTCTTCGGGCTCTAGTGTAATAAACTACCATTTACTGAGACCTCACCACATGGCAAGTGTTGGGTTAGGAGCATTCACCTTTATACTATTTAATCCTTATGACACCCTTTTAAGTGGTATTTTTTTTTTTTTATAGCCACACCCTGGCATATGGAAGTTCTCAGGCCAGGGGTTGAATCTGAGCTGCTGCAGCTGAGGCAACACCGGATTCTTTTAACCCACTGTGCTGGGGCTGGGGATCCATCTGGAGCCTCTATAGTGACCCTAGCCACTGAAGCTGGATTCTTAACCCACTGTGCCACAGCAGGAACTCCCTTTGAGTGGTATTCTCCTCATTTTGAAAATTACCCCATGATGGAGTTGCCACTGTGGCTCAGGGGGTTAAGAACCCAACATAGTGTCCATGAGGATGCAGGTTCGATCCCTGGCCTTGATCAGCAAGTTACGGGTTCTGCATTGCTGAAAGCTACAGCCTAGGTTGCAGGTGCGCCTCAGATTCAGTGTTGCTGTGGCTGTGGTATAGGCTGGCACCTGTGGCTCTGATTTGACTCCTGGCACATATGCCATAGGTGCGGCCTTAAAAAGAAGAAAAAGAGGAGTTCCCTTTGTGGTGCAGTAGAAACAAATCTGACTAGTTAGTATACATGAGGATACAGGTTCGATCCCTGGCCTCTCAGTGGGTCAGGAATCCGGCATTGCTGTGAGCTGTTGTGTAGGTCACAGACTCGGCTTGGATCCTGCGTTGCTGTGGCTGTGGTGTAGTCTGGCAGCTGTGGCTCCAATTTGACCCCTAGTCTGAGAACTTCCATATGCCCCGGGTGCAGCCCTAAAAACCAAAAAAAAAAAAAAAAAGAAGAAGAAGAGGAAAAAGACATTGGGAGTTACTGTCGTGGCTCAGCAGTAACAAACCCAACTGGTATCCAGGAGGACTCAGGTTTGATCCCTGGCCTTGCTCAGTGGGTTAAGGATCAGGTGTTGCCGTGAGCTGTTGTGTAGGTTGTAGATACAGCTTGGATCCTGTGTTGCTGTGCTGTAGGCCAGCAGCTACAGCTCCAATTCCACCCTTTATTTTTTTTATTTTTTTTATTTTTTTAGTATATATGCTGCTGAAACGAGCACTCCAATTCCACCCTTTACCTCGGAACTTCCATATGCCATAAAAAGACAAAAAAGAAGACAGATTACCCCATATTACAGAACTTATTTTTTTTTTCCAGTTTGGCATATTTGGTAAGAGGTAAAGTCAATATTTGAACCTAGGTGGGTCTGGGTCCAAAGCATTTAACTATTAGCTCTTGAGCCTCCGTAAAACTGGGAAACTTGTAAAACAGTTAATGCTACTTACCTGATAGAAATATGAAATTAAATAATTGCCAGGGATAGATTGGTGTTTGGTGGATATTCCCTTCTGTTACTCCTCTAGGACAAGTTTATTTTCATGTGGAAATCTCTAACTTTGTCTACAGGTATTCATTTTTCTTTTCACATACAGGTTTGTCCTATAGCTCTATACACAGCTTGCAGTCAGTGCCATGTTTAGAATGTGAATTTTATTTTTTTTTAATTTTTATTTTGTTTGCTTTTTAGGGCTGCACCCAACACATGTGGAGGGTCCCAGGCTAGGTGTTGAATCGGAGCTACAGCTGCCGGCCTACACCACAGCCACAGCAATGCCAGATCTAAGCTGCGTCTGCAACCTACACCACAGCTCACGTCAACACTGGATCCTTAACCCACTGAGCAAGACCAGGAATCGAACCTGCAACCTCATGGTTCCTAGTCGGATTCGTTTCCGCTGTGCCACAATAGGAACTCCCTAGAATGTGCATTTCAGAGTTAAATAATCAGAATTCAAATCCTGGCACTGTCACTGCTGTGTGATTTGGGCAAGGTTCTTAGCCTCTCTGAGGCTCTGTTGTCATCTATAAAAGGGAGATACATCTTTTCCAACAGAATTGTCATGAATGAATAGTACGTGTAGAGGTGCTCCTTTAATTATTGAAGTAAAAAGCCCTGGTAAACCAGGAGAGGCTGTGAAAAGTGGAAGGTCGTTAGGGAACCTCAAATCCAGACCTGACATCTTGGTAGTGGTACCAGCTGGCTTGGAGGAAGCCCAGAAACTTCTGTGGGAACGCTGAGAGGATTCCTGAATAGGCATAAAAGCTTTTGATGAAGGTAGCAAGGAACAAACTTAGGGATAAGGTCCCTCTTTCCAAAGGCATCTCTGACTCTTCAAAACCCACCTCTTCCACCCAGAGTCTTATCTCAGAGCTTCTCTTTTTCTTCAAGCTCAGTGCCTCACGCTTCCTTCAGGAATTCCGTTCAACAAATATTTCTGAGCACTTAACAGCTCCAAGCACTGCCCTTGGTGCTGGGAGTACGTAGATGAATCAAACCAGCTTCCACACTAAGGAAACTCAGAATTAATAAGAAAATAAATAGGTAAATAAATGCTGAAAACTCTTATCGTAATGAGCATCATAAGAAAACTACGTACAAAATACAAAGAAGGCAGGGATTAACTCCATCTGGAGAAATCCAAGGAAGAACTTTGTGGAAAAAAAAATTCTGGGCTGAGTTTTTGAGGATAAACATATGTTGGCTAGATATTGAGAGAGAGAGTGTGAGAATGGATAAAGATATCCCAGGCAGAGTGAACATGTATAGAAACCCAGGGGAGCTGGTGTAATCAGTCTTAGACCAATCAGTTATGGCCGGGGGACAGCAAAAATATGACAGCCACGTTCCATTTCTGGCAATATGGCCAGACTAAGTATCCTGAAAATCGTCTTGCCACCTCACCTAAAAATGTTACATACAGTATAACATGTATATTTTAAAATGCATAGCCTTGTTTTTGACATCTAAAAGAAAATGTATTCTGTATTATATCCAAATTGTCAGTTTCCCACAATCTGAAGAAATACCTCCTCTTTCAAATGACCCAGATGATATATTCTGTAATAACAATAGTAACAAACATGAAAGGAAAGTTCTGCTTTTTTTTTTTTTTTAGGGCCACACCCACGGCATATGGAGGTTCCCAGGCTAGGGGTCCCATCGGAGCTGGAGCTGCCGGCCTGAGCCACAGCACAGCAACGTCAGATCCTAGCCGCCTCTGCCACCTGCACCACAGCTCACAGCAATGCGGATCCTTAACCCACTGAGCGAGGCCAGGGATCAAACCCGCAACCTCATGGTTCCTGGTTTGATTTGTTTCTGCTGTGCCACAACAGGAACTCCGTAGGAAAATTTTTTAGGGGGAGGTTAAGGAGAGACAATTCATAGTGATAAACACTAGCTTTTAAATGCATAGCTGAGCTCACAAGAAAGTAGGGAGAGCCTTTAGTGACCCCAAAACAAAGAGAGAACATAAAATTAGAGCAGTAAACATGCAATTTTTTTTTTTTTTTTTTTGCTTTTTAGGGCCTCACCCATGGCATATGGAGGTTCCCAGGCGAGGGGTCTAATCAGAGCTACAGCTGCCAGCCTACCCCACAGCCACAGCAACACAGGATCAGAGCCATGTCTGCGACCTACACCACAACTCATGGCAACGCTGGATCCTTTAACCCACTGAGCGAGGCCAGGGATCAAATCTGCAACCTCACGGTCCCTAATCAGATTTGTTTCCACTGCACCACGACAGGAATCCAGTAAACATCTAATATGAAAGTGAAGCCATCATGCTCAGGATATAGTGGGATAGAGAAAGGGGTATCAGTCACAGAAATTAAGTGGCTTGAGTTTTCATCCCCCGTGGGGACAGAAGGGTTTAAAGTCTATTTAAAGCAAGGCATTAGAATTGAAATTTCCAGATAAACCTAAGATCCTCAAAAGGCCACACCCTTTGAAGTTGTCTTCAAATGTGGACTACTGAGAGTTCCCTGGTGGTCTAGTGGTTAGGATTTAGCACTTTCACCACTGTGGCCCAGGTTCAATCCCTGGTCTGGGAACTGAGATTCCACATGGCACACGGCAGCCAAAAAAAGGGGGGAAAAAAAGAAAAAAGATGTGGACTCCTATCCATGGGGAGGTAACAAGGAAGCTTGTCTGCCTGTTTTTGGCTCTGGATGGGAAAAAAGCCAAACAACTTTCCCAATAATTTATGACTACAGGCCGAAATCCCCAGCCCAGGGATTGAACCCATGCCACAATAGTGACAACGCTGAGCCACCTGGGAACTCCTATGTTGGTTTTGAGTTCAAATCTATACCCTGAGTCCAAGAATGTCCAAGCTAAGGAATTGACATTAAAAGTGGTTCTAGGTGTTCTCATTGTGGCACAGTGATTAGCGAATCCGACTGGGAACCATGGGGTTGCAGGTTCGATCCCTGCCCTTGCTCAGTGGGTTAAGGATCTGGTGTTGCCATGAACTGTGGTGTAGGTCCCAGACTCGGCTCGGATTCTGAGTTGCTCTGGCATAGGCCAGCGGCTACAGCACCGATTGGACCCCTAGCCTGGGAACCTCCATGTGCTGTGGGATGCGGCCCTAGAAAAGGCAAAAAATAAATAAACAAATAAATAAAATAAAAGTGGTTCTAGACTGGGATGTCCCTGTAATGAAACAATGTAAAACTCCTCTGGACCCATGCAAGAGTCCCACAGTAACTGAAAAGTGATCCCTATAAAGAAACTATTCACAATGAGCAAGGATCAGCAAACCTAACAAACAGCAAGAATTTCAGATAACACAATATTCAGAGGTTAACTATAAAAGAGGCAATAAAGAGCAATGATTAAAAGTCTGGACCTTATGCAGAACAAAAAACAGTAAGGACAATAGCAAACATGCAAGAATAAAGATTTCAATGTTTTTGTAATTTCTCTGAAAAATTCAAAGTGTCCCAAACCACAGGACGTCTTAGTTGCAATTTAGAAACTGTTGGATGTTGTTTTAGTTCTTTCAGGCAAAGGGAACTTGGTGTTTCAACAGGTGTCCTCAGGGTCTACGTGAGTTTTAATGAACTATCCACAGGAAAGATAATAATGAAAGATTGTGTTACTGCAGTTCACATCGTGGCTCAGCAGAAATGAATCTGACTAGTATCCATCCATGAGGACACAGGTTTGATCCCTGGCCTTGCTCAGTGAGTTAAGGATCCCGCATTGCTGCAAGCTGTAGTGTAGGTTGCAGACATGGCTTGGATCTGGTGTTGCTGTGGCTGTGGTCTAGGTTGGCGCCTATAGCTCCAGTATGGCCCTAAAAGGCGGAAAAAAAAATTGTGTTATTCAGTTTGATTCGTTTCCCATATTTATTGTTTTTTAAATTATTATTATTTTTGGCTGCCCTTCAGCAAATGGACTTCCTGGGCCAGGGATCCTATCTGAGCTGCAATTGCACCAGAGCTACAGCCACCCTCACTGTGTTGGGCCAGGTATTGAGCCTGCGTCCCAAGACTTCCATAATGCCACCGATCCTGTTGCACCACAGCGGGAACTCCTCAGGCTTGTCTCTGTGGCATTGCTGGTTCAATCTCTGGTCTGGTGCAGTGGGTTAAGGATCCAGTGCTCCTGCAGCTGTGGTGTAGGTTGAAGATTCATCTTGGATTCGATCCCTGGCCTGGGAACTTCCACATGTCACAGGTACAGCCCCCCAAAAAGACGATTACTTAATGCAGTAATTACAAGCTGTGTTAATGAGGTTTATAATATCTAAAAAAGTAACTTGTATGACAATAATAGTACAAAGGAGAGTGGAGGGAATTAAGCTATATTGGAGTAAAGTTTTTATATACTATTGACATTGTTAGTATTAATCTGAACTGTATTATTATTATTATTGTTATTATTATTTTGGTCTTATGGAGGCTCCCAGGCTAGGGGTCAAATCAGAGCTGTAGCTGCCAGCCTACACAGGATCCGAGCGGCAGCTGTGACCTACACCACAGCTCACAGCTACGCCGGATCCTTAACCCACTGAGCAAGGCCAGGGATCGAACCCGCATCCTCATGGATACTGGTTGGGTTCGCTAACCTCTGAGCCACGACGGGAACTCCTGAACGACATTATTTTAAGTTAAGATGTTAATTGTAATCCCCAGGACGACCATGAAGAAAATAACTTTTAGAAATGCAGTAGAAGAAACAAGAGAATTATGATGACATATCAGAAATAGCTATGACACAAAAAATAAATGTTTAAATATGTAGAAATTAGAAAATATGTTCCTAAATAATCAGTGGGTCGAAGAAGAAACCACAATGAAAATTAGAAAATACTTCGAGATGAAAGAAGAAGAAAACTCAATGTACCAAACTTTATAGGATAAAGCTAAAACTGTGCTTGGGGAAAAAAAAAGGAAAAAAAGAAAACTATAAACCAGTATCTTTTTTTTTTTTTTAGGGCTGCACTTGAGGCATATAGAAATTCCCAGGCTAGGGGTCAAATCAGAGCTGCAGCTGTCAGCCTACGCCACAGCCACAGCCACTTGGGATCCCAAGCCACATCTGCGACCTATACCACAGCTCATGGCAACGCCGGATCCTTCACTCACTGATCGGGGCCATGGGTGGAACCCAAATCCTCATGGATGTTAATCAGGTTCTTAACCCACTGAGCCACAACGAGGACTCCCAGCCTGATATCTTTTATGAACGAGCATGCAAGGGCTTCAACAAAATACTATCAAACTAAATGTGGCAACATATGGAAAGGATTATATGCCATGACTAAATGGGATTTATTCCAGGACTGTAAGATTGGTTTAATATACAAAACCAATTAATGCAATACATCATAGTAATAGAATAAAGAACAAAGCCCACAGGTGACCACTCAGTAGATGCAGAAAAAGCATTTGACAAAATCCAACATCCTTTCATGATAAAACATATTTAGTAAACTGGGAATAGAAGGGAACTTCCTCAACTTGATAAAGGAGTTCTCTGGTGGCCTTAAGGAGATGGCATTGTCACTGCTGTGGCATGGGTTCCATCAATGGCCCAGGAACTTCTGTTTGCTGTAGGGACAGACGGCCGGCGGCTATGCTCCGATTAGACCCCTAGCCTGGGAACCCTCATATGCCACAGGAGCGACCCCAGAAAAAGGCAAAAAGACAAAACACACACACACACACACACACACACACACACACACACACACACAAAACCCCCAGAGAACCAAACATATACACGCAAACCCAAAAACCCTCCCAGCTAACATCATCCTTTGTTTGTTTGTTTAGGGCTGCACCTGCAGCATATGGATTTTCCCAGGCTGGGGGTCTAATTGGAGCTGAAGCCTCTGGTGTACGCCACAACCACAGCCATGCAGGATCCAAGCCACGTCTGCAACCTACACCACAGCTCACAGCAACACCAGAGCCTTAACCCATTGAGCGAGGCCAAGGATCAAACCCACAACCCCATGGTTCCTAGTCGGATTTGTTTCCGCTGCGCCATAACGGGAACTCTGCTGACATTATCCTCACTAGCTCAAGACTGGATGCTTTCCCTCTGAGATCAGGAACAAGACAAAGATTTCTGCTTTTACTGCTTCTGTTCAGCATTGTATTGGAAAGTCTAACCAATGTACAGAAATTAGACATGAAAAGGAAATAAAAGACCTCCGCATCAGAAAGGAAGGAGATACAACATCATGTCACCTGCAAATAGACCCCTAGCCTGGGAATCTCCATATGCCGCAAGTGTGGCCCTAAAAAGCAAAAAAAAAAAAAAAAATTTTTTTTTTGGAACGTAGTTGACTTAGAATGTTTTATTAGTTTCAGGTGACAGGAAAATGAATCATATATATATATATATATAGAGAGAGAGAGAGAGAGAGAGAGATCTATATATAGCTACATCTGTATAGAGCTATCTATGTAGCTAGCTAGCTATCTAGATTTATATATCCATTCTTTTTTCCATATAGGTTCTTACGCAATATTGAGTAGATTTCCCTCTGCCATACAGCAGGTCCTTGTTAGTTATCTACTTTATATACAGCAGGATGAACATGTTAATTCCATCCCTCTAATTTATCCCTCCCCGCCACGGTTTCCCTTTTGGTAACTGAAAGTTTGATTTAGAAATCTGTGAGTTTATTTCTGTTTTACAAATAAGTTCTTTTGTATCAAATTAGATTCCACATGAATGATATCATATGATATTTGTCTTTGTTTTACGTAGTATGATAATCTCTAAATCCATCCATATTGCTTGAATTTTCTTTTTTTTTGTCTTTTTTTTGTCTTTTTGCCTTTTCTAGGGCCGCTCCCGAGGCATATGGAGGTTCCCAGGCTAGGGGTCCAATTGGAGCTATAGCTGCCGAGCTACACCAGAGCCACAGCAACGCCAGATCCGAGCCGTGTCTGCAACCTACACCACAGCTCACGGCAACGCCGGATCCTTAACCCACTGAGCAAGGCCAGGGATCGAACCTGCGACCTCATGGTTCCTAGTCGGATTCGTTAACCACTGTGCCACAACAGAAACCCCCGAATTTTCTTTAAAATAGAAAAAAATAGGCCCTAGAAAAGGCAAAAAAAAAAAAAAAGAAAATTAGAAAAAATAGGAGTTTCCTGGTGGCCTAATTGTTAAGGATCCAGCATTGTCACTGCTGTGGTCCAGGTTTGGTCTCTGGTCCCAGAACTTCTGTATGGCTCTGGTGCAACCAAAAATAAATAAATAAAATAGAAAAATAGCGGCATGATTTTATGCTGATTGGAATGAAGCAATAAAGATGGAAAAACCTGATGTTAAAAGGGAGAGAATGGAGGTTTTCCAAAGCAATACCCGCACCTTTTAAAATTTTTCTGTCTTTTGAGGGCCGCAACCTCAGCATATGGAGGCTCCCAGGCTAGGAGTCAATCAGAGCTGTAGCTGCAGGCCTACACCACAGCCATAGCAACGCCAGATCCAAGCCTCATCTTCGACCTACCCCACAGCTCACAGCAACGCCAGATCCTTCACCCACTGAGAGAGGCCAGGGATCGAACCCACATCCTCATGGTTCCTAGTTGGATTGGTTTCTGCTGCACCACGACGGGAACTCCCTGAAGCAATGCTCTTAAACAGCTAAGAGGAGCTGGCCTTAGATAACTATAAGTTAATGCCAGACAAAATATCGTTTAAAGCAAAAGGCATTATTACCGAAAAGAGGATAAAAAATTCAATTCTAAAATGTATGTATCTAATAACATGCCTATAAAGTGAACAGTGACAGAATTATAAGGGGAAATTCAGAAATGCACCACCATGGTGAGAGAGAATACATCTCTGTTGGTAACTGATGGATCTGCAGACCAATAATGAACCAGAATACAGAAGATTTGAAAGACACAATTAACTTCCTTCATTTAGTGAACTTATATAGAACTCTGCCCTTAGCACTCAGAAAGTGCACATTCTTTTCAAGCATACACGGTACAGTTATTAAGTAACAAAACAAGCTTCAATAAAAGAATCACCCGAAGAATCAATATTACACAGACCACATTCTCTGACCACAATGTAATTAAATAAGAAATCAAAACGTGTTCAGACACGAACACACCCTTTTGAATGAAACTGCTGGAGTCCATTCTAAGACCTGAGGGGCAGGGAGTTCCTGTTGTAGCTCAGCCCGTTAGGAACCCAACTAGGATCCATGAGGATGTGGGTTCAATCTCTGGCCTCGCTCAGTGGGTGAAGGATCCGGTGTTGCCGTGAGCTGTGATGAAGATTGCAGGCGGGGCTTGGATCCCGCATTGCTGTGGCTGTGGTGTAGGTTGGCAGCTGCAGCTCCAATTGGACCCCTAGCCTGGGATCTTCCATAGGCTGCAGGTATAGTTCTAAAAAGCAAAAAAAAAAAAAAAAAAAAAAAAAAAAAAAACCAAAGCAAACAAATAAGAACTGAGGGGCGGTATCTGGAGAAGGGGAAGTGAAGACTCCTTAGCCAGGCAGGTACCTCAAAAGGTCACCACTACGTTCTAGTCTCCTGCCCCACGCCTTCCTCCCAATACAGCCCAAGATGACCCTCTAAGCATGACCCAGCCCCTTCGAGGACAACCACCCCTCACCTTCTTCCTAAAGTTAAAACCATCCATATTCAACTAGTAGCCAGAGGCGACATCATGAGGCACCTATTCCTATCTCCCAGTGATGTCTATCTAATCCTCTGGTTCAGACTCAATCTTAGTTCCATGTGGCTCCACGTCATTCCTGTTATTTATGGACTAAACAATCGACACAGCCCCACCTTGGATAGATACAGCTCACTTGCGTTTCTTTCTATATAGCAAAGGTCTTGGATGGTGCAAGGATCAGGACAGATTCATGAACACTTGGGTCATTTATGCAGAAGCAGGACCAAGACCTTTTGAGCAAAAAGTTGATTGCATTCCATTTTGTCTATAATTTAACATTCAGTCTAAGGATCTTTGCATCAAATTCTTCCACTGGAAAAGTCCAATCTCTCCTAGGATTTTTAGAAAAAGGTCAAATAGTACAATCTTTTTTTTTTTTTTGGTCTTTTTAGGGTCGCAACACTGCATATGGAGGTTCCCAGGCTAGAGGCCAAATTGGAACTGTAGCTACTAGCCTACGCCACAGCCACAGGAATGCCAGATCCAAGCCATGTCTGCAACCTACACCACAGGTCACAGCAACGCTGGATCCTTAACCCACTGAGCAAGGCCAGGGATCGAACCTGCATCCCCATGGATACTAGTCAGATTGGTTTCCCCTGAGCCATGATGGGAACTTGCAGCAGTCAGATTCTTAACCCACTATGCCACTGTGGGAATTCCAGCATCACATTTTTCTTTTTTCTGGTTCCCATAAAGTTTTGGTGACCTCAGCATTTCATTTGAGAAGTCTCTGCTAAAAAGTCCAAACTAGTAATCTTTCTTTGATAATTTCAAGGCCTGGAAAAGGTTCAGAGCTGGGTTACCCTAGGTGGTTCTGCTCACTTATACCAGTTCCTCTCCAGTTAAGGGCTTCAGCCTCAGGGTATGGATGGTGAGTGATGGGGGTGGAGGTGTCTGAGGGGGAGCCTTTCTCCTCTATTCTGCCTTGGAAGGTGAACCTTGCAACCTTGCATTCCACCACCATCGGGAAGGTCTTTTCACACGGGAGGCAATTCCACATTTGTCCAGCAGAGGGGGCTCAAAGGAAGATGGTTTGGAGAGATCTGAGGTTTGTTTTATCACTTTGGTTTTTTTTTTTTTTTTTCCCCTTGACGAAGCTGTTTTCTCTTGCACCCTATTCAACCCCAGGAAACCATGCTGGCTTTGCTTTCAAAATCCATCCAGGATCTGACGACTTCTTCACGTCTCCAGGGCTATGGCTCACCCTTTTCATTCTCCCATGTGGGTTACAGCAGACCTCCTAACACATGCTCTGTTTTTTATTTTTGTTTTTTTTTCTTTTTTTTCTTTTAGCCACACCCATGGCATGTGGAAGATCCAGGGCCAGGGATTGAACCCGTGCCACAGCAGAGATCTGGAGCTGGCGCAGTGGCAAAGCTGGATTCTTAATCTGCTGCACCACAAGAGAACTCCTGCCCTGCTTTTATCATCTATCTTCAACTAACCCAGCAGCCAGAGAGATCCTTTTAAGATATAAGTCCTGTATGTCCCTCCTTTGCTCAAAATCCTGCAATGGCTTCCCGTTGCTTTCGGTAAAAGCCAAAGTCCTTAACCACCATCTCACTCGGTCCCCCATTGCCTGTCTGACCTGTCCTACAACTCTCCCCACCCCACGCCCTGCTCCAGTCCCATTAGTTCTTAGGCTTTTTTTTTTTTTTTTGTATTTTAGGGCCGCTCCCGTGGCATATGGAGGTTCCCAGGCTAGGGGTCCAATAGGAGCTGTAGCTGCCAGCCTACACCACAGCCACAGCCATGCAGGATCCTTAACCAACTGCAAGAAGCCAGGGATCGAACCCTCATCCTCATGAATGCTAGTCGGGTTCATTAACTGCTGAGCGACGATGGGAACTCCCCTAGTTTCTTTCATGTCTCCACTCAAATCTTGCTTTTCAACGAGGCTTGCCCTGAACACTATTTAAAACTGCAACCACCACTTCCCTAGGCTCTCCAGATTTCTTACCCTGCTGTATTATTTCTCCCGTAGTACTCTCACCTTCTAACATTGAAACAAACATTTTTTTTTGGCTTTTTTTTTTTTTTTAGAGCTGCACTGAGGGCATATGGAAATTCCCAGGCTGGGGGTCGAATTAGAGCTGCAGCTGCCAGCCACAGCCACAGCCACAGCAACGTGGGAACCGAGCTGCATCTGTGACCTACACCACAGCTCACTCCAAGAGCCAGATTCCTGACCCACTGATTGAGGCCAGGGAGATCAAACCCACTTCCTCATGGATACTGGTTGGATTTGTTCCCGCTGTGCCACAGTGGGAACTTTAGACTTGTTATAGTTAGTATATATCATTTTTCTCCCTCCCACATGAGCTCCTCGAGGGCAGGTATCTTTGCCTATTTTGTTCACTGTGCTTAGAACAGTACCTGGCCCCGAGTTGGGTGCTCAACAAATACCCGTTGAATGAGTCAATCAACACCTTCATTCCACCAGCTAAGATCTTACAGTTTTCTAAACAATGCTCTAACTTCATTCCTGGAGGTGGAGAATATAGAGAATCAGAGAATCTTTTTTTTTTTTTTTTTTTTTTGCGCCTTTTCTAGGGCTGCTCCCTTGGCATATGGAGGTTCCCAGGCTGGGGGTCTAATCGGAGCTGGTGTCGCCGGCCTACACCAGAGCCACAGCAATGCGGATCCGAGCCGCATCTGCAACCTACACCACAGCTCACGGCAACGCCGGACCCTTAACCCACAGAGCGAGGCCAGGGATCAAACCCACAACCTCATGGTTCCTAGTCGGATTCGTTAACCACTGAGCCACGACGGGAACTCCGAGAATCAGAGACTCTGACACAGCATTTCAGCGGGATTCAAGGCTAATTCTTGATCTTGAGTGCAATCATCTCAAGTCGCCCTGGCTTTCACTGTCTTTTGTCAACTGGGCCATTGCTGGATAACAGCTTGTCTCTGCACCTTGCCGAAGTCCACAAGCGATGGCCAACACATTTGGTTTTGCTATAAAGTCATCTGAAGCCTTAAACTCAGTGGCATAAGGACTGAACACAAAAGGACACCAGGGAAGGGTTGGGGGGATATCTTAGGAGTTTGGGATTAACATATACACACTACTCTGTATAAAGTAGGTGAACAGGAGTTCCCGTCATGGCGCAGTGGTTAACGAATCCGACTAGGAACCATGAGGTTGCGGGTTCAATCCCTGCCCTTGCTCAGTGGGTGAAGGATCCGGCGTTGCCGTAAGCTGGAGTGTAGGTCGCAGACCCAGCTCGGATCCCGCATTGCTGTGGCTGTGGCACAAGCTGGCAGCTACAGCTCCGATTCGACCCCTAGCCTGGGAACCTCCATATGCCACGGGAGCAGCCCTAGAAAAGGCAAAAAAAAAAAAAAAGAAAAAAAAAGGTGAACAATGAGGCCACTGTAGCACACAGGGAACTATACTCAATATCTTGTAATAACATAATGGAAAAGAATCTGAAAAAGAATATATATATATATTATATATGTATAATATGTAACTGAATCACTTTGCTGTACACTTGAAACTGATACAACATTGTAATTAAATATGCTTCAAAAAAAAAAAACACTACAAAAGAAAAAATAAAAGGAACCAGGGAAGAGCTTAACTGACCATTTTACTACCATATAGCAAGGACTGTCAGCTTCCCTTTCTCTCTTTCTTTTTTTTTTTCTTGGTTTTTAGGGCCGTGCCTGCAGCATATGGAGGTTCCCAGGCTGGAGGTCCAATTGGAGCTACGGTTGCCAGCCTACACCACAGCTACAGCAATGCCAGATCCGAGCCGTGTCTGCAACCTACACCTCAGCACAGGGCAACTCCAGATCCTTAACCCACTGAGTGAGGCCAGGGATGGAACCCGCGTCCTCAGGGATACTCATCGGGTTCGTTAACCACTGAGCTGCAAAGGGAACTCCCAGCTTCCCTTTCTGTGGTCACCTATTCCTTCTCTCACCCCTCCCCTCACCCTGAACTTGGCCCAACTCCTTAGCGTTCACAGCATCTCTCAAGTTTTGCGATATGAACCCTAGTCTGGGTTCTCCCTTCTGTGTCATCTGGGACTCTCGATGCAAAAAACAGAATCCACTATAAGCCACTATGGGAACTCCCAGAAGCTATGATGATGTGAACAGTTTTCCTTTAGCTAGTGGGAGTACAAAATGTGTAACCCCTATGGAGAAAGATCCGGCACTATCTATCTAACAAAATAGCCGTTGACCCTTTGACCTGGCAATCCCACTTCTAGAATTGACCCAGAATATAATCCTTCAACAATATGAAAGAAAACCCATATACACCAGAATTTTCAGTATTATTTGTAATAATAGAGTAGGAGACACAAATGCCCAAGCATAGGAGATTGACTAAAGAAATTCTAGTACATCCACGTGGTGGAGTACTATGCAGCTATAAAAAGGAACAGGACTGGCATAGAGTCATGGTCAGATTGTATCATTAAGTGAAAAAAGGAAGGTACAAAATAGTGTGCAGATATCTCATGCTTCTCAAATGTTCACTTTACACCGTAAACCTTTACAGGAGACCTACATTTCTACCTGTTTTTGCTAACCAAAAGAAATCCAAAGAGGATTTTTGCTTTAATGAAAAAGTTGAAAAATGAAAATAGTGCTCTATATTTGCAGTGAGCTGTTTCAGGAGCCGTATGAACTCAGAGCAGAGAGAGTAGCACACCAGGCTCCTTCCCCTGGAACTATATTCAGCATCTCAGTAGCAAGCCACCACAGCTATTTTTTTTTGCTTTTTTTTTTTTTTCCATTTTGCTTTTTTAGAGCTGCACTCACTACATATGGAGGTTCCCAGGCTAGGGGTCGAATCAGAGCTGCAGCCCCGGCCTACAGCAGAGGCACAGCACTGTGGCGCCTACACCACAGCTCACAGCAACACAGGATCCTTAACCCATTGAGCGAGGCCAGGGATCGAACCAGAAACCTCATGGTTCCTAGTCAGATTCGTTTTTGCCGCACCACGATGGGAACTCCAGAGCCACCATAGCTTTGAACTGTGTAAGCACCTGCGCTTTATCTCTCTCTCAGTTTATTTTGTGCATCCCATTAGCAAGATGTGTCCAAAGCTGATCACTTCTTCGCTTTATGCCGTTTTAGTTGAAAACCTGGCCGAACTCTATGGCTTACCCACTTTTTCTTTCTTTCTCTCTCTCTTTCTTTCTTTCTTTCTTTCTTTCTTTCTTTCTTTCTTTCTTTCTTTCTTTCTTTCTTTCTTTCTTTCTTTCTTCTCTTCTCTCTCTCTCTCTCTCTTCCTTCCTTCCTTCCTTTCTTTTTTTCTTTCCTTTTTCTTTTTTTTGTCTTTTCAGGCCCACACCTGCAGCTTAGGGAAGTTCCCAGGCTAGGGGTCAACTCAGAGCTATACCTCTGGCCTACACCACAGCCACAGCAACGCCAGATCCCGGCCTCATCTGTGACCTACACCACAGCTCATGTCAACACTGAATCCTTAACCCACTGAGCAAAGCCAGGGATCAAACCTGCATCCTCATGGATGCTAGTCAGATTCATTTCTGTTGATCCACGCCGGGAACTCCCTGTCCCTATTTCTTGAATGGGAGCTTCCTCACCATCTGGTCCCACCTGCCTCTCCAGAAGGATCTTGTTGCACAGTTCCAAACTGCATTCTCCAGCTGCACCTCCCCTCTTCCTAATCCTCAACAAACCTCGAACACTGCATCGCCTTTGCTCATGGGGTTCCTTCTGCCCAGAATGTCTTTCCTCCCTCATGCTGCCTGGCCAACTCTTCCCCATCTTTCAAGGCCCAGGTTAAATGTCACCTCCCCAGCCTTTCCCTACTGTCCCAGACTTATGCGCATTCCTTTAGTGCTCGCATGACAGTAGGCATTGCACGGAATTGTAATTGTGTGTTTGTAGTCACCACCACAAATTGGGGACCTCTCAGATGACAGGGATGAATTTTATTCCTTGGTATTACTGTTTGTTCCCAGACAGCATTTGGGGCGGGATGCTTGGTACAAGTAAGCACTGAATATATGCCAGTGAGTGAGTGGTGGGGTTGATTTCAGTCTCATAGAAGAGGCTCCCTACCTGCACCTTCCAGGAGCAACCTCTAGAGGGCAGTCTCACACCACACGCAGCTTCTCTAGCCTCTGCCCAATTGCTTTTATTCTGCCTGAGGCCTCTTAGATGATGATGGATAGATAGATAGATTGATAGATAGATAGATGATATATCGATGATGCATAGATAACAGATAAGTGGATCGATAGATAGGGTGGGGTGGTCCAGATGGGCTCTGGAGTTGACAAGCCCTGAAACCTGGGACTCTAACCAGGTACTAGAAGCACTGCCAGCTCATCCCTTTGACACAGGCTTAGGGCTGGAACTATGGTTAAAGGATGGAAAAAAGTTATTGGTTTTGAAAATGAACAAAGAAAATCGCAAAATGAAAATTCCTATTTTAAAGAGTGGCTCTAAGGCAAAAATATCAACCAGTTAGCTGCAACCCCACGTGTACACAGTTGATGTATAAATTGCATTCCATGTGGGATATGAGTGCATCTTACTGGTGTTGTCATGATGTGGGCACTCCCAAATGTCAAGGGTCCCTGATGCCCTTGAAAGGGCCCTGGGAGGGAGTAAGCCTGAATCCAGTGTTATGTGGAACCCAGACTCCCCACCAGAGGGCTCAGGGTGCTGCTCCTTAGCCAGTGCACAAGCGAGGCGCAGCCCCACCCCCCACACCCTGCTCCCGAGTCCCGCTAGGGCTCTGGAGCCAAGCCCACCAAGGGTGATAGGTACCAACCACCAAGGTCATCGCTGCTCAAAAAAAGGACTCTTATTCATTTTTTCTTTTCTTTTCTTTCTTTCTTTCTTTCTTTCTTCTTTCTTTTCCTTTCCTTTCCTTCCTTCCGTCCTTCCTCTTTTCCTTCCTTCCTTCATTTCCTTCCTTCCTTCCTTCCTTCCTTTCTTTCTTTCTTCTTTCTTTTTTCTTTCTTTCTTTCTTTCTTTCTTTCTTTCTTTCTTGTCTTTTTGCCATTTCTTGCGCTGCTCCTGTGGCATATGAAGGTTCCCAGGCTGGGGGTCTAATTGGAGCTGTAGCCGCCGGCCTATGCCAGAGCCACAGCAACGCGGGATCCGAGCCGAGTCTGCAATCTACAGCACAGCTCACGGCAACGCCAGATCCTTAACCCACAGAGCGAAGCCAGGGATCGCACCCACAACCTCATGGTTCCTAGTAAGATTCGTTAACCACTGAGCCACGATGGGAACTCCAACCACCATCTTTCTTAATCTCACAGTAAGATGGTAGAGACGTGGTATTGCATTCACTTTTCAAAATGGCATGCCTAGGAGTTTCCATTGTGGCTCAGCGGTAATGAATCCGGCTAGGATCCATGAGGGTGTGGGTTTGATCCCTGGTCTCACTCAGTGGGTTAAGGATCTGGTGTTGCTGTGATCTGCGGTGTAGGCCAGCCGCTGCAGCTCCAATTGGACCCCTAGCCTGGGAACTTCCATATGCTGCAGGTGAGGCCCTAAAAAAGAAAAAAAGAACCCTCCCCCCCAAATCAAAGTAGCCTGCCCAATCTTACAGGGGTTATGAATTAAGGGGCAAGGTGGAACATTTATTGAGTGCTTACAACCAATGCGTTAGACCCTGTTCCAAATTCTATGAGCATTTTAATTCCTTTAGCTGATATAGAGGATTTAATTATTACTGCCATTCACAAAATGGGAAGCCAAGCCCAAGAGAGACGAAGTAATTGCCTAAGGTTGCCGCCAGACCATCTGGTTCCAGAGTCTGGGCTATTTCCCACCAGCCTGCTGACTCTAAATTGGGGCACAAGGTATGGCGCTGGGACAGTGACAGGCTTGGATCCCGTGTAGCTGTGTCTATGGTGCAGGCCGGCAGTTGCAGCTCCAATTTGACCCCTAGCCTGGGAACTTCCATATGCAGTGAGTTGGGCCCTAAAAAGAAAAATATGGGGCACAAGGTATGGGCCTGGGACAGTGACAGGCTCAGTGGGTAGAGAACGTGAGGGAAGCATGGCCGGATGGTCTGTGGGTGTGAGGAAGATGGGACAGGAAGGAGAACCCAGCCACAGGAGATGCTCCCAGTGTTTTTTCTTTTTGGTTGAACCTGTGTATGCAGAAGTTCCTGGGCCAGGGGTCAAACCTGTGCCATAGCAGTAACCAGAGCAGTGACAACACTGGATCCCTCACCAGCTGAGCTACAGGGAACTCCCCAGTGTTCTCCGCTGCTTCCTCAGGAGGAAGTCAATGCTGGGTTCCTGTCAAGACTACTGAGAACATAATGCCTCTCCAAATCTCTTTTCCTTAAGGTGCTTTTTTTTTTTTTTCCCGGTCTTTTTAGGCCACACCTGCGGCATGTGGAAGTTCTTAGGCTAGGGGTTGAATCAGAGCTGTACCTGCCCGCTTACGCTACAGCCAGAGCCACAGCCACAGCAACGTGGGATTCGAGCCACATCTGCCACCTACACCGTAGCTCACGACAACGGCAGATCCTTAACCCACTGAGTGAGACCAGGGGTCGAACCCATGTCCTCATGGATACTAGTCAGTTTCATTACTGCTGAGCCACTACAGGAACTCCAAGGCATTTTGTTGAAGTGGTTTTTGTTTTGGGTTTTTTTTGTTGTTTTTTTTTTGTCTTTTTGCTATTTCTTGGGCCGCTCCCGCGGCATATGGAGGTTCCCAGGCTAGGGGTCCAATCGGAGCTGTAGCCACCGGGCTACACCAGAGCCACAGCAACGCGGGATCCGAGCCGCGTCTGCAACCTACACCACAGCTCACGGCAACGCCGGATCGTTAACCCACTGAGCAAGGGCAGGGACCGAACCCACAACCTCATGGTTCCTAGTCGGATTCGTTAACCACTGCGCCACGACGGGAACTCCTGAAGTGGTTTTTGATGACCAAATACGGCTGCTTTGCAAATAGGGGTTTCTTTTCCCCTTTGACCAAGGCCACTGGTCTGTGAGAGCTTTCCTGAATGGCTAACACAGTCCTCCAGGTAGAGTCAGGAACCACTTTGTTGAGAAGGATATTAGCAAGACAGGGCTGTACAGGGAGAAAGACTGGTGTAGACATGATCGGAGATTGAATTAGGCCACGGGAAGGAAAGCTTCCATGGCTCTGGTCCCTAATGTGAATCTATTCAGGGTCTTTGGGACCAGGGCTGGGTTGCCTGACACAAGAGGAAATAATACAGACAGGTGTGCAGGGGTGGAAGGTTCCTATGTGGACAAAGAAAAACGGTAGGGAGATACAGAGCATTAATGTATATATATTTTTCTTTTTAGGGCCCAACTCACGGCATATGGAAGTTCCCAGGCTAGGGGGTCAAATTGGAGCTGCAACTGCCGGCCTGCACCATAGACACAGCTACACAGGATCCAAGCCTTGTCTGCAACCTATGCCAAAGCTCACAGCAATGCTGCTCTTTAACCCCCTGAGCAGGGCCAGGGATCGGACCTGCACCCTCATGAACACTAGTTGGGTTTGTTACCATTGAGCAGAGCATTCATAATTTTTTTTTTTTTTGTCTTTTTAGGGTTGCACCCGAGGCACACGGAGATTCCCAGGCTAGGGGTCGAATTGGAGCTACAGCTGTGACCTACGCCAGAGCCACAGCAATGCCAGATCCAAGCCGTGTCTGCAACCTGCACTTCGGCTCATGGCAACGCTGGATCCTTAACTCACTGAGTGAGACCAGGGATCGAACCCGCAACCTCATGGTTCCTAGTCGGATTCGTTTCCGCTGCACCATGATGGGAATTCCAGAGCATTCATAATTAATCAAGCACATGGGCCCTGAAATTGGACTCCCTGAATTCCAATCCTTCTCTGTTACTCTATGATGTTGGGTAATTAACTCAACCTAAGTCTTGGTGTCCCATCTGCTGAATGGCTATGTTAATGATACTTTAATCATTAACTGTTCATATAGTAATGACTAGTGGCTTCTTGTGGGAATTAAAATGACCAAGCACAAAGTGCTTAACACAATGCTTACCATACAAACATTTGATGCCTATTATTTTATTCAAATTAAAAACAGATATTGTATAGCAGATGGGGGACAACAAAAACAGTTCTGTGGTTCAGGATGAATTAGACATTCAATTTTTTAAAAAATTTATTTGTGTGTCTTTTTAGGACTGAACCCACGGCATATGGAGGTTCCCAGGCTAGGGGTCAAATTGGAGCTGTAGCCACTGGCCTTACACCACAGCCGCAGCAAGGCCAGATCTGAGCCTTGTCTGTGACCTACTCCACAGCTCATGACAATGCTGGATCCTTAACCCACTGAGCAAGGCCAGGGATTGAACCTGCATCCTCATGGATCCTAGTCGGGTTTGGTAACCACTGAGCCACGAAGGGAACTCCCTGAATTAGACGTTTTAAAAGGGACTGAATTTTAGAATTCTATGGAAAGAATTTCCTAACAACAAAGGCCATGAATTGTAAATTGTAAAAGTTCCTTCTCAGTATCTTTCCAAGAGTGGATTTCAACCCAGGGGTGGCCTTTTCTGGAGGCAGGGCCTGGAAATGCCCTGGTGATGGGCGGGTCTGTGTGGCTTCCTGACTCCATGACAACTGATAAACAGAGGCTCTGTTTGGCACCATCTGGGTTTACAACCAGGAGATGGAGCGCCTGCATTGCCAAGATGCCCACTTAAGCTGTTTCCTGGACCTGAGGAAATTTCTCCTGAGCCCCTACCTAAATCTCCCTACTGCTAACATTAAGATTTGCTTCTCGGAGTCCCCGTTGTGGCACAGCGGAAACGAATCCGACTCGGAACCACGAGGTTGCGGGTTTGATCTCTGGCCTCACTCAGTGAGTTAAGGATCAGGCGTTGCCATGAGCAGTAGTGTAGGTCGCAGACACGGCTCAGATCAGGCATGGCTGTGGCTGAGGTGCAGGCTGGCAGCTGTAGCTCCGATTGGACCCCTAGCCTGGGAACCTCCATGTGCCGCCGGTGCAGCCCTAAAAAGCACACAAAAAAAGAGTTGCTTCTCCTTGGCTGAGTGAGAACCGAGCTGTGAAAACTCCTGGAAGGAAGAGAGGAAGGGTTAGAAAGGAAAGTAAGAAGGTTGGGTGGGGTGGCAGGGATGGGTCCCTGATAATGAGGGATGGGCCTGGATCTGGGCCTGGTGGTCACCAGGGCCTCTTTAGGAGGATTTGTCCTCACTTGAAGTGGCAGGCAAGCCTGGCTACTGACAGACAAAGAGTGTCAGCTGAGGGCATGGCAAGTGGTAAGGCAGACCTTGGCCCTGCAGTTCTTATCTTCGGGAAAGCTTGAGAGTCATTGTCACTTGCAGGGAATTTCCTGGATTGTGAACTTTATTGCAGGAGAGGACAGAATGGCTGGGTGAGAGGAAGTTGGCCTTACCCACCACACCCATCCCTCCCCCGCACCCCCCAGCAGGATTCAGGGTTACAAAGCTGTGGCCTCCTGTGGCTGTGCAGCCCTCATGAAGTCCTCGTTCTTGGATCCCTTTTCTTTCTTCCTTTTTTTTTTTGCTTTATAGGGCTGCACCCGTGGCATGTGGAGTTTCCTAGGCTAGGGTGTCACACCGGAGCTGCAGCTGCTGGCCTCCACCACAGCCACAGCAATGCCAGATCTTGAGCCTCGTCTTTGACCTACTCCACAGCCCACGGCAATGCTGGACCCTTAACCCACTGAGCAAGGCGAGGGATCGAACCTTCATCCTCATGGATACTAGTCAGGTTCACTACTGCTGCGCCATAATGGGAACTCTGGCTCCCTCTTCTCTGAAAGAGGATGATAATAGCACTTCCCGATAGTAAACACTCAGTATGTGTTGGATTTAATATAGCAAGTGATGACTCCCGAGGTCTGAGATTTGCACCGAGGGGCAAGAACAGAGAAGAGTCCGTCCCAGTTCTTGGGAGCTAATTAAAGGAACAAGCCAGGCATCAACCAAAAGAAAAGCAATTGGGAGTTCCCGTTGTGGCTCAGAGGGTTAAGGACCCAGTGTTGTCCCCATGAGGTTGCAGGTTCAATCCCTGGCATTGCTCAGTGAGTTAAGCAGTTAGCATTGCTGCAAGCTGCGGTGTAGGTCGCTGATGTGGTTCGAATCCCTGTGTTCTGTGGCTGTGGTATAGCCCTCAGCTGCAGCTCTGATTTGACCCCTAGCCCAGGAACTTCATATGCCACTGGTGCAGCTGATTTAAAAAAAAAAAAAAAGAAAGAAAAAAAGAAAGAAAGAAATGCAGTTGGAAAATACTTTTTCCAGCCAGAGGTGGGAAGCAAAACACAAATACTGGAAAGACTTTCTAGTTACTCCATGCAGCATATTTTGTCACATTTTGGCCTTAGTTTTCTCTTCTCTGTTTGGAGATGCTGTTCAAATATAGGTGTGACCCCAGGACTCCCACAGGCCGCCAGCAGGAAGCAGCAGTTCAGGAAGCACAGTGTGGCAAGCTGGACATTTGTTCTGAACGCGTTCTGGGCCCCTGGCAGATGCTGGCGGACCCCTGAAAGAGGGACCATTTCATTAGAAAAGCACAGAGGGGACCCGCGGAGACTAGACTGTGCCGGCCGAAGAGTAGGCAGGGACCATCGAATTCACCATGAAGCCACCAGCCTGTACCAGGCACCTGTGTGTTAGCAATCAGGGAAGTCTTCCAGATGGAGGGGGCTTCTCCTTGCAATTTGAGAGAGATTCTTGACTCAGGCAAAGGCTAGAGGTTTTAAAGAGGACAAACAGCAGGGATCAGTGAGGTGGAGAAAGCACCTCAGCCCTGGGGGGCTTGCAGAGAGACTCTTCTCAGGGCAGAGCGAAACATCCCAGGGAGCAGATGTTGCGGGATGGACTAGCCTCTGACAACAGATGTGAAATGTTGACCCAGGGAAAATGGCCTGATGTTTGTCCAGGCCCAACCAGTGCAGTAGCTTCCGTGGAAAGAGGTGCAGGAAGATGCCCCGGGTCGGGAGCTCCCTGTGCCCCCACCGCAGGCTTGCACTGAAGGAACTGCACCAAGGCCCAGAATTCAGTCTCCCTACTGGGGACGGATTCTCTGGGGAAGATTTAGAGAAGGATGCTTAATTCAAGGTCAAAGCAGGCAGCTATGCACACATATATAGATAATTAAACTTTTTATTTTAAACTTACCTGTGCACAGAAGAAACTGGATGGAGTTTTTAAGTTATTTTAATTTATTATTATTATTATTTGCTTTTTAGGGCTGCACCTGCAGCATATGGAAGTTACCAGGTTAGGGGTTGAATCGGAGCTGCAGCTGCCAGTCTACACCACAGCCACAGCAACATGAGATCAGAGTCATGTCTCTGGCCTACACCACAGCTCATGGCAATGCCAGACCCTTAACCCACTGAGCAAGGCCAGGGATTAAACCTGCATCCTCATGGATACTAGTTAGTTTTTTTGGATTCTTAACCCGCTGAGCCACAAGGAGAATTCCCTGGATGGAATTTTTTTTTTTTTTTTTTTGTCTTTTTGCCATTTCTAGGACCGCTCCCACGGCATATGGAGGTTCCCAGGCTAGGGGTCAAATCGGAGCTGTAGCCGCTGGCCTACGCCAGAGCCACAGCAACGCGGGATCCGAGCCGTGTCTGCAACCTACACCATGGCTCAGGGCAACGCTGGATCCTTAACCCACTGAGCAAGGCCAGGGATCGAACCCGCAACCTCATGGTTCCTAGTTGGATTCGTTAACCACTGCACCACGTCGGGAACTCCTGGATGGAAATGTTAATAGTGATTGTTTGCTTCTACTTCATGGATTTCAGATGTTCTTTAATGAGCAAATATTTACTTTTAAAAGAGAGAAAACAAGGGTATCTGCATGTCAATTTTCTGAAATCAAAGATATCTTTCCAGCCCTACTCCGCTAATATTTAACACTATTGAATGCATTTTTTGTTTTTTGGCCTTGCCCGTGGCATCTGGAAGTTCCTGGGCCAGGGATTGAACACAAACCCTAACAGTGACCTACCTGAGCCACGGCAGTGACAACGCTTTATCCTTAACCACGAGGCCTCTAGGGAACTCCTAAACTCGCTTTCTGAAGCTGCCTTCCTGCTTGGCTTTTCAGGCGGCAGCTTTCCTTCCCTTCCTGGATGGCTGCCTAATCCCTAAAGTTGGTGTTTACAGGGTCTGTCCTCAACTGGCCCTCTAGGTGGGCCCACTCACTCCCACGGCTGCAGCTCCACCGCCCTATGTCAGTAACAGCCTGCGGCTCCAACCTGTCTTCTTGTGGAAACACTTCTCCAATCGCCTATTGACTATTCCTACAAGTCCCTTGGATTCCACAAACTTAAAACTTAAATTCCTTCCCTGCGGAGTTCCCTTTGTGGCACGGTGGAAACAAATCCGACTAGTAACCGTGAGGTTGCAGGTTTGATCCCTGGCCTTGCTCAGTGGGTTAAGGATCCAGTGTTACCATGAGCAGTGGTGTAGGTGTGGCTCAGATCTTGCATTGCTGTGGCTGTGGCATAGGCTGGCAGCCGTGGCTCTGATTTGACCTCTAGACTGGGAATCTCCCTATGCGGTGGGTGCAGCCCTAAAAAGCAAAAATAGAATAAAATAAAATAAAAAAATTCCCTTCCTGAGAGCAACTCTTCCTTCTGTATCCTCTGTCTTGGTGGCTTGGGCCAGAATCCTAGGAACCATCTGTTCTTCCTACCTCCCTGTAGCAGGTTGAACAAAGATGTCCACGACTTAAAATCATTGGCTTACATGAGTAAAGAGTACTGCCTTATAAGATGAAAGATACGATGAAGATTTTGACAGGAGCTTATCTTGGATTATCTAAGTGGGCCCTACATCTAATAAAGAGTGTCCTGAAGAGACACAGGGAGCAGACACACTCAGGAGGCACTGTGACCACGGCAGAGACAGGTGTGATGCCACAAGTCAAGGATGCCAACAGCTATTCAAAGAACAAACTGATCCCTACAGCCTCGAGAGGGAGGCTGGCCCTGCCAATACTTTGGTTTTGCACTTCTTTTTTTTTTTCATTTTTAAAAATTTATTTATTTATTTGTCTTTTTAGGGCTGCACACGCGGCACATGGAGATTCCCAGGCTAAGGGTCTAATTGGAGCTGCAGCCGCCAGCCAGATCCGAGCTGCACCTGTGACCTACACCACAGCTCATGGCACTGCTGGATCTTTAACCCACTGAGTGAGGCCAGGGATTGAACCTGTGTCCTCATGGATGCTAGTCGGATTGGTTTCCACTGAGCCAAGATGGGAACTGCAGTTTTGAACTTCTAAGAGCCCCTCGATGAAAGAATAATTTTCTGCTACTCTAGGATTCCCAGTTAGTGTTATTACAGAAATTGATATAACCTCATTCTTTGGTGTCTAATTGATCACAAAAATCCTGTTGATTTCAAGTGCAAAATAGCTCTGGCTTTTCCTCCCTTGTTCATCTCCACTATCTGGTCTAGGTCCATTCTGCCATCTCTCTCTTTCTTTTTTGTATGGCTGGATCCGTGGCATATGGAAATCCCCAGGCCAGGGACTGAAACTGAGCCATGGTTGCGACCGATGCCACAGCTGTGGCAATGCTGGATCCCTTTCCGGGATGGAACCCTCAACTCCACATCCACCTGAACTGCTGTAGTCAGATTCTTAGCCCACTGCACCGCATTGGGCGCTCCCCTCACTGCAATCTCCTGAACCACGGCAGGGGTCTCCCTTCCTCCAGGCTTCCCCTGATCACCATTCTTACACTCAGGGCATTCTCTACAGTGTTTCCACTACCTATAACCCCAGGGGTCATTCTAGAATGTGATAGATATTCTTATAGATCTCTAAATAGATCTCCCCTATCCAGAGATCTCAAAAGCTCTCTGTTGCTTTTAATGGCACCAAGAGTCTTCCTCCATTTGGTATACCAGACCCTCCCAGGCTGCTTTTAACCTTCTTTCCAGCCTGTTTTCTCACTCTGTCTGTCCCATTATGCACAGTGTGCTCTCATCTCACAAATCGTTGCAATTTCCTCATCGTGATGTGCTCGTTGGAACACCTGCTTTTTAAGAAAATAACCTTAGTTTTGAGGCAATTATAGATTCCTGTGCAGCGGTAAGGAACAGTACAATGCTGGATCCTTAACCCACTGAGCAAGGCCAGGGATCGAACCTGCACCCTCATGGATACTGGGGGGGGGGGTTGTTACCGCTGAGGCACAACCAAACTCCCAGGTTTGTTCCTTTTTGTCACTGGGTAGTATTCTATCCTGTGCCTTTTTATGGCATCATCCCCAATTTTCTCCACCTAAGAGCCACTCATCTTTTAACATCGGATTCGAATCCACTTGCAGCAGTTGTTATATATTATTGCAATTTTCTGTTATACACTCAGCTTACACTGTCCTCTCTGGAATCTTCTTCTTCCCACAGTCAGTGCTCCCCATCCTCAAAGTGACTTACAGTAGCCTTGTTGGTGCAGCGTAACCATGCCCTCTGGCTACATTGAACAGGGGTGGGCACTGCTTCACTCTAGCAGGGCCAGCGAGTGCCTCCCTCAGAGAATCTAGGGTTGGACTGAGATTCCCATCCTTTCAAAAACCAATTTTTTTTTTTTTAAGTAGAGTAGCTTAAAAACTCAAAGCTGGAGTTCCCATCGTGGTTAAGTGGTTAAGGAATCTGACTATCATCCATGAGGACGCAGGTTTGATCCCTGGCCTCACTCAGTGGGTTACGGATCAGTGTTGCTGTGAGCTGTGGTGTAGGTCACAAATATGACTCAGATCTGGTGTGGTTCTGGCTGTGGCCAGTGGCTACAGCTCCGATTGGACCCCTAGCTTGGCAACCTCTATATGCTGCAGGTGCGGCCCTAAAAAAAGACAGGGAAAAAAAAAAAGGATGCCCTTTTTTTTTTTTTTTTTGGAGTAGAGTAGCTTGAAAACTCAGAGCTGGAGTTCCTGTTGTGGCTCAGCAGAAACAAATCTGACTAGGATCCAAGAGAACATAAGTTTGATTCCTGGCCTCGCTCAGTAGGTTAAGGATCTGGTGTTGCCATGAGCTGCGGTGTAGGCCAGTGGCTACAGCTCCAATTCGACCTCTAGCCTGGGAACCTCCATATGCCGCAGAGTGTGGTCCTAAAAAGACAAAACAAAACAAAACAAAAACCTCAGAGCTATTGGCAGCAACCAGATTATATCATGTGGGCTGGGAGGCAGGGAGTCAGCCTGTCGTGAAAAAGCAGCTTAGACGCAGAGGCAGAGGAGCAGGGTAGGAGATAGCAGGGGATGCCGCTCTGTGTCACCACCTCTCCCTCCAGCCCGGAGGGCTGGGGGTCTTGAAGCCCGGAGCTCTGACATGCCCCTATATCCTTAGGACCACCACCGTCCCTCCCTTCAAAGCTCACATGCGCTTGTTAGATGTGATTCCACTAGATTGTCGCGTCTTTCAGGACAGAAACTGCCTTCTTCTTAAAGGCTCGTACTTTGGCTTAAAAGTTCTTTGCATTCTGGAGCTGCCTCTCCACCCCTCTTTCTAGAGACCCTCAGGATACCTTCCCCATTTTGTTCTGTCACTTCTCTCAGCCTTTTCCAAAGCACGCTTTTTTTTTTTTTTTTTTGGTCTCTTTGCCATTTCTTGGGCCTCTCCCGTGGCATGTGGAGGTTCCCAGGCTAGGCGTGGAATCGGAGCTGAAGCCGCTGGCCTACACCACAGCCACAGCAACGCCAGATCTGAGCCGCGTCTGTGACCTACACCACAGCTCATGGCAACGCTGGATCCTTAACCCACTAAGCAAGTCCAGGGATCGAACCTACGTTTCTCATGGATGCTAGTCAGACTCGTTTCTGCTGAGACACAACAGGAACTCCTCACTATGTTTTCAATGTTCCTCCGTGTTATGACTTATTATCAGTACTTCATTCCTTTTTATTGCCAAATAATATCCCATCGTGTGGCTATACTGTATTTAGCCATTCACCAGCTGATGGCCATTTGGATCGTTTCCACTTGTAGCAAATTATTTTTCTACATTTCAACTTATTCATCTATAAAAATGGGAGTTAACAGCTGTCCATTTCAAAGGATTACTGAAAGGACACATGGAATATATGAAATACATTCTAGACTATAAAGCCCTATATACATGTAAAGACATTATTTTAATATTTATAGGAGAGCACTGGGGTCAGTGTAACTTCCCTGAGCTTGTGGCCCACTGTTGGTTAACTCAGGGGAATTATGTTCGTATCTCTTCCGTTTTGATCTCTATGTTGAGTCCATTTTGCTTTTCTCCCTAGGTAATGGACTGCATCGTTTAGCCACAGCCTATCATCTCATTAACATTTGTTGCTAGGAGACCAGGTTAGAGAATGCTTAGCTCAGTGCAATCCGCAGCCATTGTAGAAAATCACTTGAATTACGGGAGAAGAAGGATATTTAAACATCTAGGCAGTTCCATTTCACCCCAATTTCCAGCAAGCTGAGGGGGGAAAGGGCTGAAGCTACAGGTGTTCTTCGGGCCTGAGGTTTACCCAATATCTTGCCAACTCCCCCTTCTTTGATTTCGGGTCAGCTTTCCTTTACCACTCTTTCATCCTCATGTGTGCCAGGGTGACTTTTTTCCTACTCCTTAGCGAGTAAGGGTGCTGAGGTAGTGCAAAAACATTTTAATATTAGAAAAGAAGAAATGACTTAGGAAGGAAAACTTGTTGCCATACTAAGTACAAAGATTCTAACATCCAGTTCAGATATAGGTAACTTTTGGCTCCCACAACATATTTTTGGTAGGCATTTTACGGCTTTAAAATCTGTGGGTGCCAACGGGCACGAAGGGGAAAGGCTGGGGCGACGACTAGATTATATAAGAATGACTGTTTCCTTTACCACTAGTAGCTGCCTGCAGCATAATTTCCCCTTCAAAGCCTTGGTAAGAGCAGCTGGGGATAATGAACAGTGGTTAAAGATGCTTTGTTTTACATCCAGCAAAAAGGATCATTAACACCTCAACTGTTTTTTCACCAAGCCTGTGGAAGGGCTCCTGCTGCTGCTGATAATCGCAGCAACCCTCGGGGCAGCAGGGGCAAAGGGGTGGGTAATTCACCAGAAAATGGTATTCACTGATTCGGATTATGTGCACCACTGCTCCTTTCCATTCATGTGCTTAATTAAGAGCTGACTAGTACAAAATAAATGAAACTGCAGTTCTTCGCTGGAACTATCTGGGGAGCACGGAGATGCTGCAGGGAGGATGGGCATCTGCCAGAAAAACTGCCTTGCTGTCTCCCCATCGTATCTCTAGTCTAGAGCTTGTCTTCATGTCACATCTGATTCTTCAGGGCCAAAGGCTTTTGGGTCCAAGAGACATCTCAGTGAAATGGAGGAGGAGGAGAGTTTCATCTTCATCTTATCCAAGGGGAAATTAAGGTGAGGCGCTGGGATAGGACAACACAGCCGGGCTCGGGCGTAACTCCAGTCACGTCAGGGAAAACCCCAGAAGGAATAGAGAGCTGGAGTTGACTCGACCATATTCACGATATCGTGTTTCTCATCAGTCAAAAGTTTCTTTAAAAGTCTCTCATTGCGGGGACTTCCCGTCGTGGCACAGTGGTTAACGAATCCGACTAGGAACCATGAGGTTGCGGGTTCGGTCCCTGCCCTTGCTCAGTGGGTTAACGATCCGGCATTGCCGTGAGCTGTGGTGCAGGTTGCAGGTGCAGCTAGGATCCCACGTTGCTGTGGCTCTGGCGTAGGGTGGAGGCTACAGCTCCGATTAAAAAAAAAAAAAAAAAAAGCCTCTCATTGTGACTTTATAGCTGGTTGGACTACCTGGGAGTCATTTTCATTGGTTCAGTCACTGGGGTGGAGAAAATGGAATGGCTTTCTTACAGTTCAATTAGGAAATGAGATGGAAGGAACTGAACTGAATTTAGTTCACAAAAGGTGCCCTTTCGAAATGTATAGAAAGTGGGGTTTCCTGGTGGCCTAGCAGTTAAGGACTCAGCAGTTGTTACTGCCGTGGCGTGGGTTTGATCTGTGGCCCCAGGAACTTCTTCGTCATCATCGTCACCCCTCTTTCCACCCCAAGATAACGACCAGGACATTCTTGCTGACTAGTTAAGACAGGGGAAGAGAAATCACTGGTAGGGTCTCTCATTCCCACAATCCTTTCGACTATACTTTCCCCAGAAGCTTAAAAATTAAAAAAACAAACAAACCCATAAACTCAAGGTTTATTTTAAATTACCAAAATCCCTGAAGTAAAGGACTAGTTTATTTTTAATATTAAAGCAATTAATAGTTCCATTATTCTGACTTACCCATATTCAAACTCACCTGCTCAGAAAATTACAAACCCATACCGTTTCTAACAAGTCCTACTAACCATTAAGAAAGGATTTACAATAAAAGTTATGTGTACAGGAAATACTTGAGTAGAAAATGCCAAGCAGAGGTATCCAGAGAGAAAGAAGACTTTCTGTGACTGAAATAATATTTCATGTCCATGGTTCAGAAATAAGACGCTTCTGCTGAGAGCTGTGAAATCAAGATGAGAAACCTCTGGTACCCACACCGGCTATCTGAGTTCCCCGCCATGCTATTTTTGGTTAGTCTAATGCAATCAATTGGAGGAAGAGGCCTGAGGAGAAGAAATTCTCAACCTCAGTCCCAGGATTGGGACTGAGGACTGAGTCCAAACACACTCAGAGCCTGATCTTGGGTGGCAGTGGGACAACTTGGGAAACTACTCACTTAGTACTCAAGCTAGGTCTGGGGTGAAGAGCCGAGTCAGCTCCACGCCAGGGCTCTTATCCTGGAGACCCTCGGGAGAATGGGCACTTTAGGCGCGAGGCTGACATAGCCAGAGCTTTGTGATTTAAAAGGTAGTGAGCTTCGTGGTTTCAAAGGTAGTAACCCACAAGGATGGAGGTTAGAGCCCTTAACACTATGCTTCAGCTAATCAACATGATTCCACCTACAGGGCAGCAGGACTAAGTAAATCCTTAATAATTCAGGTTAGGCAGAATCTTGGGTCATAACTCATAGTAGAAGCTAAAGGTTCTACTCTATACAATCCATGGACAGTATAGATCCTAAAGGCTGGGACACTTATAGAGTGTGGCAGAACACGTGGTCTTCAAAGATCTGCTTCGCTTTTGCTGGGAAGATCTTGTCACAAAATGGACAACTCAAAGAAAGGCTCTGCACATCCTGCTCCAAGGTGTGATTAAAAATGTCATCACCAAAGTCTGATTTGCAGTTGGGGCATTTCTTGATGGAGAGCTGGGAGGAAAAGCAGAGAGGTCAGTCCAAATGTACGCTACATGCGGCAGAGACCGTGTCTGATTTTCTACTGTATCCCCAGCACCTAGCATAATGCTTGGAGAAGGTAGGTGATCAAGAAATAGAGGATGAAGCAACAAATTTATACTTGGAGATACTCACTGGAGCTTCCTCTATCTCCAGGCCTGAAAGGACAGCGTATTGCCTGCAAGGCGCATACCTTGTTTGGCTACCTTCCTGGTTCATATCTCCTCCCCAGTCCTGCTACCAAACTCAACTCTCAGGTGGAGATCTTGAGCAGAAAGCTGATGGATGGACTGTGCTTTCTTCTCCCCACCCCCACAGGCTCACTCAGCTCTCAGCACCGACCCAACTGATGCAGCTGACTTCTGGAGTTCTCACAATGGATGGAACAGGATGGAGCAGGAAGGGCAATTTTCTCAAAGATCTGACGTGGGCAATAATCTCCTGAATCAAATACTTACCAGGCTGGGGGCAGAACTTTCTTGGATACCTGGGGGTAACAGAAAAGATTTCGATGAAAAAAATACCATCCACAGAATGCATTCTCTAATTGTGTTCTAGCAGCTATTTTCTGTGACCCTAATTATTGTTCCCCTTCTGATTTTTTTCTTTTTCTCTTTTTGCTTTTTAGGTCCATGCCTGAGGCATATGGAAATTCCCAGGCTAAGGATGGAATTGGAGCTACAGCTGCTGGCCCACACCACAGCCACAGTGACGTGGGATCCAAGCTGCGTCTTTGACCTACACCACCGATGACAGCAACGCCAGATCCTTAACCCACTGAAAGAGGCCAGGAATTGAACCCACACCCCCATGGATCCTAGTCAGGTTTGTTAATCACTGAGCCACAAAGGGAAATGCCCCCTTCTGATTCTTTAATCTCTCGTATATGCCATTTGTTTCCATAGAGGGGATCTAGGTCAGTAATAGAAAGAAAAGAGGAAAAAATAATGAGGTGGCATTTTCAGTGGCCCTTATGTAATCAGAAAAAAACAATAAACCTATTTTCAGTGTGGAGAAAATGAGATTTTAATGAAAACAGTAACAATTTAACAAGGAAATAGTCTGAGAATAGCTTTTAAGACCAAATCCAGGCAAACCGTTATTTTTCAAATGAAAGGCTTTAAAAATATTTTTAAGGAAAAATAAACTTGTACCCCTGCCTGTTGCAAAGATCTGATTGTGACTGTTAAGAGAACATGATTGCTTTAAACCGTCCCCCCAAAACAAATGATGTTTCATACCGCTCTGGGAGACAAAAAAGGAGGGGAGTTCCCTGTTTGGCAGGGACATTTGACCCTGGGTCTTTGAATGACAATGCTGGTTGTCACCCCCCATTTCCTGTCCTCCAAACCACCCAGAGGTCTCTGTGGAGCACAGGCCATCAGGGTGGCTGCCTTCCAGCCCAGCCTGGGCAGCAGAGCCTGCCTCTCGTGCTTCCATTTCAAAATCTTAATTAGCTTTCTCGGCTTTAGATGTGTATATCTTCTACACAGAGACATTTCTCTGATTTATATATTTGGAATATAGCCACGGGACTCAATTTGTGTCTGCTGCCTCTAGGCGAATGATCTGATTTGCGTCTTCTAGATTCAGATTTATTTCTCAATTAACACTTCTTGCCTGGCAATCTTTCTGTTGGATACTCAGCTTCTGCCCAGCAAGTCTTAACAATGAGGCTGGTCTTAATTAGCATCTCAGATAAAAAAAAATGTAGTGGGGGAAAGGGATGCAGGCAGGGGCCGTCCAGCTCAAAAGGCAAAGTCGTCTTACCAGAATATGGGTTTCCATAGACGAGTCCTGGGCTTTGTCTTGCACCTCTTGGATTTGAAGTAGGTGCTTGATACGGCAGAGAGTCATGATCCAGACCCATGTAACTCAGCAATCTGCTGTTCTCCCTCTTCAAAAGCTAGGGATGGAGTATTTACAGAGACATGTTGAAAGATAACAACAAAGAATGGCCACCAGGACTGACCAGGGATGCCCATTACGGACAGTTCCCAATTCACAACGTGGCACTGGAGAAGCCCAAGAAGCGGTAAACCACAATTCTTCAAAAGGAGAAGCAGCAGCCCCAATAGTCCAGAGGTCTGCGTTCTTAATATCTGAATTTAAATATACATTGAATTTTGTTTAGAATTAATGCAAAAAGGAACTTAACATCCTTAAATGCACAGCAAGTGAAGGGGGTTACAAAGGTTGTGTGGACATGTGAGAGTGGCAGGAGTTATATGAAGATCGAAACTGTTGTACATTATTGACAGCAGAATATTCGTGTCCTTCCTAGAACAATTTCCTACACAATGTGAATATTCATCTGATAACATTCCCCTTCTTCATGTTGTATCCCATCAAATGGATATGCCAACAGAGAGTGAGAGAGAGGAAGCAAGGGAGGGAGGAAATTTGAGAGAGAATGAAAGAGCACAAGCTACAGAGGGGAGAGACAACATTTAAAGTTCTGAGAAGAAAGAGAAATCAGTAAACTTCCCCTTAACATCTTCTTTCTTTTTCTTTTTGTTTGTCATGGTGTGCAGCAACTTGATGTAGGATCTCAGTTCCCAGACCAGGGACTGAAACCAGGCTGCAATGGTGAAAGCACTGACTCCTAATCACTAGACCACCAGGGAACTCCCTCCTCTTAACATCTTAAGATGGCTTTATTATAATTCTTAAGCTTCCAAATAGCAGATTTTTTGGTGGCTGTTGCAAGTCGTGCGTACTCTTCCTCTCCCTCTTCTGCCCCTCCCCAACTCTGCCACGTCATCAGACTATTTCAAGGTCAAGGTCCACTTAACTAAATCAAGAGCATGAGAATGACAGGGCCAGAAAAAGATCTCGAAGTCCCTCTGCAGAACTGAAACACACTGGCATACGTGATACAGTCCAAAGTAGAAATGATCACTTGGAGGCATAGTCCAGAAGGGTGATGGAGAGGACAGAGATGGACAACGGCTGGAGATGCAGATCAGAGGAGTAGCCGGAATGCATGGACACGGACTCCTTGATGCTAGCAAGGGCCTGAGAACGACTCGGAGGTCAACCTTTTTATTTGCTGCCGTCATCCTCGCTCGATCAATAATAACTTGTGTTTCACACTCAGCAGAAGAAAACTACTGGGTGGATGAATGAATGAACTGACGAATGAATGAAGGCAGAGTATTCGTTTGGGGCCTACCATGGGTCCAGCACTGGTACAGACCACCACTTCTGCTCCGGGTTTGGCAGTAGAGAAAAAGAAAAGAGTTGTGCTGAAGGAAAGAGGTCCCTGAGCTAGCATAAAAATGATGTAGGAGCAGACAACGCTTATAATAGCTGTGAAGTCAAAAGCAAAAACAATAAGTTAGACCTGCATAAAGGCTGTTCCTTAGAAGCTGCCTACTGCCAGGCCAAACAAGCTTCAGTTATAGAACGAAGCGTGGGTTTTGCGGTAGATGAGGAAACCAGATTAAATGGACTCTTTGTTTAGGAAGCAACTGTCTCCAACGTCCCAGAAAGGGCTCCCTTCTTTAACTTTTTGTCTTATTACTGCGTCTCTGCTCCTTCCCCTGAAAACCCTGGGGTTTTCTCCCCTTCTACACACTTACATCGTTTTCTTTTTCCATTCTCTCTTTCTCTTTCTGTAGAGTACTATATATAATCTTGTTCTCATTCAGTTTTTTCGACAGGTCAAAGTTCTGGTCCTGTCCAAAAAAGGAAAAAAAAAATAGGATTAGGATCACACACTGTAGCCTGGATCCCAGGGGGGCTCAAACAAGGAGATGGTAGAGGACCTGGCTTTCCAGAGTGGCGGGGTGGGTTGGGGAGGGGAGAGGGAACAGGGCTGGGGAGGAATGGTACCACGGAGGGGAGGCTGCCTTACACAGATGGCACTAAATGAAATGCCTGAAGGCTTGGGCTGGCATCAGGATGCCGTTTCTCTGGGGCTTGGCGGGGAGTAAGGGCCCAAAGAGAGAAAAAGTTAGCTTGGGGGGAACCTCAAGACTGACCTAGCAGAATTAGGGATAAATGGAGCTTTGTTTAACCCCACCCGACCATGGAAACAATCATCTTTTGTTTTTTGTTTTTTCTTTTCTAGGGCCGTCCCGACAGCACATAGAGGTTCCCAGGCTAGGGGTCTAATCAGAGCTGTAGCCGCCAGCCTACGAGGGATCCGAGTGGCGTCTGCGACCTATGCCACAGCTCACGGCAATGCTGGGTCCTTAACCCACTGAACGAGGCCAGGGATCGAACCCGCAACCTCTGGGTTCATAGTCGGATTCGTCAACCACTGCGCCACGACGGGAACTCCCTCATCTTTGTTTTGAATAAACATCTCACTCAGTGCAGCGTGAAGCACTGAGGTAGGCTGGTGTGAGGACAGGCATCTGGACTCAAGTTACACTGAGGAAGAAGACACTCTGGAAAGCGTTTATGCAAGGCTACGAGGCCCCCGGACCGGGGGGTCCTGGGCTTTTCTGGTGTGATGGGTTCACCCGGCAGTTTCATGGACCCCAAACTCATGGGCATATGCTTCAGGAATTCCCCGTCTCCTACCTACGTACATACACAAGCGCATAGCTCACAAAAACACTTAAGCTAATCCTACTAGTTGTGGGTTGTCTTTTATTTGAAGCTGGTGCCCAAACTGCTGTGCGCTTCTAGCCGACCCTGAGGTAGTAATGCGAGGGGGGGGCTACCCGATGACAGTGCTGACTGCAGGCTCCTGGCTCCCCATCCCCAGTGGCTCCTGCTGGCTCTTCTGGTCCTGCTTCACTTCCTCAAAAGGCAGAAATAAGAAAGGACTCTGAGTCTGCACAGAAACCAGCTCAAGGCTTACAAAAACCTTCCCTGAGACCCATGGCTGAGCTGGGGGTCCCCAGGCTGGTTCCTGGCCTCATACTCCATACCTCCTCTTTTTTTTTTTTTTTTTTTTTTTGCTTTTTAGGACCAAACCCTCGGCATATGGAGGTTCCCAGGTTAGGGGTCAAATTGGAGCTATAGCCGCTGGCCTACGCCACAGCCACAGCAACTTGGAATCCGAGCTGCGTCTGCGACCTACACCACAACTCACGGCAATGCTGGGTCCTTAACCCACTGATTGAGGCCAGGGCTTGAACCTGCAGCCTCATGGTTCCTAGTTGGATTGGTCTTCACTTCGACACGATGGGAACTCCCATCCCTCCTCTATATAGCAGAAAGATAAATCCCCTTAACAAGGGCGTACAATCCTCTGGGTTTGATCTAGGAACCACAAACCTTCACACCCCTTGCTTCTGGGCCCTGCATCTCTGTCACCTACCCGTGCGGCAGCCCTGAGTTGCCTGATCTGTTTGTGGAGCCGTTGACACTCTTTGTACTTCTCTAAGAAACAGGCTTTCCCGGCCTCTACCTTTGCCTTTAGGCGTTCCACCTCTTGTACTAACTGCTCCTCCACTGCGATTTTCTTGTTCTTAGGCTCCTGAAGCATAAGATACATAGTCTTCAGAGTTAGGGGCCTTTGGGATGCGTGAGGAATAAAGGAGTACTATCAGACAGCTGGAGGAGCCCCTGGGTCTTGAAAAGTATCCCATGAAAACCAAGGAAACCCATACTTGCCACAAGGAGGTTCAAACCTTTGCATGGCTGTAGATTATTTAAAACAGTAATTTCTTTGCTGCACCAGAGGTCACAAACTCAAAAGTGTCAACAGGGGCCTGGCGAGTAATGGAATGAACGAGAGGAATGCAAAGAAACAGTGAGAACAGCAGCCACATGGAGAACGCGTGGCCCATCTAAAGGGTGCAGCAGCCACAGGGAGCTCTAGATACTGCTACCTGGTGGGAGTGTTGGCGCAAATGCTACCAGAGCCTCTGATTTTTAGAGAAGCTGGAAATACATTTTTTTTTTTTTTTTTTTGGCCGCAGTGTACAGTGGCTTGATGTGGGATCTCACTTCCCAGACCAGGATTGAACCTGGGCTGCAGCAGTGAAAGTGCAGAGTCCTAACCACTAGACCACCAGGGAACTCCCTACAATTTTTATTTTATCTTATTTTATTTTATTTCATTTCATTTTTTGCTTTTTTAGGGCCATCCCTGTGGCACATGGAAGTTCCCAGGCTAGGAGTTGAATTGGAGCTGTAGCTGCCAGCCTACGCCACAGCCACAGCAATGCAGGATATGAGCCACATCTTTGACCAACACCACAGCTCACCGCAACACTGGATCCTGAACCCACTGAGTGAGGCCAGGGATCGAACCCGAGTCCTCATGAATCCTAGTGAGGTTCATTACCCCTGAGCCAGGACGGGAACTCTCCCTACAATTTTTGTTTGTTTGTCTTTTTAGGGCTGCACCCGCCAGCATATGGAGGTTCCCAGGCTAGGGGTTCCCAGCAACGTGGGATCTGAGCCAAATCTGTGACCTACAGCACAGCTCACAGCAACGCTGGATCCTTAATCCACTGAGCAAAGTCAGGGATTGAAACTTCGTCCTCATAGATGATTGCTGGGTTTGTTAACTGCTGAGCCACGACGGGAACTCCCTACAATTTTTTTTTAAGTGGGAAATATTTCCATGTTTAAGTGCTGGTAACAATTCAAGTTTAAAAAAAACACCATCTAGGCCAAATAAAACATTTCTGTGGGCTATTCTTAACCTGTGAGTTGCTGATTTTCAAATACTGTTGGATCTATTCTTTATTCTATCATGCTAAAATACACAGTATTTTATGTAATATAGTACGTACTCAGTACTTGGTTGAATAATGATTGAATGAATGAATGATGCATATATGACATGAGTTACATTCCCAATAGCTAAATATTCTTCACACCTTGGGATTGCTCATGTCCTTACAAGAGTTCAGAAAATGGGGTTTCTAGGCACCTGTCATCACCAGGAGGCCTCTTTTCCAACAACATATTACAGGAAGTTATTAGTCAATTAGGCTTTCATTTCTATATTACATAGCTCAGAATAATTTAAAATGATGATAATTGCTAACATTATATTAATTATAACAAAATTTATTTTCACTACTGTAATGTTTTATAATTGCAGAGCTCATTTTATAATAATTAATTTGGCCGACCCACAATAATCCTTTTTATCTCTTTTTACGGCCAGCACGTGGAAGTTCCCAGGCCAGGGGTTGATCGGAGCTGTAGCTGCTGGCCTATAACCACAGGCATAGCAGCACTGGATCCAAGTTGCATCTGTGACCTATGCTGCAGCTATGGCAACATGGGATCCTTAACCCACCGAGGGAGGCCAGGGTTTCAAACCTGCATCCTCACAGAGAATATGTCAGGTTCTTAACCCACTGAGTCACAATGAGAATTCCCCCACGATAATCCTTTAAGAAGGGGGCAGCAACTGTTCTGTGTGATTCCTAGCCCAAGCCTTCTATTTCCTACAACCTGTTATGGAGTTTACCTTCCAATATGCCTGTATCTTTCATCACACATTAGAAATGCCCATCTCTCCTACACAGTTTGTAAATGGCAGATGCCCTGTCCCTTTGAGTAGAGACGAAAAAGTCCAGCGGTAAGTGCTATTCTAATGGGTGTTATTTAACCTTTCAGTCACCTGAAAGAGACCCTATCCCTTCCTTCCTTGCCTTTTTTTTTTTAGGGCTGCACTTGTGGCATATGGAGGTTCCCAGGCTACGGGTCCAATCCAAGCTACAGCTGCTGGCCTATGCCACAGCCACAGCCACATCAGATCTGAGTTGTGTCTGTGACCTACGCTGCAGCTCATGGCAACACCAGATCCTTAACCCACTGAGTCGACGCCAGGGATCGAACCTGCAACCTCATGGTTCCTAGTCAGATTCATTTCCGCTGCGCCATGACAGGATCCCTCATCCCTCCCTTTCTTTAGGCTCCCTCCCACATAGCCATCCAAAGACAGACATGCCGTTAACTCCTGTTGTTTCTTCGCTGCAGTAGCTCTCTGCTGCTTCATCTCCTCCACTGTCTGCTCGAGTGTCTTCTGGTGCGCCCTCTGTGTGAAAACAGATTTCAGTACCACTGCTGGGAAAACATACACATGCACACGTGCACACACACACATGTGCACGTGCACTGGGGAAGGGCCTGGTAAGCTAATGAGCAAGTGGAATGCAGAGAGAGAAGCAAGTCTTCTCTTATTAGGGAAAAACCATGAAATACCTCACTTCAGATAGCTTCCTCTGAGACCCTTCCCAGAGCCAGCGATATCCAGATGTGCAATATAGAATGGCTACATATACATATTTTTTATGAATGCCTAAAAATATTATTTTCTTCCATGACTCTACCTGTTCAGTTAAATTGAGAAAGAGCTGCCCATTTTCTTTTTTCAGCTGTTCCACCTGCTCCGTCTTCTCTTGAACTCTCTGAACAAGCTTCTCCATTTCTTTCTCCTGAGTTGATAGCTGGGCCTAAAGCAAAAACAGTGAATATAACCAAGACATAAAATAAAGAAAACTAAATAGGAACCATGCTTTTAAATGTACAGGAACAGGGAGTTCCCATCGTGGCTCAGTGGTTAACGAATCCGACTAGGAACCATGAGGTTGTGGGTTCGATCCCTGGCCTTGCTCAGTGGGCTAAGGATCTGGCGTTGCTGTGAGCTGTGGGGTAGGTCGCAGATGCGTCTCAGATCCCGCATTGCTGTGGCTCTGGTGTAGGCTGGCGGCTACAGCTCCTATTCGACCCCTAGCCTGGGAATCTCCATATGCCGTGGGAGCGGCTCAAGAAATGGCAAAAAGACAAAAAATAAAATAAAAATAAAAAATAAAAAATAAAAATAAAAATAAATGTACAAGAACAGAGAAGGGTGTGTTCCCCAGCAACTCCCAACTGGCAAATATCTCTCAGAACTTCTGCACTCTTCAGCTCTACCTATACCCTGAGAATCTCAGGAGTTCCCATTGTGGCGCACTGGAAATGAATCTGACTAGTAACCATAAGGTTTCAGGTTCGATCCCTGGCCTCACTCAGTGGGTTAAGGACCTGGTGTTGCCGTGAGCTGTGGTGTAGGTCACAGATGCGGCTTGGATCCCTCGTGGCTGTGGCTGTGGTGTAGGCCAGCAGCTGTAGCTCCCATTGGACCCACAGCCTGACAACCTCCATATGCAGCAGGTGTGGCCCTAAAAAGCAAACAAAACAAACAACCAACCTAAGACTCAACTGAATAAAATTTGATAAACCACCCTTTAAAGCCCTTCTTTATGGCATGGCTTCGAAATATGAGAGCAATTCTGTTGCTACCTGCTTTATGTTCCAGAGTTTTAATTTTAATTAATTAATTAATTAATTTCTTTTTAGGGCTGCAGCTGCAACATATGGAAGTTCCTGGGCTAGGGGTCCAACTGGAGCTGCAGCTGCCAGCCTATGCCACAGCTACAGCAACACCAAATTTGAGCCACCTCTGTGGCTTATGCCTCAGCTCACAGCAATGCCAGATCCTCTACCCACTGATCAAGGCCAGGATCATCCTCAGGGATACTAGCTGGATTCTTGATCCACTGAACCACCATGGGAGCTCCCCATTCCAGGCTTTTTGCTTGAAAAGATTTTGTAGTTGAAAGAGGTAAGTGGAGTTCTCCCTTGGCTCAGTGGGTTAAAAATTTAGTGCTGCCACTACTGTGACTCAGGTCACAGCTATGGTGCGGGTTTGATCCCCGGCCTGGGAACTCCCACATGCCTTGAGCACAGCCAAAAAAAAAAAGAGAGAGAGAGAGAGAGAGAAGTGCAAAAGGGTGTGGGGGGCCAAGAATGGAAAACACTCTTTGATACCATAGTCTGATGCTCTGAATGGGCCACTATGAGAGGCACTTACTACAATGAACTGAGTCTCCCTGGGCCACCAGAGTGGAGTGGTGGCAAGGCTAAGAAAATATACCTTGGCAAAGGCTTGGCATTACTTACCTGAAGCTGATCCACTCTGACTCCCATCCTCTCATTCTCTGAGGACATCTTCTGGCTTTGTTCTTTCAGTCTGTGGAGGTATACAGATGACTAAGTGAAAAATATGCTAACATCAAATCAGCTCCCCCAGACCTTAAACAATTTTTTTTTTCTTTTCGCCATTTTTTGGGCTGTTCCTGCGGCATATGGAGGTTGCCAGGCTAGGGGTCGAATTGGAGCTGTTGCCGCCGGCCTACACCACAGCCACAGCAATGCAGGATCTGAGCCTCGTCTGGTACATACACCACAGCTCATGGCAACGCCAGATCCTTAACCTTAACCCACTGAGCAAGGCCAGGGATCGAACCTGCAACCTCATGGTTCCTAGTCGGATTCCTTAACCCTTGAGCCACGACAGGAACTCCAGACCTTAAACAATTTAATGCTGTCCTGGTCCTAAGCCTAGAGCGTTATTTTAAAATCCATTAGTCTCTTCTTCAATCCTCTTTTGGCTTCCTGACCTTAAACTGCAAGTGTTCAATAGAGTTTCCCTCATGGCACAGCAGAAACGAATCCAACTAGGAACCACGAGGTTCCAGGTTCAATCCCTGGCCTTGCTCAGTGGGTTAAGGGTCTGGCATTGTTGTGAGCTGTGGTGTAGGTCGCAGACACGGCTTGGATCTGATGTTGCTGTGGCTGTGGTATAGGCCAGCAGCTGTAGCTCCGATTGGACCCCTAGCCTGGGAACCTCCATATGCCGCAGGTGTGGCCCTAAAAAGCCAAAAAAAAAAGCCACCAAAACCTTAACGTTAATACTTGAATTCAGGTCATTGGTCCTTACCATGCTGATACTAATTCTCTAACCCTAGAAGCAAAGAGCTCATGATTCAAAGAGGGAGAATCATACCTATCATTGTCATAATGGGAAGACTGTTTTCTTTTTCTTTTTTGGGGGGGGCACACCCACAGCATATGGAGGTTCCAAGGCTAGGTTGAATCGGAGCTGTAGCTGCTGGCCTACATCACAGCCGCAGCAACGCCCGATCTGAGCCTCGTCTGCAACCTACACCACAGCTCATGGCAATGCCAGATCGTTAACCCAATGAGTGAGGCCAGGGATCAAACCCACAGCCTCGTGGATACAGTCAGGTTCGTTAACCACTGAGCCAGGACAGGAACTCCAGGAAGACTGTTTTCTAACAAATCCTAGAAGTCAAATCTGACCCTACCTAAGGGTGTTTATAACACAGCAGTTCTTCCCATCTGAGAATCATACTTACTGAAGTAGCTCTGTCTTCCAAGAGTCCTTCTGCTCTTTCATTGTCTCTTCCAACTTCTTACTGATGCTCTTTAGGGTTTCTAGCTCCTCCTGTTGGTTGAAACGTCAAAGGGATGGACATTTCTAAGATAGTGTTTAGCATCTCAGGAAGCCAACAAATATTTGTTGAGCACTTATTGTATGTCAGGATAGCAGGACACAGCAGTGAACAAAATAGCCAAGTAAAAGGATTTCCATATTTAAATGTTCTTTTTTTTGGGTCTCTTTGTCTTTTCTAGGGTCACACCCGAGGCATATGGAGGTTCCCAGACTAGGGGTCGAATAGGAGCTATATAGCTGCCGGCCTACACCACAGCAACTCCGGATCAGAGCTGCATCTGTGACCTCACCACAGCTCACGGCAATGCGGGATCCTTAACCCACTGAGCGAGGTCAGGGATCGAACCTGCAACTTCATGGTTCCTAGTCGGATTTGTTAACCACTTAGCCACGAGAGGAACTCCTAAATGTTCTTAACATGCTCTTTCCCCATTAAAAGCACATCTACCTTAATTTCCCTTCTACTGGAGCTTATATTTGTCCATTAATTCATTTAACAAATATTTAATGAGTGTCTATCTCACACCAGATTCCATTATGGTACTGCAGACACAGCAGGGGACAAAATAAAGTTGCTTTTCTCCTAGAAAAGTGCTGTCCAATAAATTCATGAGAGCCGCAAAATTTAAAACTAAGCCACAAAAATTAAAAAATTTTAGTAGTCACATTAGAAAAAGTAAAAAGCAGCAGATGAAATTAATTTTACTAATAGTATACGTATTTAATCTAATATATCTAAAATATCATTTCAATATGTAAACAATAAAAAGGAAGTATCTAAAATACTAAAACCTGTGCTGGATAGTAGCATAAAGGAGTGAGATCACAAGAAAAACAGACAACGGTGCTGGATAGGAGGCACCATCAATTCCGATCTCCGTTCTCCAAGTTCACCTTTAACTGGCAGCCGTACCTGCTTCTTTTGGAGCTCGGCCTGCAGGTCTGAGTTCTGCTTCTGGAGGCTGACACAGCTGTCCTTCAGCTCCTTGTTCTCTTTGCGCAGCTCCTTGTTGTGCTGCTCAATCTCTTCCACCTCACCCTACAAAGGAGTGTTTCCATAAACTCGTATTTGGCCCTTTATAGCTTGATGGATATTCAAGTCCCTCTAGCAGAAAGGTCCCAAGGGCTGGGATGGTGAGGTTCTAGCTGGGTCCCACTCAGTACCCCAAGGGGAAGCAGCCCTCAGTATGCAGGGAAGGGGGTAAGAGGTATGTCTGTGCATCTGCAGCACTGAGCCTGCCATCACCAAGAAAGAAAGATAAACAAAGTGAAGGCCACAAAAAGTTAAAAGGGAGAAATGACAGAAGAATGCAGGGGTTTTGTTTTGTTTGTTTTAGGGTTGCCCCTGCGGCAATATGGAGGTTCCCAGGCTAGGGATTCAGTCGGAGCTACAGCTGCCAGCCTACACCACAGCCAGAGCAATACCAGATCTGAGCTGCGTCTGCAACCTATACCACAGCTCATGGCAATGCCATATCCTTAACCCACTGATCATGGCCAGGGATCAAACCTGTGTCCTCATGGATACCAGTCAGATTTGTTTCTGCTGAGCTATGAAAGGAACTCCAGTTTTTGCTTGCAAATGCTTGGACTTGGGACAGGACAGGGTTTTAATTGATTCTGTACCTTATCCTGAGTGCCTACCACAATGCTGGACGGAAGCAGGTGTCCAATTAAATAACCTTGTAAGTGAATGAATCTACTTTTCTTTCTGTCTTTTTTTTTTGTCTTTCTGTCTTTTCCAGGGCTGCTCCTGCGGCATGTGGAGGTTCCCAGGCTAGGGATCTAATCGGAGGTGTAGCCACCAGCCTACGCCAGAGCCACAGCAACGCCAGATCCGAGCCCGCATCTGCAACCTACACCACAGCTCACGGCAACACTGGATCCTTAACCCACTGAGCGAGGCCAGGGATTGAACCCGCAACCTCATGGTTCCTAGTTGGATTCATTTCCACTGCACCACAACGGGAACTCCTGAATCTACTTTTCAAATGACAGGCTTAGGGGCAGAACTGCAAGACATACAAAGAATTTTTGGTGTGTCTCTCCTCAAAGGAGCTTATAAAATTTACTGAGGTGATAAGATGTGCAGATGACAAAAATTAAGTAACCGGAAAAGTTAAGGGGATAACTGAGTGCCAACTGAGTTACAGAAGCTTTAGGAAAAGGAGAAATCACTTATCGTTATAATTCTTGCTAACTTTCTTAAGGCATTCCCTTAGGAATGGTGGGTTTGAATGGGTACTGTATAAAAATTTCCCAATGGTATCTATTAGACATTCAATAAAGGCTTACTGACTAAAATTCCACCCTCTCCTGGAACTGCAATTGAGATGAGATGTTTACAGACCTGAGTGGTGACAACCAGGATGTCCTCCTCATTTTCTGGACGGAACTGGAAAGGGATACTTGCTCCCCGGACCACACCATCCTGATCCACATAGCAGAACTGGTAATACTCATCATCCTTGGGCAGGTAATAAGCTGAAAACAGAACACAGTGTTTAAAAAAAAAAAAAAAGTCTATTTAGAAAAAAATAAAAATCTGAAAGTCTCTTATCTACCTCAGAAAGCTCAAGGGAATTAAGTTATCTTGGCTGCTGTCTTCCAGACTTTTTTTTTTTTTTTGGCTTTTTAGGGCTGCACCTGCAGCATATGGAAGTTTCCAGGCTAGGGGTCAAATCGGAGCTGTAGCTACTGCCCTACGACACAGCTCATGGCAATGCCACTGAACGAGGGCAGGGATTGAACCTGCATCCTCATGGATGCTAGTCAGATTCATTTCCACTGAGTCACAACGGGAACGCCTTCAAGACTTTTGATCCAGTATTTTTCTCACCTTTGAACTGGACTTCCTGCTGTTTGGCTGCTTCACTGTTCAGGTCAGTGGGCAATGTAACCCACATGAAGGTGTAATACTCACGGGTTGTCTTCCATCCCACCTGCAATGACAAGAGGCTCTTGTTCAGCATCTGAAAGTGCTCTGGGGACCATCCTTATTTGGGCTCTGTCTTCTTAAATTACATTTTTTATTTGTTAGGTTGCAAGTGCAAGAAGTTCATTATAAGATCTACCAACCATGGATCAAATCTGTTTTGATTTGTTTTTCCCACCCACGACATGTAGAAGTTCCTGGGCCAGGGACTGAACCCTCGCCACAGCAGTGACCATGCCAGGTCCTTAATCCACTAGGCCACCAGGGAACTCCCAAATCTTGTTTTCCGACTTACGATAACTATGTATACAACTGAAAATTGGTATGTACACACAGAGTCCAAATTACTTGTCTTAGAAGGAAACAAAAACTGGCCACTCAATGCCCAGCTCAAGAATTCCAAAAATGTCATCTCTAAGTCAGACACAGAACTGAGAGTGCCTGGGAAAAAAGTTGTGGGACTGTGAACCTTGATCTCGATATCTTCTTATGATGATGTTCTTGGGTTTTTTTTGTTTTGTTTTGTTTTGTTTGGCTTTTTAGGGCCGAACCTGTGACATACGGAAGTTCCCAGGCTAGGAGTCAAATCAGAGCCACAGCTGTCGGCCTACATCACAGCTCACGGTAATGCCAGATCCTTAACCCACAGAGTGAGGCCGGGGATCAAACCTGCGTCCTCATGGATACTAGTCAGGTTCATTACCACTGAGCTGATGGGAACTCCTTTCTTTTCTTTTCTTTTCTTTGGGAACTTAATCAGAAAGCACCACTGATCTGCCCTCTCTGTTGCTTTGTCCTCTCCTGTGTCCGATTCTGTCCTGTCACCGAACTGGTTATACCACTGCATTTAAAAAATGCGTTTGTACAATAACGTGTGTGTCTGGGTTGGATGGGTAAGAACGCGCTTAGATTATGAGGCCCCAGGTGAGTGAGTCCAGCCGATAGCGTTTTTCTTCCTTCAGCGTTTTTCTTAGCGCATGTTTCATGAGGGCTTGGCGGTGATAAAGAAAACCACCAGAGTCTGGTAGTCAGAAAGGCCTCTTCTAGGCATGGAATGCAGTCAGTCCGAAGATGTAAGGATACTGTAAATACGCCTCAAAGCAGAGAGCTGGCTGAGCGGAAAACAGTCTCGTTAAATGTGAGGCGGGGGTCAAGGATGGCTCAAACCGTATCTGGACGAAAAGAGCACACTGGAGAATAGACAGGGAGCCAACTGTGTCTTCAAGGAGAGAATACTCAGCAACTAAGAAGCAAAATTACATTTATTGCCAGATTTTGACCCTTGCCTGAGCCCAGTGGGAAAGGAAAGAACTAAAAATAAATGCCAGTTTTAGAGAGCAAGGAATCAGAGCAGGGTTGAAAAGGCTATGCTGAAGGCGCCTCAGAACATTCTAGGGCATGTTTTAGTGTCTCATTAATACACACCCCATTGCTGTCAGCATCTCGGAGCCACAGCAGCCTGTGGAGGTTCAGGAAGCAGGCATTTTATGAAGTCTTCATTCACATCCTGGAGTTTCTTAATGCACTGTGACCAAAATATCTGGGAAGGCCTGAGAAGTGCTGCTGCCGGGAACAAGGGAGCAACTTCTGACCACCCGCAACCTCTGTCCTTGGCTCCTCCATCTGAGGAGTCCCAGGCCCAGCCTGCCTCTCGTGGTGTGACATTTCCCCTCCCTGGAACCTTGAAATACGGCGGAAGTGCCTGGGGGAGTATGGAGCACAGGACTACACACTGAAGGAAGAAAAGCTGACTCCCGATCACTTGAGGCTTTGTCATCCCGGTAGCAGCTTTCACTATGTGGAGAAGACTGTGCCTGAGAAACATCTCGTAGTGCCTACTTGGTGCCAGGAACCAGTGGCGTCAGGGCAGATGAGGAGTGGAGGCGTATGAGTAAGGCTACACTGAGAGAACACTGGGAGCGCTTCAGAAGTGAGGTCAGAAGGACAAAGGGTTGTTTTTATTTTTTAATTCTTTTTTTTTTTTTTGTCTTTTTAGGGCCACACCCACGGCATATGGAGGTTCCCAGGCTAGGGGTCCAATCGGAGCTGCGGCTGCAGCAATGGGAGATTTGAACCGCATCCGTGACCTACACCACAGCTCACGGCAATGAGGGATCCTGAACCCACTGAGCGAGGCCAGGGATCGAACCTGCGTCATCATGGATACTAGTTGGGTTCATTAACCGCTGAGCCACGACAGGAACTCCAGAAGGACAAAATTTTACAGTTGGTCCTTAATCCTCTAGTTTACCACCTTTTGTTCATCAGAGGAATTCCATAGGATAGGGGAAGAAAAGCAGAGATTTGAGATCAAACAAACTTGCTTCACCGCTGGGAGATCTTGAGTAAGTCACTATCTTGAGTATATTCATTTTGTTAATCAGAGAACAAGCCCTAATACTACTACCTCAGGGGGCTACTGTGCGGTGAGGATTAAATCATAAACACACACACAAAGACCTAACACATCGTTCTGTTCTCAAAAGGTCTGTGTTTCTATCAATCTTCAAATTTTCTTTCAGGCTTTGGGGTAGGTGTTCAAATCAATAGCTTTCTGGACAATGAACATCAGAGGCCATTCTTTGGATTAACCACAATTTCCTTATTGTGGTATGGCAATACCTCTGAAATGCATGAAGTATAAAAATATAGATGTATTTTTAAAATGCTTTTAAAGATTTGTTTTCATTATTTATTCAGAAGCACATGGAAGTTCCTGGGTAAAGGATGGAACCCCCACCACAGCAGTAGCCAGAGCCACAGCAGTGACAATGTCGGATCCTTAACTTGCTGCACCACCAGGGAACTCCAAAACAATTTGTTTTTAAAAAGCATAAGATTTTCATTTAGTTTAGAATGAAGTCCTCACTGGAAGTTGCTAAATGCTTGAGGATTAGAGTCTGAGCAAAATGGAAATATAATTGTGTTGCCAAAAAAAGTTACAGATTATATTTCCAAACCTATGAGTAATTTTGAATCATTCTTTTTTTTTTTTTTTTACTATTTATACCTGCATTGACCAGTATGCTAGCCACTAGCCACAAAAGGCTCCCTAAATTAAAATTAAATAAAATTTATGGGAGTTCCCATTGTGGTGCAGCAGAGACAAATCCAACTAGCATCCATGAGGATGCCTGGCCTTGCTCAATGGGTTAAGGATCCAGCGTTGCCGGGAGCTGTGGTATAGGTTGCAGATGTGGCTCAGATCCCATGTTGCTGTGGCTGTGGTGCAGGCTGGCAGCTGCAGCTCTGATTCAACTCCAGCCCGGGAACGTCCATATGCCAAGGGTAAGACAATAAAAAAAATAATAATAAATTAAATTTAAAATCCAGTTATTCAGTCATACTAACTACATTTTTGTTTGTTTGTTTGTTTGTTTTGCAAGCAAGCAATGTCTTTATCAAGGAAAGGAAAGCAGAGGAGTTCCCGTCATGGCGCAGCAGAAACTAATCCGACTAGGAACCATGAGTTGTGGGTTCGATCCCTGGCCTTGCTCAATGGGTTAATGATCTGGCGTTGCCATGAGCTGTGGTGTAGGTCGCAGACGTGGCTTGGATCTGGAGTTGCTATGGCTGTGGCATAGGCCAGCGGCAACAGCTCCAATTAGACCCCTAGCCTGAGAACCTCCATATGCTGTGGGTGTGGCCTTAAGAAGACAAAAAGACAAAAAATTAAATTAAATTAAAAAAAAAAAGGAAAGCAGATAGCTCCCAGGGTTGTTGGGAGGGGGGAGAAGAGTCCCCCTTCTCTATTGTCCTATAGTGGTTTTTATTCCTTAAAGATGGGGAGGGGCACCAATGTGGGGTCCAGAAAGATGTGGTTTTTCTCTCACTGGCCTTGTTCAATTACCTCTATCAGTCCTTGTCCAATAGGGTCTTAGGAGTGGAAATGTCCCGTAAGTCTCACCGTTTCTTTGTCCTTTTCTTCCCGTAAACGGAGTCACAGGAGGCTAGGGATTAATGTCCATCTGGGTGTAGGTGCAATCCCTATAGTAAACAAGGCCCGTGGGGATGTTACTCCCTGGAACCCTTAAGCCACAACACACCAACTACATTTTAAGTGCCATTAGTCACATGTGGCTAGAGGCTACTACGCTGGACAGTGAAAGGATAGCTCCATCACAGAAAGTTCTACTGGACAGTGTTGTTCATAGAAAGTTCTACTGGACAGCCTTGCTACATATGGGGAAGAAAAAAAAAATCACTATCTTCTTTCCAAAATGGAAAACACTTCTGGCGTGTCAGTGTTTTGTGTTAGAACACCTTCAGTCTAACGGTTCAGTCCTGCAGTCTCAGGAGCTGTCATGATACCTGTCAGGGTCCCTCTGGTTGTCCACCATCTCTACACACCAGCCTTGTCGCCTCCAGCTTCCATCCTCTATCACTTAGCTTGCCATTGCAAACAATCAGGAAAAGGAATTCAGTGAAGGATGTGAATTAGCACCAGTGCCATCACAGTGCAGGCAAGAAGAATGTCTGATTTCAGGACAAGTGGTGTTGGCAAACAAGCACTTGACATACTGAGGTGTCAGAACAAAGGTCACTGATGCTGGGACTCAGCAGTGTAAATTACTTAAATTTGACCTTTATCTCCTGTCTCTGGAAATAGGAAGATTTGTCATTATGGGGGGTGTGTGTGTGTGTGTGTGTGTGTGTGTGTGTGTGTGTGCGCGTGCTCACGATGTCAGTGACAGAGAGGGACACAGATGGGGAAAGCAGGGAAGGTAGAGAGTGTTGACTATAATTTTTTCAAAAAGTACACTTCTGTACTTGAACTGGCAGAGTGATCAGACACTGGAAGAGGCCACTGAGGGAGCTCATAAACTTTCTGTTCTTAGAAATCTTCACAGAGAAGCAAGACACGCTTACTCGGGAACAAATTTCTTTGGATGCAGGACATTGAATAAGGCAACTTTTCAACCTCCTTTCCTGATTGGTAACACTCATTTTTAAATAAAAACACTCTCCTAAGAAAGTAACATTAAAATTCACGGAAATTATGTAAGGGGCCACCCACCCCAGTCAAGTCATAGATGAGTATTTCAAAATAGGATAATTTGAAAAACATTTACATTTGGTCTTTGAAAGTGTAATAAAACTTGGGGATGGTATGATTTGCTATCTTATAGATTAAGATAAGACTGAAAATAAAATTTGAGCCCCACGGCATATGTGTCTGTAGGGGGAGGAGCTAGGGAGCTTAGTTTAGGATTTTATTTATTTATTTATTTATTTGCTTTTTAGGGCTGCACCCGCAGCATATGGAGGTTCCCAGGCTAGGGGTCCAATCAGAGCTACAGCTGCTGCCCTACACCACAGCCACAGCAACACCAGATCCTTAACCCACTAAGTGAGGCCGGGGATCGAACCCCACAACCTCCTGGTTCCTGGTCGAATTTGTTTCCCACTGTGTCATGATGGGAACTCCAGCTGAGGATTTTAATATGGGCTAGGCATATATGCAAAATGCTTATCATACAGACAGAGACGGTCACATACTCAGATGATGAAGATTCACCTCTAGTTCCCAGTCACTTGGTACTAAGTTAACCACTTACTCTAAAGATGCCAATCCAGTCCTTTCGACGCGGAATGAAATGCTGCGTGAGGGTGTAATAGCATGTGACGTCCCCTCCAGGGACGTAGAACTTCTCCACACTGTTAAAGATGACCTGAGAGAAGTGACAGTGGTCCAGCAAGACAGCTGAGGTGGGAGGCTCTCCTATTGTCTCTTCCATGGTGGGGGGTCCTGAGGATGAGACACGAGATAGAATGAGGCTCCATGCGGGTTGTCTGAAATGCTGGGAATTTCTGGGCTCTCACCCAGGGAACATTCCGTTCGGGGCAAGTCAGGAAGAGCAAAGCCTGACAAGTACTGCAATCACACAACTTGCTTTCTGTTTCACTTTGAGCCACTCTGCATTCATAACTTCCTCTGCTAAGAGGATTTTCTGAGACTCTTTGACCTCCTCGCCACAGGCACCGCCATCCCCCCAGCCCCACCTTTTTCTCTCCTAATAGCTAGTGTGCTCCTCAGCTGAGAACTGAAGACCTAGATTCTAGATTTCTTTTATCCCAACAAGCCCTGTGACTTAGTTTCTCTAGATTTCAGCTTCTCTGCTCTATTCCTTTTATCTTATAATTATCCGGTCCTTCCATATATCAAGGCGCAATACAGTGAAAAGACGTGGCTCAGCGAAAATGAATCTGAGTAGCATCCAAGAGGAGGCAGGTTCCATCCCTGGCCTTGCTCAGTGGATTAAGGATCCATCGTTGCCGTGAGCTGTGGTTGTAGGTTGCAGACATGGCTCAGATCAGCAAGGCTGTGGCTGTGGCTGTGGCTGGCAGCTGTAGCTCCGATTGGACCCCTAGCCTGGGAACCTCCATATGCTGTGGTGCGACCCTAAAAAGCAAAAAAAAAAAAAAGAATGAAAGACAGGGCAAGAGGAGATTATCTGACATGCAGTGGTGATAAGCATAGGTTTTGAAATCATAAGGTTGGAGTTCACGTTCCAGCTTCACCACCAATTAATCATACGTCCTTGGGTGATTTACTTAACTGGGCTCTGTGCATGTTTTCTCATCTGTAAAGTGGGGCTAGTAACAACTACCTCATTCATTTTTTTGTGAGCATTAACTGAAATTTAAGCATAACTCAGAGATATTGCGGGTTTGGTTCCAGACCACCTCCATAAAGTGCATACCTCAATAAGGCGAGTCACACGATTTCCCAGTGTATATAACAGTTATATTTACATTAAGTGTATAATAGAATTATGTCTAAAAAAATGTATTGCTAAAAGTGTCAAAAATGACAACAGTAACATCAAAGATCACTGATCACAGATCACCATAAAAAAATATAAAAACAGGCATTCCCGTTGTGGCTCAGAGGTTAACGAACCCAACTAGGAACCATGAGGTTGTGGGTTCGATCCCTGGCCTCATTCAGTGGGTTAAGGATCCGGCGGTGGTGTGAGCCGTGGTGTAGGTCGCAGACGAGGCTCGGATCTGGTCTTGCTGTGGCTGTGGTGTAGGCCGGCGGCTACAGCTCTGATTAGACCCCTAGCTTGGGAATCTCCATATGCTGCGGGTTTGGCCCTAAAAGGATGAAAAGACAAAAAGACAAAAAAAATTTAAAAAGTCTGAAATTTTGTTAGAATTCCAAAATGTGATACAGAGACATGAAGTGAGCAAAGGTAGTTAGAAAAATGGCTCCAATTGACTTGCTCAAGGTAAGGTTGCTACAAACTTTCAACTGGTAAAAAATGCAAGGTCTGGAAGCACATTGAGGTATGCCTGCAATGTACATCCTCAGGTCCTTAAATCCCGACCTGCCAAAGGCTTGCTGAGAACCTAAATAAACTACTTGCACAAAGTCTGCATAAAGAAAGAGTTTAACAGATGTTACCGATTATTAATTTTTTTTCCTTTTGTGGCACAATCTTTGCTCTCAAAAAGGATCCAATATGGAGGTTAGATGAGAATCTGACTGTCAAATGGATAGAATGAGTGCTAAATGCTCTTGGGTTCAAGAGAGGGAGAGATGCAACTGATTAGGAAAATGGAAAGCTTCCAGGAGTGAGTAAGATCCTTGATAAACCCTCAAGGAAGATTAGGATTTTGACATATGGGTTTGGGGGTGAGGAAATTCCAGATGAATTAAACAGCATGCATAACAGCATAGAAACAGGAAAACGTAGCCCATGTTTGGAGGACAGCAAGCAAGTTGGCTTTTTTCCCTTTTTTTAGGGCTACACCCTTGGCATAGGGAGGTTTCCAGGCTAGGGGTCAAATCGGAGCTACAGCTGCTGGACTAACACCACAGCCACAGCAATGCAGAATCTGAGCTGCTTCTGCGACCTACACCACAGCTCAACGCCGGATCCTCAACCCACTGAGCAAGGCCAGGGATCGAACCCGAATCCTCATGGATCCTAGTTGAGATTGTTAACTGCTGAGCCACAAAGGGAACTCCCCAGCAAGCATGTTTGGACCCTTATCTCTGAAACGGGGATAGTAAGCTCTATATCAGCTTTCTAGGTCACAGTACAGATAAAATGTGATCAAGATACCTGGGAGGTAAAAATAGTACATACAAAAAACAAAATCTTTTGAATTGTTGGGACTTGATACTTCCTGCCCCTCAAGCGTGACATGCCCTCTCTTCTACATGCTCCACCCCCACTTCACCCCCTAACATTTAGTAAGTCCATCTTTCTCAACCCAGAGTTTTTACTGGGAAATGTAAACAATATTGCAGTTCCACGCAACGGATGAAGAACTGCACCTATGCAAACACTACCTGGTACCTTGCAAATTCAGCTGCTGGAACATGCTTTGAGATTGTAAACACACACACACACACACACACCTTAAAAAAATCAAAAGTTCAATAACCAAAGAACACAGTAGCTCTTCTAGCTCTGCCCCACCCATCTTATTTCCTGGCTTTATTTTGAACTCTGAGCAACCAGCCCTCTTCTTCCAGCTCCCCAGAGGTCAGTGTTTTCACAGGGAACTTTGAGGCACTGAAATATGTGTTCTTGGGATTGAGCGACGGAACTAAGAAATGGATTGGCTTTCTGGTTTGTGACACAGTTTGGCCACATCCTCAACCTCAAACCTCAGATCACTTTTTCTAAGAAAGGAAGGGATCATATTCCGGTCTAGGCCAGGACTTGTTCCTCAGGATACGCTGTTGCCAGCCGATCTGCTGGATGCCGTGGGAGGATGGGCAGGGAGGTTTCTCAGTTTGCAGACCCATCTTTCCTCACGGTCTGCAGTCACACTGAGGCCAGCACAGCCCCTCTGTCCTAAGCCTGGAGCACCATTCATCTGAGTGTGTAAACTGACCTCATCTGTCCTTTGACTATGGATGGTGATAACACTCAGAGTGACTCAGGGCCTGCCTCTCAATTAACCGAAGTACTCTGCTCCCTGTTCTTTTCCTTCATAGTACCCCTATAAACACAATATGCTCAGCCTAGAATAATCACTAATTAAGTATTCACTGAGTAACTGAATACGATATGCAGCGTGTCCTTCATCAAAAAGTGAAATGAAGAGGCTTTGTAGGTAAACCCATGGCGTGAAGGACAGTAGGGCTAATTCTTATTTTTGGCCCCATTCGTTACGTGGTGGATACTTTTGAGAAGCTGCGGTTTCTCAGCTTTCTTTTTTCTAAAATAGAGTAAGGAGATGATAAGCTCCAAGTGCTAGGTCAATTTTTGGTATGGCTGGCTCAGCTGGCATAGCTGGTTCCAGTGGCATGGTGCCAAAAAACAAAAGGCACAGATCTGATTTCCTTAAGGACCCATACAATTCACACTCCATTACCCACCTTCCACACACTCAAACTCCGGCAAACTATTTTGCAGATGTATGCTACTCTGAAAGGCAAGACCAGCCAAGGGTAGGGGAGCTTGGTGTAGCCCCTCTTTCTTTCTTTCTTTTTTTTTGTCTTTTGTCTTTTTAGGGCCGCACCTGCGGCATATGAAGGTTCCCAGGCTAGGGGTCCAATAGGAACTGAAGCCGCCGGCCTACACCACAGCCACAGCAACGCCAGATCTGAGCTGTGTCTGTGACCTACACCACAGCACACAGCAATGCTGGATCCTTAACCCACTGGCGAGGCCAGGGATCGAACTCGCATCCTCATGGATGCTAGTTGGGTTTGTTAACCACTGAGCTACAGTGGGAACTCTTAGCCCCTCTTTCTTTATCAGAAAAACAATCAGTCCATAAGTTAGCTCCTGAACAGGACACTGAAGAAAGGACGGCATATACATACAAAAATGGCACAAAGGAGCTTACGCTCAGAGGCTTGGGTGTACAGCCAATGGAATCTATCTCAATTCATTAATCTGAAAACTTAATCATCTGGAAAAATCAAGTCTTGGTTCCTTGCTTATCAAACATGTAAGAGACAAATCAACTATACTTTAATAAAATAAAAAATGTAAGAGGAGTTCCTGTCACGGCTCAGCAGTTAGCGTACCCGACTAGCATCCATGGGAAGGCGGGTTCGATCCCTGGCCTTGCTCAGTGGGTTAAGGATCCGGTGTTGCTGTGAGCTGTGGTGTAGGTCGCAGATGCAGCTCGATCCCACATTGCTATGGCTGTGGCTGTGGTGTAGGCTGGCAGATGTAGCTCTGATTAGACCGCTGGCCTGGGAACTTCCATATGTTGTGGGTGTGGCCCTAAAAAGATAAAAAAGAAAAAAGTTAAAAAAAAAAAATGTAAGACTCCGTAAAGTTTCCCATTCAGACATCTCGTCCCCTTGCCGGAAGGACTTAGGGGGCACCCAGTGGCACTCTGGGTATTCAAAACTCAGTCATTCTTGAAATAACTCCTCCTCTGCCAAAACTGGGGAAGAGTTTGAGGAGGCAGTCAGAGTGGAGAACAGCAGTGGTTTCTCTTCTCTGCTTCTGAGTAAAGTCGAGGACAGAAAAAGCCATGGGTAAGCCTACGGCATAACCATGGTAATCTGAACCAGGTCAGTGAAGAGACACCTCATTTAGTTTTTCCTTGAAGGAAGGTATCTCTTAATGTTTAAGGTCCTTGTCCTCCCTCCCAGGGATAATAAAATTCCCTGGGAGAAACAGGCTCCACCAAAGCCTTGGGAAATTATCTGTCTGATAAAGCAGTCCAGAAATGACTGTGGAGGGGGAGTGGGAAGGATGGGGAAGGAAAATTAGAATGATTGAAGATCAGCTTCCCCCTCTAACCACTCTTCCCACTAAAGATCCTGTCTACCATTCAATTCTTCTTTTTTTTTAAGGCTGTACCTACAGCATATGGAAATTCCTGGGCTAGCTGCTGGCCTATGCCACAGCTCCGGCAATGCCAGATCCCAGCCGCATCTGCATCCTATGTGGCAGCTTGCAGCAATGCCAGATCCCTAACCCAATGAGCGAGGCCAAGGATCAAACCCATATCCTCACAACTGGAACTTTACCCTTCACTTCTAATTCTGGCAATAACCATAGAGGCAAGAAAGAGAGAGGAAATACAAAAAGAGCAAAAGTTACATTTAGAGACCTAGACAGTCACCGGGTCATGAAAAAGCAGTGGAATGAATTAGGCTCCCTAGAAATCATGGGATGGCAGTCCACCTAATTCCTCAGTCCTACCCTCAAATCAAAGACTGGTCACATAGAGAGTGACCAGGGAAAACAAGTAAAGATTTTTATTTTTTAATTTTTATTTATTTATTTATTTATTTATTTATTTATTTATGTCTTTTTGCATCTTCTAGGGCTGCTCCTGTGGCATATGGAGGTTCCCAGGCTAGGGGTCTCATTGGAGCTGCAGCTGGCAGCCTACGCCAGAGCCACAGCAACACGGGATCCAAGCCACGTCTGTGACCTACACCAGAGCTCATGGCAACGCCAGATCCTTAACCCACTGAGCAAGATCAGGGAACGAACCCACAACCTCATGGTTCCTAGTAGGATTCGTTAACCACTGAGCCACGATGGGAACTCCACAAGGAAGGATTTTTAAAGACAAACTATTAAGTGTGGGAAACTAATGCAAAGAGTTCACAAACCCTTAGAGGTGCTTTACTTAGACTCTGACATAGTTGTTAACTTTTTTTCAGCTCAGTCTCCAAAATGATTAGGATCCTCAGTGAGGAGGCAGGCAATAATAAGCAACGTATTTTAAAATAAGCCCATTGAACTGGCTCCTGGCTTCTAGGAAAAACGACACATTTTCATCTAATGAGCTTTTCAAGTCTAATATACAACTCCCAGGCCTGTTCCACGAGGGCATAGATTCTCTCATGTTCTCCCGAAGAAAAGGAACAAAAAGCCGATTCTATTCCTGCTCTTTTTGAATCAATCTGTAAACCACACTGATGTGCTTTTTAGCAGAGAAACTGAAAAAATGTTAAGCTTCCTGGCTCAGAGTCTTAACAATGCAAAGACTCGACCAAATCAATTCACCAATTTTCCTAAAGATTTTTCCTCATGTCTGCTGAACCACAAAGAAGAAATAAACTTAGTAAAAACCATAAAATTTTACCATAAAGAATGCCCAACATCTTAACATTAGTGTTTTATACCAGTGGGTATGTTCCAAGAGAAATAAAGACTATAGATCGTCTGGATTATATGGCTCTTTGGATTAGTTCGCAGAAGGAAATTAAATGCTTCCAAAGCCAAAAGAGAAGTGCAAATCAATTCTTCATCTGGGAACAGTAAAAACAAATATAAGTAAAAACAAAATCCACATGCAACCCAATTCCTTCATCTTTGCTTACTTAACTTTCTAAAACTATTAGCAGTTAGCAAAATGGGTGAACTGATTTGAATCCTGCTCCCCTTGGCCCTGGAAGAGATGCTTCCACAGAACTACCCTTCAGAGAACACTGACAATTTTTTTTTTTTTAGGGCCGAACCCATGGCATATGGAGGTTCCCAGGCAAGGGGCTGAATCAGAGCTGTAGCTGTCGGCCTACACCACAGCCACAGCAACGCCAGATCTTTAACACACCGAGCAAGGCCAGGGATCGAACCTGCACCCTCATGGATGCTAGTCAGATTCGTTAACTGCTGAGCTATGATGGGAACTCCAACACTGACAATAGATAGTATGGATATGTCGATATACACCCATGAGATGGGGAGCAAAAGCAAAGACACACAGTCACACTGGTCCTCAAATCATTAGAGCCACTGGCTCTACTCCAAATCTTCAAAGTTCATTCTAGTTCCTTACCTAAAATCTTTCTGAGGGCCTTACATAAATTTTATAGCCCCAGGAGATTTTTAGTATCTAATTCATTGACAACTGTTTGGATTAGTTGCCCAGCTTCTTCTAAGCAGCTTTCATACCACAAATCACAACACCACTGTGCCAAGAGGTCTAGGGAAGAATGAAAAAATAGTGCTGGGTAACCAGAAGTAACTGTGAAGATCTCAAAGCTGTGTACTAAATCTCCATTTTATTCCACTTTACTGAGATTTTATTAGATTTTTTTCTGTGAGAAGAGTGAGTATGCTAATCCTTGAAGTGACATGGGTAGTGACAGTGCTTGAAGTGTAGTGGAAAGGGGATTAAGCTAGGAGCCAGGGGACCTGGGTTCCTGTCTTAGTTCTGCCACTAACTAGCTCTGAGATCCTGGCCAAGTCACACTACCTCCTTTTAGGCCTCATCAGCAAAATGCATGGATCAGGCTAGAAAAGCTCTAAGAAGCTTTCCAGCTACATATAATGATGATCCCAAGGAAGTGAAAGAGCTTGTCTTTTCATCTAAGAAAATGGGGAAGCATGGTAGCACATTTATAAAAAGCACAGTAGAAAATTTTAACTATTGGTACTATTTGACTCCAAAGACAAGACCACTTGTTAGTGCTACATAACCCCCACTGACTACCTCTCAGGGTCCTTTGTGCTCCACAGCCATCATGTCTGCAAAGAGGTAGTTTCAGGTAGAGGCCCTCTGAAACTACCTGTGAAAGTGTTTCATTGGATACTCCTTAATCATGTGTTCTACATAATCTACAAAGACCTACTGTATTAAGTCTTTTGTTTTTAGCAGTTTTTGCAATAGTGGGGATGTTATAATATGTAGCATTTGTACTATTCTACTCAGCTCCAACCATGGCCACTTGTTGGCTTACATCAGGAGCAAAGAATCAAAGTGATGGAAAAAAGTTAATATGCCCTGAATTTAATATGAAATCATAATGAGCCCCCAAATTAAACTGGGGGGGACGGTGGCGGCGGGGAGGAAGTATGGGAAAGGAACTCCATGGTAAAGAAGCAGGTCGTCGCACGCCAGCTGCTCTTTCTTCTCGGCTGTCTAGAACGTCTCCTCCAATTACAGATGGCCTCAACTGAAGGAAAGGGGGACTTCAGGGATCAGGACAGCGAAAATGAGGTCCCAAGAGAAAGTAAATTGCCTCGAGTGACCGGGCAGGATCCCGCCTCGGCGACGAAGCAGAAGGCGATGACGTCAAGCATGCGGTTAAGGAACCAGCACGACCTCGGCTAGCGAGAGAGATCATGACGTCAAGACCGTCGCTCCGGTCCGAAGGTTCCTTCGGTCTCATGAGCCGCCCACCCCGCCCCGGACCCTGAAACCTTGCCCTCCTTGGGAGATAAACTGCCTTCAACCCTCCAAGGCGACGGAGGGGCTCCAAGGACTCCATGACGCCACTCCCACTTACAGTCACCCTAGAAAGATGGAAGGAGGTGAAAACCGAAACCGGCAGCACCTCTACCCGCCCAGGGCCTTTTTCTCAGGGCTGGAAGTGTAAAGTCGGAGAACGCGAGGCCCCAACCGTCCCTGATTGCCCTCCTTCACTCCAGGGACTCACCGGGGGAAGCAACCAGCGGCGGCGCAACAGCAACAGGGCGGGGAAGGGGACAGGGGCGGGGCTAAAAACCGCGAGGAGCTGTCCACGCCCACTACGTCATAACGGCCAGGAAGCTCCGCCCCCACCGCGGTGCCTTTGGGGACTTGTAGTGCTCCGTTGGCTGGGCCCCCGGGCTGCTCCACTGTTCTTAACGTTTTCCCCAGTCCAGAGCAGCGATCGCATCGCAGGGAGCCTCTTTCTGCCCCTAGAACGAGCTGTTTACTTACCTCTTTTTTTTTTTTTTTAACTTTTATTTCTTTCAGTCCTGAACAAGAAAGCTCCAAACGTTTGAAGGACCTTTGGGAGGTCATCTTCATTTTTCTCCTGTTTTCACGTAAAACTTCATCAAGAATCTTACAGATGAGAATCCCTTTGGCATTTAATCATGCCTCCCACTTGCCCCCAAGGAGACCCAATAGTTCCCCTGGGTGCCCAGGTTCGTGTTTCATCATTATACATGTAAAAAGAAGTTATTCTTTAGTGTTCACTCTTCCTCATTGGAGTAAGAAGAAACTCAGCAAGAATCCTGCTAAGTCAGTTTAGAGAAAATTCCCCACTCTTGATAGCTCATCAAACCCTGGCCTGCCTTCAGCACTGTAATTCTGTAAGTCAGTTTAGCAACAATCCGCCATCCTTGATGTCGCTTCTTAGTGATTTTCCATCCACTTATCCTTATTGTATTTGGAGTTGAGTGCAGTCTCTCTCCCCTACTGTAATGTCCCTATTGCAGTAATCCTGAATAAAGTCTCTTACTGTATTATTGTCAGAATAATTATTTTTTAACACTGCACATGCTGTCTATGGAAAGTTAAATTCAGAAGTGCCCCTTTCTCCAAGGAGCAGCAACTGTTAATCAGGAAGGAAACGCTTCCATGCCATCTAACCAGCGAACTTATGCCCTAAAGCCACTTGAGGTTCCAGGCAGGAGGAGGAGCATTCCTAATTCTGCCTTCTCACAAGACTGGTGACACCCAACTGAAAGGATGCTGGGAATTCGGGAGTAAACCTGGGTGGGAGTGGGGTTTCTGTTGAAAGTTCAAGTCATCCTCTAAGCTACCAAAATAGTACTCTTCCATTTTTAAACTCTGTCTGCAGGGATAAGTAACTTCAGAATCCTGAATATGTTTCCATTCATTTTACTCATCAGCTTTTTTAAAAGCACCGAGAACTGACACCTCCTCCACACACACCTTACTGTCTACATGAACGACAGCTATTAACACACTTGCCTGGAAGTTAAAAATGCTAATAAATCCATTGTTCATTTTAAGAACTTCCTAAAAGAACCATCAGCGCTTCAATAGAAACCATCACTTGACATTTCCGTACACTCCAAGATTCTTACAATGCCTGGTCTCCGAATCCTTGCTTTGCTATGATCTCCGATCCTAAATATCATGACCCTTGCCCAGTTCTAACCCCCTCATTGAAAGATCCCCATGCCCCCAATTAATCTTCATATTTTCAATAAATATACCACTACTTTATCCTACTACCTCTTGGTCCCCTGCCAAGGTAGTATTCTTCCTTACTGCACTAAGAATAAACTCAATTTTGTCTTATTAGCAGGGTGTTTTGTTGATAGTTTGGAGAGCTAAATTTGACAGCATGAAATAAAAAAAAAAAAGATTAGTCTGACTTATTTCCAATAGAAGTGTCAAGGAAATGCTACAAGTACAACACTATATAACAATATTGAAGAAATGGGAATTTCTATTCAGATCTACAAAGAAAATCTTCCATTTCTAGCTTTAACTTCTAGGTACGGAGGCAAAGACTGGAAGATGGGCTAGTTACTTTTTGCCTAACACAGTGAGTTTTCTCATTGAATCTTTACAAGAGAAGCATTTTTATTTTCTCAGTTTTATAGATGAGAAAATTAAGGCTTGGAGACATAATGTCACTTGTCCAAGCTCACACAGCTAGCAAGTGCCATTAGAAGGCTCTGAACCCAGTATTCTGATGTAAAAGTGCCTTTTGAGCACTATACTCATGATACTTTCCATGAGAGTTCAGTAATCCATAAGGGAAGACAAACACATAAATGAATGCGATAGCACATGACATTGGCTTTAGAAGAGGAATTGATATGGTGTTGTTTTGTTGTTTTTTGTTTGTTTGTGGGGTTTTTTTTGTTTTTGTTTTTGTTTTTGGCTGTGCCCATGGGACGAGGAAGCAGTGACAAAGATCCACAGCAGTGACAACACCAGATCCTTAACCAGTGGAGCCACAAGGGAACTCTGACATGGTGTTAAGACAGAACAAAATGAATTTTTCCTAGGGGCAAGAAGAAGAGGTGTTAAAGAATACATTATTCTGGAGTTCCCATCATGGCTCAGCAGTTAATGAACTCCACTAGTATCCATGAGGAGGCGGGTTCAATCCCTGGCCTTGCTCAGTGGGTTAAGGATCCGGCATTGCTGTGAGCTGTGGTGTAGGTTGCAGACAAGGCTCGGATGCCACGTTGCTGTGGCTACAGCTCCGATTAGACCCCTAGCCTGGGAACCTCCATATGCTGCGGAAGCAGCCCAAGCAATGGCAAAAAGACAAAAAAAACCTCACATTAGTCTGAAGTCTGTTAAGACAGTAAGCCTTTATTTAGGACGATTGCAACAGGAACATTACAACAGGGGAGAGAGGTGTGTTCAATTCCAAACACCATTAAGGACAAGTAGGAATTTATAGCCATTAAACAGAGTGCGGGGGTCAGTAGATGGAAAATTACTAAGAAGAGACATCAAGGGTAGGGGGAATTCTTGCTAAATTGATTTAATAGAATTCTTGCTGTGAGCAGGCTAGGGATGGCTCAGATAGCAAGGCTGTGGGAGTCTCTCTAAACTGACTTCAGATTTTTGTTAAAACTGGACTTGGCAAGGATGGATCCAGAAGGCCAAGGTTGAGGCCTAGTTAAGAAAAGAGATCAGAGGAGCCTAAGTAGAGTTTGGTCATAGAGAGAGTCTTTGTTAGACCCTTGATATAGCTGAATAATAAGCATGGCGAGCAGAAAAAGGAATGGGAGAGAAATTTGAGAGGGAGGGAGGATGTGGTCCTCTACCGCAGTGCGGTCTTGCAGAATGCTCTAGAAAGTCAGAAACGAAACGTTCACTATCTGAACTGCCTGACGCAGTAGCCACTAACCACACTTGACACCTGAACCCTTGAAATGTGCCCATTACAATTGGGAATTGGATTTTTATTTTTACTTTTATCTTTTAATATTTTGTCTTTTTGTCTTTTTGAGGGCCCCACCCACGGCATATGGAACTTCCCAGGCTAGGGGTCTAATGGGAGCTGTTGCTGTCAGCCTGCACCAGAGCCACAGCAATACCAGATCCAAGCCGCGTCTACGATCTACACCACAGCTCATGACAACGCTGAATCCTTAACCCACTAAGAGAGGCCAGGGATAGAACCCTCAACCTCATGGTTCCTAGTTGGTTTCATTTCTGCTGCGCCATGATGGGAGCTCTCGGATTTTTATTTAATGTAACTTTCCCTAGGTCTATGCGATCACTGTCTCAGCTGGTGAAGATGGGCAGCATCTACGTGACAGGGGTATGGACTTTGGGAAGGAGGAGCAGGGACAGGCTCAGAGAAGGTGCCCACTGCTGCGTTCACCTTTGCCCTCAGTGCCATCCCTGCCCAGTCTTGCCCAGCAGCAATGACTCTGGCCTTCGGACTCTCAAGTCTATGGAAAAGGAAAGTGAGAGGAATCTTATCACCGAAGTTTACTGTCTGTCACCATCTAGAGACTGCAATTCGATGACTTATAATATGCCTACATTTGAGACAAAGACTGAGTAATCGACCGGCAGAAGAAGATTATTAATTAGGTCAAGTATGGTGTTTTATAAACTTCAAGAGAAACAGAAGCCAGGTAAGTCTCACATTAACGGTGTGTTTCTTTTGTTTTTCTTTTTCTTTTTCTTTCTTTTTTTTTTTTTTTTTGCTTTTTAGGGCCGCACCTTTGGCACATGAAAATTCCGAGGCTAGGGGGTCAAATGAGAGTTGCAGCTGCCGACCTAAACCAGAGCCACAGCAACGTGGGATCTGCGCTGTGTCTGTGACCTACACCACAGCTCATGGTAGCATCAGATCCCTGACCCACTGATCAAGGCCAGGGATCGAACCTGAATCCTCATGTATACTACTCAGGTTTGTTACCGCTGAGCCGTGATGGGACCTCCTTCCTGACTTGTTTGATATTCTTTGTTCTGACAAGATATGAAACTGCTGAAAACCATGCTTCCCCAGAGCAGTTGCTCAGAGCTACCTGAGAGGCGGTCTTTAGGCTAAAGTTCTCAGTTTGGCTCAAATACAACTCTTTTCTACTCCTATTATAGTTTGGTTATTAATTGTTTATATCGACAATGCTTGGGGTGTTGGCGGGATATCAGAAAAGCCCACCTGAGGTCATGTGGATCTTGCTTTGGACTGGCACTTGGTACCAAGCCCCTTGAGGGCCCCACCCCCATGGCACCTCTGCTTCATGGCACCCTTCAGATGCTTTGGTGAATTTTTCCTGATATCTGGATATCCTTTCATTAAGTGATGGTCCATGACTTTTTTTTTTTTTTTTTAAGAGCCACACCTGTGCACATGGAAGTTCCCAGGCCAGGGGTCAAATCTGAGCTACAGCTGCTGGCCTACTCCACAACCACAACAACTTGAGATCTGAGCTGTGTCTTTGACCTACACCACAGCTCACGGCAAAGCCGGATCCTTAACCCAACTGAGTGAGGCCAGGGATCGAACCCCCAACCTCATGGTTCCTGGTCGGATTTGTTAACCACTGTGCCACGATGGGAACTCTATAATTTCTTTTCTTTTCTTTTCTTTTTTTTTTGTCTTTTATCTTTTTTTTAGATCCCACATGTAAGTGATAGCATTTGATGTTGGTGTCTCATTATCTGACTGACTTCACTTAGCGTGATAATTTCTAGGTCCATCCATGTTGCTAAAAATGCCGTTATTTCGTTCCTTTTAATGGCTGAGTAATATTCCATTGTGTATATGTGCCACATCTTCTTGATGGACATTTAAGTTGTTTCCATGTCTTGGGCTATTGCAAATAGTGCTGCAATGAACATTGGAGAACATGCCAAATCATGGTTTTCTCTGGATAGATGCCCAGGAATGGGACTGCTGGATCAAATGGTAGTTCTATTTTTAGTTTTCTGTGGAAATCTCCAATTTCCAGGAAACAGGAAAAAAACACTGTTTTCCAGTATTGCACCAATTTACAATCCCACCAACAGTATACTAGGGTTCCTTTTTCTCCACATGCTCTCCACCACAGTTTGTAGACTTTTTGATGATGGCCCTTCTGGGTGGTGTAAGGTGGTACCTCATGGTGGTTTTGATTTGCATTTTTCTAATAATGAGTGAAGTTGAACATCTTTTCATGTGTTTTCTGGTCATCCATATGTCTTCTTTGCAGAATTGTCTGTTTAGATCTTCTGCCCATTTTTTGATGGGGTTGTTTGTTTTTTTGGAATTGAGCGATAGGAGTTGTTTATAAATTTTGGAGATTAATCCCTTGTCAGTTGATTCATTGGCAAAGATTTTCTCCCATTCTGTGGGTTGTCTTTTCGTTTTGTTTAGGGTTCCCTTTGCTGTGCAGAAACTTTTAAGTTTAATTAAGTCCCATTTGTTTGTTTTTGTTTTTATTGTCATTACTAAGAGGTGGATCTGAGAAGATGTAGCTGTCGTTTATGTCGGAGAGTGTTTGGCCTATGTTTTTCTCTAAGAGTTTTATAGTATCTGGTTTATATCTAGGTCTTTAATCCATCTTGAGTTTATTTTTGTGTATGGTATTAGGAAGTGTTCTAATTTCATTCTTTTACATGTGGCTGTCCAGTTTTCCCAGCACCACTTATTGAACAGGCTGTCTAGGATTCATCTTTAATGTAGAAAACAAGTTTAGGTTGTTGGTTTTCTGTAATTAATTAATTAATTAATTAATTTTTGCTTATTAGGGCCACACCCTGGGCATATGGAGGTTCCCAGGCTAGGGGTCCAATCAGAGCTACAGCTGCCAGCCTGCACCACAGCCAGATCCGAGCCATGTCTTTGACCTACACCACAGCTCACAGCAATGCTGGATCCTTAACCCACTGAGCGTGGCCAGGGATTAAACCCGAAACCTCATGGTTCCTAGTTGGATTCGTTTCCAATGCACCATGGCGGGGTCTCCAGTTGTTGGTTTTATTAATACATGTCTTTAGAGTAATCATATTAAGTATAACAATTTTTTTTTAGTGGTCACACCTGCAGCATATAGGAGTTCCTGGGCCAGGGGTCAAATAGGAACTGTAGCTGCTGCCTAGCCCACAGCCATAACACTGGGTGCAAGCTACATCTGGGACCTACACTCCAGCTAGCTGCAATGCTGGGTCCTTAACATACTGAGTGAGGCTGGGGGTAGAACCCACATCCTCACAGAGACAATGTCGGGTTCTTAACCCACTGAGCCACAATGAGAACTTCCAGTATAATAGTTTTAATGTACCTAGGTTTACTGAAAGTCAATAAACTTATGTTATCTCTGTTATAAAATTTGTCAATGGGAAAATTAACTTGGTATGATGGTATTTTCATAAGTAATAAAACAGAAACAAATGGGATAAGAGTTTATGTGAACTCATTAAGGATAATTATGTTTTACAATACCTCTGCTTAAAAGTAGGTTCTCCAGATTTGTATTAACTTCAAAGTTTAGAGTTTTGCTAAATTAATTTAAATAATGGAATTCATTGAATATCAAGATCATTTTCAATTAAAGTAAAATACTAAAAAATTAATTGCTAAGCAGGTCTAAGTTTGCCTACTTTGTCTTCTTACTAGAGAAAAATGGAAGATGGTTAGGTTTATTGGAAGAGAAAATGTATACTTCTAGAAGCTATGGAATATATTCATAAGTTTGCCAATCAGGAAATGCCTGGTTTGACATAATAGCTTGCTTCTTAGTTTTCACTAGAGATTAAGGTTTTTTAAGGGCTAAATATTACAATACATATGTGATTAAAGCTACTAGATACAGTAAGGAAAACATTTCAGTATATAAGGAAAATAAGATGTGTGTTTCTGGTAAAAGAAAGTGTGAGGAATAGAAATGAGGTCTGTTCAGGAAAAAGAAAGTAATTTTGTCCTAAAGGGTCTTAAAGAAAGATATTAGGAGTTCCCGTCGTGGTGCAGTGGTTAAGGAATCCGACTAGGAACCATGAGGTTGCGGGTTTGATCCCTGGCCTTGCTCAGTGGGTTAAAGACCCAGCGTTGCCGTGTAGGTCGAAGACGAGGCTCAGATCTCGTGTTGCTGTGGCTGTGGTGTAGGCGAGCAGCTGCAGCTCTAATTGGGCCCTTAGCCTGGGAACGTCCATATGCCATGAGTGTGGCCCCCCAAAAAACAAAAAAAAAACAAAAACAAAAAAGAAAAGAAAAGAAAAAAGAAAAAAATTGAGGCTCACACCAAAGGGACTGAACCAGAGTGTTAGGGAAATGACCTAGTTAACAAGGCAACAATATCTGTAAAGATTACAGCACATGTAGATAAAGTCCATTCTGCTTTTGCAAAAATGAACCCTTCATTGTCAGACGTTTGCTATCCTATGTTCCTGGTAAGATGACAACAGTCTGCTCCTAAATCAGAAAAATTAAAATCGGTAAACAATAGCTGTAAATGAAATAGTTGGGCTATGGGAAACCAATATGGCTGCTTGGCTCTTCCTGGCTCCCTGGCCAATCCCATTTTTGATTGATGGATTAAAAGCCTTCTTATAATGTAAGGCTGATGTCCTCACAATGACAAAGAAACTGTTAGAAAATATATTTTCCACTTGGGAGTATGCTTTGCACATTCTCCAGAGATCAAGGCACCCTCTTCACTGGGCAAATCATAAGAGCCTTAACAAAAACCTTATAAACTTCTCGAAATGATTTCTTTCACAGTCATCAGGCAAGGTCAACCAAACTAATGGAAAAACTGGACTCAAGTAGAGCAAAAATCAATTACATGGGATTTGATTAATTGGTAAATATGATTATGATTTTGGTGACTTTTCGTCTGAAGTACTACTGGCTTTTAATCTTTTCCCCTTAAGCTAATTATGGCTAATAGCAATTTTGTAAATTTTACTTTCGTAAGCAGAATTGAAGCATTTTTCATTTCCCTCAACCTGATCTCTCCAGAACTTGGAAACTGTTAGGTTTGCAGTGGCCTTTCTAAGTGATTAAGAAAGGCTACTTCCTGACACATATAAGAACTCCAGGATATTTTGGACCTTAAGAAGAGAGGAATCCATCTAAATCTGTAGGTATTGCAGGCAGAATCTGATGGCAAGTGCTTGGCATGGCTTTTCTGGACTTGAGAGGTCTTCTAAAATTTCCAGCAAAGCCAAATTTAAGAGTTTATATGATCAACTACACTTATGTAAATAATCAGACGAAGTTGATTGAAATCAGACTTATTTTGCAAACAAATTAGTCTTAATTTGACTGTATTTGGGATAAATGAGGATAATTTAGAGAGAAAAATTAGGTTTCAAGAATATACGTTTGTGGGCTGTGTGAGATTTGCTGTGACCAGATATAGAATAAAGATGCACCACCGTGTGTTGTTCCTAGAAAAAAAAAATAGAATATACTTTTGTGGATTCTAAGGTTTTGCTTTTTTTGGGTTTTTTTTAGGGCCGCACCCATGGCATATGGAAGTTCACAGGCTAGGGGTCAAATCGGTCAAATCAGGCTGCAGTTGCTGGCCTACACTGCAGCCACAGCAACACCAGATCCTTAACCCACTGAGCAAGGCCAGGGATTGAACCCACATCCTCATGGATACTAGTCGGATTCACTTCCGCCGTGCCTTCCACCGTGCCAGAACGAGAACTCCTCTGAGGTTTTTCGTATCCTTCCTGCTTCCAAGATGCTTCTTTGTTGCTATGATACATTATTGCAAGGTTTAATTAAATTATTAAAAGGATATTCTGAGCTTGTTTCTGAAGCTGAACACAGTAATCTTTCAACAAAGACCAGATGTGTTCCATGACCTGCAACCAGGGGATTCCACATCCTGGAAAAGACATCTTTTAAAGGTCTCTCTCCAAACTATATGGGAGGACCCTTATTAGGTATTCTTAAATAGCTCTTGCACAGTGAAATTGAAGGGGAATTGAATCTTAAATTTATATTTTCCACATAAGAAGGCCCTCTGGGAATTCCTGTTACGGCTCAGTGGGTTTGATCCCTGGCCTGGCTCAGTGGGTCAAGGATCCGGTGTTGCTGTAAGCTATGGCATAGATCGCAGAAATATTGTTTGACCCACTGAAAATAAGTGTTAGTGGGAAATGGATGTTTCAAGCACTCTGAAGAAAAGTAAAAAGACCATTTAGATGGCAGAGGATCCTTTGCTATATGTAGTACATTTATTACTACATATGTCTGTGTGTCTCCCATGACATCCAGCAAACTGCTTTGCACACAGTTTTGCACACAGAAAGTGTTCAAGTAACATGCCTGTTATTTCACCTGTAGTCAGAGCACTTTTTTTTAGAGTTGAATATTAAATATATTTCTATTAAAAGATATTTGACATCCATATGTTGGATAATTTTACACATAGGATGCAGGCATTCGAAATGTGGTGAGCACATGAAAATTGCCTACATTTTTTTCCTTTTCTCTCTCTCTTTTATTAGGGCCGCCCCCACAGCATATGGAAGTTCCCCGGGCAAAGGGTCGAATCAGAGCTACAGCTGCTGGCCTATGCAACAGCCACAGCAATGCCAGATCTGAGCCACATCTGGGACGTGCACCCCAGCTCAGGGCAATGCCAGATCCTTAACCCACTGAGTGACGCCAGGGATCAAACCTGCATCCTCATGGATACTAGTTGGATTTGTTTCTGCAGCGCCACAATGGAAATTCCCTTTTCTCTCTTTTTTAAAATATAATTTTATTGGAGTATAGTTGTTTACAATGTTTTATTAGCTTCAGGTGTATAGCAAAGTGAGTCAGGTATACATACAAATATACCCATTCTTTTTTCCATATAGGTTATTACAGACTATTGAGAAGATTTTCCTGTGCTATACAGTAGGCTCTCGTTAATCATCTATTTTACACAGTAGTGTGTATGTTATTCCCACCCTTCCAATTTTTCCCTCTCCCCAATGGTTTCACCTATGGTAACCATAAGATTGGTTTTGAAGGAGTTTCCGTTGTGCTAATGAACCTGACCAGTTCATCGAGGGTTCAATCCCTGGCCTTACTCAATGGGTTAAGGATACAGTGCTGCCGTGAGCTGCAGTGTAGGTTGCAGACATGGCCTGGATCTGGTGTTGCTGTGGCTGTGGCTTAGGTCAGCAGCTGCAGGTCCAACTGGACCCCTAGCCTGAGAAATTCCGTATGCCACAAGGGAAGCCCAAAAAAGCAAAAAAAAAAAAAAAAAAAAAGCAAAAAAAAGATTTTGAAACCCGTGAATTTGTTTCTATTTTTTATTTTATTTTATTGTCTTTTTTTTTGTCTTTTTTAGGGCTGCACCTGCAGGATACAGAGGTTCCCGGACTAGGGGTTGAATCCAAGCTGTTGCTGCCGGCCTACACCAGAGCCACAGCAATACCAGATCCAAGCCACGTCTTTGAAATATACCACAGCTCACAGCGATGCTGGTTCCTTAACCCACTGAGCGAGGCCAGGGATCGAACCTGCAACCTCATGGTTCCTAGTCAGATTGTTTCTGCTGCGCCATGACGGGAACTCCTGTTTCTCTTTTTTAAATAGGTAGGACACTCTCTATGGAACTTGTTTCAAAGCATCACCTATGCCAAGAAAAGGGTGCCCTACAAACAGCCATGAATAGCTCCTTTCGGGGAAAATTATTTCCCCCAGAAGGCAGAGGGAAGATGAAAAAGGACAAGATAAAAACAGAAGCCTGGAAGCTCCACAGCCCCCAGCTAAGGAGCCCCATTCCTGCGGGCTCTCTCAGCTCCATCAGATCCACATCAAAATAAGAGAACTCAAATGAGGTGCTAGGCAACAATTTCTCCTTCTATTATTTCATCAATACCAGTAATAAGGGTGTGTGAAGCAAGGAGCAATGGCTCTATGAACCCACTGCAAGGCCTTGGCCAAACCACCATATTTTGCTGGGCTTCACTTTTCTCTTCCGAAAACAGGAAATACCAGGGGAGTCTTTAATATCTCTTCTGATTTAACAAGAATCCTGATTCTGTGATGGTACATGCTTCTACAGCTGCCCCATGCATTGCAGCATTTCTTTTTTTTTTTTTCTTTTCTTTTTGGTCTTTTTGCATTTTCTAGGGCCGATCCCACAGCATATGGAGGTTCCCAGGCTAGGCGTCTCATCAGAGCTGTAGCTGCCTGCCTACTCCAGAGCCACAGCAATTCGAGATCTGAGCCGCGTCTGTAACCTACACCACATCTCACGGCAACGCCGGATCCTTAACCCACTGAGCAAGGCCAGGGATCAAACCTGCAACCTCATGGTCCCGTCAGATTCAGTAACACCTGTGCCACGACGGGAACTCCTTTCTTTCTTTTTCTTTTTCTTTTCTTTCTTTTTTTTTTTTTTTTTGTCTTTCTAGGGCCACACCCACGGCATATGGAAGTTCCCAGGCTAGGGAGCCAAATGGAGTTGTAGCTGCTGGCCTGCACCACAGCCGCAGCAATACCTGATCTGAGCCACATCTGCGACCTACACCACAGGTCATGGCAATGCTGGATCCTTAATCCACTAAGCAAGTCCAGGGGTCGAACCCATGTTATCATGGATGCTGGTCGGGTTCACTACGGCTGAGCCACAATGAGAACTCCCATTGCAGGATTTCTATTCCCTACTTCACCCCTCCATATACCAAGGCTTTTTTTTTTTGAGTGGCAGGAGAAGAAAGGGCTTCCATGCTTTTGTTCAGGGGAGCAAAAGCAGGACTCTGTCTTTTTTCACTTACTGCTTAAAGAAAGGGTCTCAAACTGAGAAACAGCGTGTGTATCAACTGCAGAGCAAATGAGCTTCTGAGGGTTTTGTTATTTTCTTACTATCTACTTATTTATTCAGGTGGGTGCCTTAGGAACAAAAAGACGGTGGCAAAAAACAGTTTCAGACCTGTGTTTTTTCACACATCTAGTCTCTGGTTGGAGCTCAGAGGAGGAGACATAGTTCACATGTTTTGATGACCAGAAGGATTCTCCAGCACACAGCTTCCACCTTCACACCCAGGCTCAGACAACCCCTCCAGTGTCTGCCCTGTGGGTTTTTCTGTTTCTGGTTTGTCTGCTACAAATCGCTGATGCTCTCTGATCTCTGAGCTGTCATTCCCTGGCCCCGGAGGGGATGCCTGATGGGGTCGAAGCCTGCTTTGCTCTCCAGTGGGGGCGGCTCTACTGTGCACCCGGTGTTTGTTCCTGTCATCACCCCTGAAAGGACAGCAGTGCCAGGCTCTGGCCTATTAGCTCCCGCTGCAGCCAACCCTCTCATAAATAACCCGTTGTCAGGGATTTTAATGGAAACCCTCTGGAAGCTGTAAATCTTTGCCGCTCCCTCCTGCATCGTCTCCCTCATTTCCATTACAATATCACTCCAGAGGGACCTGAGACCAAAGCGTGAGCTTGGCAGAGCAGATTGGTAGGACACTGGGGAAAGGCGGAGGCGGGATGGGGGAGGGGACCGGAGCTGGGACAGTTGGTCTGAGGGAAGCATCTGCTGGGTGGCCAGTTGATGATGGTCACCTGGGCCCCCAAGGCCCTGAAGAGGGGGAGGGGCAAGATGGCCTAGGGCCACCTGGAAGGAAGAGGGTAGAGGGAAGAGGGCAGGATGGCGGAGAGGTTTCTGGAAGAGCAGCAGATGGGCTGCTAGTTCCACTTCGGGCCCTCCAGTGTGAATTTAAGCAGCATGTAGCAGGCTTTCAGTGACAGCTTGGGGTTAAGCCATGCCTTTGCCTCTAGCCTCCTGCCTGGGCAGCTCAGCAGGTAAAGCAGCAATGCCCTGGGTTGAGAGGAAAAAGGTTCCTCTACCAATTCATATCTGAAAGGTAACAAAGTTTCTATGCCTTTGGGAGCACTCAGTAGTAACTCCCCGGATAGCTAGGGATTAAGGTTTGTACATCAGCTTAATAAGGGGGGTGGTGAGGGCTGCAAAGGATGGAAGGCTCTGATGAGACTTGTTCACACAATTTTTTTTTGGAATGTCCATGCTTCCAAAGATGGTGCCTCCCTGACTGGAAATCTCCCTGCAAGGTCGGGGGTGGTGGGGAGGGTGGAGGCTTGCAGGACTGTGACGGCTGATTCTTGTTACCTCTGCTTTATTTGGATAAGGGACGTTCTGATAAGATTTCTTCCTGCATCTGCCGTAGCTCAAATGTTTTCACTTTAAAGTAAAAAAACGGAGTTCCCGTCATGGCGCAGTGGTTAACGAATCTGACTAGGAACCATGAGGTTGCAGGTTCGATCCCTGCCCTTGCTCAGTGGGTTAACGATCTGGCGTTGCCGTGAGCTGTGGTGTAGGTTGCAGACGCGGCTCAGATCCTGTGTTGTGTGGCTCTGGCGTAGGCCGGCAGCTACAGTTCCAATTTGACCCCTAGCCTGGGAACCTCCATATGCCGCGGGAGCGGCTCAAGAAATGGCAAAAAGACAGAAAAAAAAAAAAAGTAAAAAACCTCACAGAACACTGTAAACCAACTATAATGGAAAAATTTAAAAAGTAGAAAAAATAGAAATAAAAAAATAAAATAGAAAAAAAAGTAAAAAACTACCCTAAAGGGTTTTTTTGGGGGGGGTCCCTTCCCCTGCCATTTTCTTAATATCCAAACAGAGCATGGCATGAGGTCCTAAGCATATTCACTGGACACAATATTGCCAATGAATTTTCTAAAAGCTTACATGCTCTAAGAAACATTCCTGGACTAACGCCAACAAGCTTCACATCGGAGATGTGGATTTTGCCTCTTTGCTTAGTCCTTCCAACTACAGTCCTTCTCTTTCTGAGAAGGCCCTGTTTCTGCTCCTTATATGTCTCCCCTCAGCTGGAAAAGAGCTATCTATCCTCTGTTGAGAGTAATGGTACAAGTCTTACATAAATCTTGGAACTAAACAATCTTTTTTTCACCCACATTTTAGTGTCATCAAGTTAAGCACCTGGAAAGCTTTCAAGAATGAAGAGGGATGGACATAGGCAACCAGAATCCTTGGCTCAATCCATAAGGGAGTGTCTCAAAATCACTTCAAATCGACCCCGTGTTCGATCTTTCACCAATCCTGAATTAACCCAGGCAGAAACAGCTCTACTGGCTTCCAGGCCTTTGCAGGCAGGGCTCTGGGCTTAGACAGGTGGAAACAGAATGAAACCATAATTGTCTGAAGCCAGTCAGACTCCTATTCTCCACCTGTTTGAGGACAGACAAGGTGTGAGAAGTCAAGACCCCGGAGCCCTAGGTAGCGCTCTCTTATTGGCCAGTGCAGTGGAGGGGCCAGGATCCCCCACACTCTGTGAAGATGTCACCTGAGCAGTTTATCATAGGTTTGTGATACCCACTCTACTGCTAAAGAAGCTAGCTGTCCGAGGTTTATATAGACAACCTGAGATCTCTCCGCTTGGCGCCTCCTGCTACGGGTTTTGGATATTTACCCTCCGCAGAGAGAGGAAGAGCAGGGAGCTTTTTGAGCTCAGCGTGGCATAAGCCGCAGGAGCTCCGGAGCCAGACCTTCGGATCCGCGACGGCCCAGACGTCCCGCCGCGCCTGCGCACGGCCGCCGGACCGCGCGGGCCGGGATGGACGCGGACCCGGGGCGGGGCGGGGCGGGCCGAGGAGGGCGGGGACCTGCTGGAGGCGAGCAGCAGCCGGATCTCGTGCGCCAGGCGGTGCGGCGTCCACCGCGTCTCCCGGGACGACCTCGGCCGCTTCCCTCTCCCAGCGGTTAATTGGATTCGGGAGGGGGGAGTGTCAGTCTACCGCAGGGGCCAATCGAAGGTCTGGAAAGCCCTATATGCAAATAAGAGGGCCGGGCGGACCCCAAGTTAGGAGGGGCGCGGGTTGGGGTTAGAGGTTGTTTGGCAGCCAATGGGAGGGTGTCTCCTTAATCCTTCGAGGAGGGGACCCGCAAGTGTGGTTGCCAGCGGTACGGGCGGCAGAGCAGGGGCGAGAGGAATCGCTGGTAAGAGCGCCCCAGAGCCCGGTGCCGGTCCCAGACTGCGGCCCCCTAGTGCCTCCCCATTGAAAACCATGTTCTACATGCTCCCCGTGTCCCCCACGGTGACCAGTTCCCCAGGCTTAGCCCCTCTGCCTTCCCTGGTGTTCTACGACAAAAGCCACCCGCACTGCCCTTGTTCCCCCTCGGCTCTGTAACCCATCTTTTCTCAGCAGGTCTTGGTATCTCTCACCTTCTTACCCGCCTCGTACTCAATTTACTGCTGAAATACCCTCGCCCCCTATTCTCATCCTCAAGACCCCAACGCCAGGACCTTTCTCACACACGGTCCCTTCTTTTCCCAACTCCTTACACCGTTCTGTCCTGGCTTTTCTCCTGAACCTGGGTCGCCCGCAGAGTGCACCCTCACTTCCTGGCCTTCCTCAGTTTCCCGTATCCGGTGTCTCCAGGGAGCTGTCCCTTAGGTACCAGAGATCCCTGGGAATCACACGACTCTCTCGGCCTCCTCCTCCCCTATCGTGGGATCCTTCTCTTGATCGCCTTTCTTCCTGGTCTGGAGACGCCTTACAGAAAGACACTTCTGTTTTTCTTGGCAGCACAGCCCTCTGCAAATAACCTACCCCCAGCCTCTTTTTCTTTCACTTCCAGGTGTTATTTCTCACCTTCCTAAAGGAAAGCTCTTCTAGGCCTGAGGAAAGTTCTTTGGGGTTTGAACTCTAGGCAAAATGTAACTTACACATGGGGATGAGGTGGGAAGGGAGCTGGTATTTATTAAGCACTGGTATGTGCCAGGCCCTTAGATAAGTTATTTACTGTGTGCATCAATGCCACCGTCGTATTTTCATTTTACAGTCTTTTGAACCAAACACTGCTATAGGAGCATTGGATATAGTAACTCATTTAATCTTTAAAACTGCTCCATGAGATGAATATTATTATCTTCAAAGATGCAAAGCTGAAAGCAAGATCCAGAGGTCTTACCTCCACATCTTTCTTGAGCCCCCATCCACTTTGACCATTTCCAAGAGCTAATCAGTGTGGGAAGCCTTCGCAGGATGCAGGGGAATGAGGGTCAAAAGATGAAAAGGGAAAAGGAGTGCAGGAAAACCTATTATTTGGGGGGAAAGAAGGACGTCACAGGTCGGAGAACTCTTCAGGGCCCTATGAATTCCTACAGGCTGAAAAATAAGTCTAGGCTGAGGAGGTCAGGGTGAAAAAACTTGGCTAAAACGTGAAACGCTTAACCAAATGACTCTTTCCTCCTGCTTACAGCCTTGTAAAGGAAAGCGCTAATTATTTCCCACCCTTCGGCAACACTTCTAGGGCCAAGAAGAGTGGTCAATATGTATAGTCCTTCAGAAGTGGAAATGAGTCCCTTCAGATAACCTGCAGTGTGTTCCTTTGCATGGAGCCATCCCAGTGCTCGTTCCCTCCCCCTGGTGGCCAATAAAGGTCATTTTCGTGCTGTCCAACCAGGATTTGGTGGGCAGCCTTTCTCTGACTTGGAAGATCCCAAGATCAAATCCTGTACCAAAATGGAAGGAAATCTCAGGGTGTTTTCATTTCCTCCTTGGGAAGGTGAACTGAATGTATCTTGTGTCATTAAGAAAAACTGAAGATGGGAAGAGTTCCCGTTGAGGTAAAGTGGTTAACGAATCCGACTAGGGACCATGAGGTTGCGGGTTCGGTCCCTGCCCTTGCTCAGTGGGTTAGGGATCTGGTGTTGCTGTGAGCTGTGGTGTAGGTTGCAGACGAGGCTCGGATCCCACGTTGCTGTGGCTCTGGTGTAGGCTGGTGGCTCCAGCTCCGATTCGACCCCTAGCCTGGGAACCTTCATATGCCGTGGCAGCCGCCCAAGAAATAGCAAAAAGACCAAAAAAAAAAAAAAAAAAAAAAAGAAAAAGAAAAACTGAAGATGGTATTTGCTATGTTTGCACAGCATAGCACTCTTTTTTGAACTCCGCATAGTCCTTGGTCCACATGGCCTGCCCGCTAACCTGGCATATTGGAAAGCTATGTGGAAGGGCAGGAAGCCAGGGCTTTGGTTTTGGCTCTGCTGATTTGCTCCCTGGCTTTGAGTTGCTAACTGAGATGGGGGATTTCAAAACCTCTAAAAAGCAAACAGATTGAACTAGACACTCTCCAAGGGCCCTCCCAACTGTAATATTCAGGAATGCCATTAGAAAAGTGTTCTCATTACACTCCAAATAAGAGCCCTGATACAGTGTGAAAAGAAGGGAAGGAAACCGTGAAAATAAACACAAAATAGAAACAATGATTCTGGTCCCAGATTCTGTAAAATCTGGGGAGATCCGGGCCCCTCGGAGAATTTAGGAACACTTGGCTTTAAGGACAATGACATGGGATCAGCTGATTCTTTTTTCTTTTTTTCATTTTTGGCTGCCCCTCAGCATATTGGAGCTGCCGGGCCAGGGATCAGATCCGAGCCACAGCTGCGACCTAAGCTGCAGCTGTAGCAATGCCACATCTTTAGCCCACTGTGCCAGGCCAGGGATCGAATCCATGTCCCAGTGTTCCCAAGACTTTGCCGATCCCATTGCGCCACAGTGGGAGCTCCAGGCCAGCTGACTTATGGGACTAAAGTCACCAAGACTGCTTCTGGGAGCTAGGAAATCTGTTGCTTCCTTTTACGGTCTGAATTCCTTATGGGTGATCAACAGGAAGGAGCACTGGGTGGAGTGTGGAGGAGACAAGCTGTGGGGTCAGACGTGGCTTCCAGTCCCAGCTCTGCCTCTTAACCTCTCCACATTTCAGCCTTCTTCTCCGCAATAGAGGGAAGATAGTACCTAGGATACAATATTGTGAGGATGAGACAATGTGTATATAAAGTGCTTTAGTATCATTAATACCTGTTACTTGGTAAGTAGGTTGTAAATAGTAGTTACTGTTATAAGTGAGTGAAATTAAGTGTTCCAAGTGCCTGCTATTTGAAAGGACACCAGGGTAATGCTTTTAAAAATGTTATTTGTTTAGTGCTCACAGCAACATTTCTATTATATAGATGAGGAAAATGAACCTTAGAAAGGAGAAACTCGTCCATGCATTTGTTCATTTTTCCAGTCCTTTCATTCCAGAAGCATTGGCACCTCTGCTGTATGCCAGGCACTATGGCTAAGGAGCTGAGAATTCAGACATAGCCCCTTCCATCAGAGAGTTCAGTCCAGGGCCACATAGCCGAGAATGATAGATAGCAGTTTAGTGAGCACCTTTTATGTGCCAGGCACTATTCTAAGCACGTTGTATTAACTCAAAGGGATTAACTCATGTAATTCCCATGGCTGAAGCAAACCATTCTACAGATGAGGAAACTAAGGCAGAGGGATGGTATGTTAAATAAATTACCTGAGGGAGTGGCAGAGCTGGGATTTAAATCTGGGCAGACATGAGAGTTTCAGTCATGACCATGGGAAATGAATCCGACTAGTATCCAAGAAGATGCGGGTTCAATCGCTGGCTCCGCTCAGTGGGTCAGGGATCCGGTGTTGCCATGAGCTGTGGTGTAGGTTGCAGAGGCTGTTTGGATCCTGTGTTGCTGTGGCTGTGGTGTAAGATCAGCAGCTGTAGCTCCAATTTGACCCTTAGCCTGGGAACCTCCATATGCCGAGGCTGCGGCCCTAAAAAGCCAAAAAAAAAAAAAAAAAAAAAATTCCAGGCACACAGACTCCAGACTCTTGAGTTCTTAGCCACTACATTACAGCTCCCTCTTAGCAAGTGATTTAAAGCCACATCTCTGACTGAGGGAGTTCCCTCGTGGCTCAGCAGGTTAAGGACCCAGCATTGTCACCACTGTGGCTCTGGTTACAGCTGTGGTACAGGTTCGATCCACATCTGACTGCAGAGGCCCTTAAACCATGTATGTTGTCTCAGGATGCCAGCAGCAGCTCCCTTCCCTCTTTTGTACTCTCCTTTGCCTTGAGTCCTTTGAATTTGTGGCCTCACCTCTTTTGATTCCTTAAGCCTACAAGACTGCTTTGACCAAATTTTTAAGGCAGAAGAGTAGGTAGGAACCCCCAGGTTAGCAGGGAGCAGTTGCTGAGACTGGGGAGAGAAGTAGAGATGTGTTAGCAGAGAATGAGTAAATTAGGATGTCTGTGGGGGAGCCTCACTGAGAGAAGGGATCTGGGGCATACGAAAATGTTCTCCCTCACTCTCTCTCTCTTTTTTTTTTTGGCCACACCCGTGGCATGCAGAAGTTCTGGGGCCAGGGATCGACCTGAGCCACAGCAGTGACAACACCAGATCCTTAACCCACTGAGCCACCAGGAAACTCCTCCTTGTCTCTTAAGGCCACTGCAAGGAAAATCATAGCACGAGGGCAGCTGTTACTTGGCTCCTGAATCACGGAGACAGTAGGGAATGATAGGGACTGGGGGGAGACTAGGAAATGTCTAAAGAGGGAGCCATTGCTCAGCTCTGCCTGATCGCTGGCAGGAAGCACTGGAGACCTACTTTTCTAAAAGGAATGAAATCTAGATTTTTATGAGAAATCTACATTTCCTAGTTGTTGGCAGCTACTTCTGTTTTATTGTTATGACAACACCCCACTGTGGGCCAAAGACACATTTCCATAGGCTAAATTCAGGATGCAAGCCCTCACAGGTAACTTTTTTTTTATTATTATTTGCTTTTTAGGGCCACACCCTTGGCATATGGAGGTTCCCAGGCTAGGGGTCCAATCCGAGCTATAGCTGCCGGCCTGCACCACAACCACAACAATGCAGGATCCAAGCTGCGTCTGTGACCTACACCACAGCTCACGGCAATGCCAGCTCCTTAACCCACTGAACAAGGCCAGGGATCGAACCCTCCTCCTCATGGATACTCGTTGGGTTTGTTACCGCTGGGAGAAGAGAAAGCACGGGGAGAAGAGAAAGCACGGGGAGGGGGGTGGCAGGGGGAGACAAAGACAAAGCAAAAATTGTCATATGTGGCAGTGACCTTTGTCTGCCACCTTGCACCTGTCTCTGAAGCCTTCCAAGTGGCTCTTGTGGCCTAGGTAGCCTAGATTACAGGGGAAGGTGGGCAAGATCACTGTGCGGAACCAGTTCCCACGGAGGTACCTGAGCTCCGTCCCTTTCTTGCTTCATGTGCCCAAAACCCGCTCATGTGAGAGGGAACAGAGTTTGACTGGTTTTTGTTCTTCTCTTTGAGGCAGACAAACATAAGCAGCTATGACTCGTTTTTACACACTTGGGCAAGGATTCGAGAAAGGGCCAAGACAACCCGCAACTCCAGAGGCCCGATGCAGGGTCGGTTTTCTCTCCTCGAGTTAACATTAACCTTTAGGTAAACGAGCCACTCCTCCTCGAGGGCCTGGTAAACAGGAGCCGTTTCGGAGGCCAGGGGAGGGGAGCTGGCCGTTTACCTGGCAGGAAGGGAGCAGCCCAAGGTCAAGATTTCACGTACCTTTGTCCTCTTGAACTTTGCCAAGAACGTGCCTGTTCACTGAGAAAAACTGACCTGCAAGGCCTGGGTTTCATCCGAGAATTGCGCCCAGCCCAACTCTCTTCTCCTGCTCGGGTGTCACCACAGAGGGCTTGGGTGTAAGGGACAGCCCCCTTCAGCGCGAGAGAGACAAGTGGCAAGCCTTGGCCACTTCATAACTCTGCTCTCCCTCTTGGGGGTGGTGATGAGGATTCAGCGAGATGGCGTATGTGCCAATGCTTTGGAAAGCCTAGAGAATGGTGCCCACGTAAGGCTTATTATCAAATTATTTGTAGGGAGCCTCCAAGTGAGAAGACCTCCTCGCCCCCCAATTTTGGTTTAGGAAAAAAGCAGTGACAGGTGGAAGAGGGGTGTAGTGATGTTAAAAATGTGGCTGTAGGAGTTCCCGTCGTGGCTCAGTGGTTAACGAACCTGACTGACTAGTATCCATGAGGATACAGGTTCGATCCCAGGCCTTGCTCAGGGGGTTAAGGATCCGGCATGGCTGCGAACTGTGGTGTAGGTTGGCAGCTGTAGCTCCGATTGGACCCCTAGCCTAGGAATCTCCATATGCCGTGGGTGTGGCCCTCAAAAGACAAAAAAAAAAAAAAAGTGGCCATAAAGTATAAAAGTTGTCTTAGAGGTTGGGTGCAGAGGGGGAGCTGATTCTCAAGAGATTGTGTGACTCTGGTGAGCTTGCCATAATTGCATGTTGCTGGTGGTGGTTAAAATTGTTGGAATCCCTCTGGGAAATAACATGGCAATATATAATAAAAATATATCAGAGGCTTCATAATTTTCATATCCATTAGTAATTCTGGTTCTGGATAAATATCTTAAGAATATACTCCTAAAGAAATAAAAACTCTTCTAGGAGTTCCCGCTGTGGCACATGGGTTAAGTACCTGACTGCAGTGGCTTGGGTTGCTTCAGAGGCTCGGGTTTGGTCCCTGGTCGGGAGCACCCGGTTAAAGGATCTGACATGGCTGCAGCTGTGTCATAGGTCTCAGATGTGGCTCAGATTCAATCCCTGAACTGGGAACTTCCACATGCCATGGGTGTGGCCATAAAAGACACACAAACTCTTCTGTACATGAAAATGTGCAATTTAGAGCTATTTATATAATAGAAAAATTGGAAGCAACTTACATTGCCAGTAATAAGGCAGTGGTTGGTTAAATCCAGACAGGTTCCTTCAATGAGATATTATTGCACAACCATTAAAAACTAGAAATATGTAAACTTTGCCACACCCAAAAGGATGGTTATGATATGCTAGTCAGTGGGCAAAAAGCAGATATAAAATTGTTTCTCTGTTGTGGTTACAATTATATAAGAATAATTATGCTTGGAAATTTAGAATGAAGAAATATACAAGAAGGCCAAATTTGTGGTGTTAGGGTAGAAAAGCTATGGCTGTTTTCCCACCCTGCCCTTTTCTGAGCTTCCTTTAATGTTATAGTAATAATAAATTATAATAAAGATATTATTAGTATCTTTTTTTAAAAGCCTAAGGGTTTGTGAAGAAAGAACAGGGTAAATAACAAGAGGCCTATGGACATCAAAAAAGAGGAACTGAGTTCCAGTTCTGGCTCAGTGGGTTAAGAACCCGACGCAGTGTCCATGTGGATGCAAGTTCGATCCCTGGCCTCGCTCAGTGGGTTAAGGATCCGGCATTGCTGCAAGCTTCGGTGTAGGCAGCAGCTGCAGCTCTGATTCAACCCCTAGCCAGAGGACTTCCATATGCCACGATGTGGTCTTAAAAAGAAAAAAAAAGAGGGTTAGCAGTGCTTTGGGAAGTGAGGCGAGGAGGAAATTAGCTTTATAGTTATAGAAGCTTTAGATTTGAATGGGGATACAAATCCATTAATTGCACCTGGGCAGTTCTGGGTACCCAAAGGCAGATTAAGCCCATTCCTAAGGATGAGTGTAGCAGGGGCGGTAAAAACCATGTAAAAAATTTGACATTTGAAATTTCAAGCCGACATCAAAGATGTCATCATGAGGGTGAAGAGAATGAGGATTTTGCTGGGTTTCCTTTTACGATTTGGTCTTGCTTTCATTTCGAATTGGGTGGCTGGGGAGACACGGTAGCCTTTTCTGTGGCTGAGGTCTCTGAAGGGCTGCATCTGACCCGGGGCTTGAATCTTGTTCAGTCAGCTGCAAGTCAGTCCTGCACTCATGAGCATCAGTTGCATTCACTCACAGGCTGGCAGGTTGCAGGTGGGAGGTTTGGTGCAGCGCCCAAATAGTTAACAGACTTCCTCAGAGCACTGCCTCTTCACCCTTGGGGACTGAGTCCCTCCGCTAGGGAGGCCTCGCTAGGGCTCGATTCTGAGGCTGTCTCCAGACACTCACTCCCTTTAATCAGAAGATTGTTTACCAAACGGTGCCATGCCTAGCGTCTCAGCTTGCTCCTGAAAACCCCAGGAGGGAAACATCAAGGCCAGGGTTGGCTGAGCGAGTCCCCAAGGTCATAGTCATGGCAAAAGGTGGAATCAGCTCCCCGCTGGAACTTGCACGGAAGCTGGAGGTGGGGTGGCATTTTATAAACTACAACCTGCTGTCTGGTCTCAGAGCTCTGGTCCACCACCCACAAGAGCAAGGGAGGGGGTCCCCCTGCAGGTGGATCCGAGTAACTGCCACTCTGTTTGCCCTCTCTCCAGAGGGGAGCCAGTGTTTTCCCAGAGCTTCCGCCCAGGCAGGGGAGATGCTCCAGTGCCTGCCTTCGGAAGGAGAGGAAGAGACAGACTCAGAAGAGAGGAGGGACAGTTCCATAGAAGATTCGAAAGAAATCGTCACCCTGGCTTTTGTGAGAGAGAACACTGGGGAGCAAAAGGGACTTCAGAATGCCTCACAGCAAGGCAAGAAGAAGAGGAAGAAAAAGAGGTTAGGATTGAAAGATGGGGAATGGGGAGCTGTGTTGGTTAGAGCAGGAGAGACCTGAAGGGAAGGGGGCCTGGGCTGCTAAGGAGTGGGTAAATGAGAAACCATGTGCGAAGTAAAAATCACAACACTTGTGGATCATATAAAAAGAGCCCACTTTTTTTTTGCTTCTGGGGGGGCTGGACCCCCAGCATATGGAAGTTCCCAGGCTAGGGGTGTGATCGGAGCTACAGCTGCCAGCCTACACCACAGCCACAGCAACACAAGATTCAAGCCACGTCTGCGACCCACACTACAGCTCAACGGCAACGCCAGATCCTCAACCCTGTGAGCCAGGGATTGAACTCACATCCTCATGGATCCTAGTTGGGTTCGTTTCCACTGCACCACAACGGGAAATCCCAGGAACCCACTTTTGGTAATCAAATCAGAATCAAATAATGGCGTGTGTCATCTAAAACCACACCTGTCCTCATCTTCATTCTATTTGCGTTTGGAATGCCTTAAAAAAAAAAAAAAATGTCGGGGGGAGAGATGATTTCCTTGTGTTAAGAAAGTACTTATTGTCCTGGGAAGTTAGTACATTTTAAATGTAACAGGACCACGCTGACTTCTTAGGATCTGACTGCAGCGTCTGCATTCCAGTCCCTGGTGAATATTTTGCCATACCTTGGTCCATTCAGGGGAGGCGGGATGAATCACTCCTCAGACTGATTGATGTCAGCTTTCTAACTCACAGCTTCCCTTAACGGGGGTGGGGAGGCGGTAAGAGGAGGGACTGTTAAGTATTTTGGCCAAAAAGATGTTCGCTTTCTCTTCCCCGTGGGCCCCCGGAGTCAAAAGATTGAGGCGATGACATTAATGTGATGCTTCAAGCAAAATCAGCTAAACTCTCCATACAGAATTTCTAGCTTGTACACAGGGTAACAGGACCGTGAACGCTTGTTTTCTGTCACTCAGCCACTGTTGGGCTGTGTGTCCTCAGTAGCAGGGATGTTCGAACCGGGCTTAATGCGGCCACTTGGGTTTCATGCAGTCCCATCTGGGACAGGATGCCTCTGCGTGCAGTCGCTTGTTCTGGCAAGCGTGTCTGTCTCTGTCTTGGTGCTTTCCCCTTTCTCTTTTCCAGATGATTGGTGATCAATCTGTCCAGCTGCCGATATGAGAGTGGTAAGCATCTGCATTTAAGGGATCCACCGGGGGACCCACTGGATTCCCCCAAAGAGTTGGGAAGCATCATTCATATATTCCTGAGGATGGAAAGGGGTGTCTTCAGATCCTGCTCTTGGCGTCTCCCAACTTAACGAACCATTTGAGGAAGTTGGAATCTCATTTCAAGAAAATACGGGTTTTGACCCCAATGGTGTGTGCTTCAACCACCTGCAGTTCCTGTCTATGGTTACATGGGGATCTGATTGCAGAGGAGGGAGCTATGGCTGTAATCAGTAGCTCTTTTTTGCTGGTTAGGGCCGCACCCTCAGCATATGGAGGTTCCCAGGCTAGGGGTTGAATTGGAGCTGTAGCCGCTGGCCTGCGCCACAGCCACAGCAGCTTGGGATCCGAGCCACACCTGCAACCTATCCCACAGCTCACGGCAACGCTGGATCCTTAACCCATGGAGCAAGGCCAGGGATCGAACCCACAACCTCATGGATGCTAGTCAGATTCGTTTCCACTGAGCCACGACGGGAACACCTCAGTGGCTCTTTTTTAGAGCACCAGTTACAAACTGGCAGTCCGTGAGCTGCAGGTGAACTACAGACCTACTTTGACTGCAGATAAGAGCGTTGTTATTTTCATTCCAAATCTGGGTTCTTTCAGCTGGTCTTGACTCTGCTGGTCACTGCAGACTCCTCTTCCTTTCCATACCTTTGAAGGCATTTGAGTTTGTGTTGGAGTCAGCAGCCAGTGATTAATATCGACAGGAACCGGGGAAGAAGTATGTGACAGCATATATGTGGCTTTGAAAGACATTGTATACTTTTCCTCTGTCAGTTTATCTGACTCATTAAGCTTGGGTCTGACTGATGGTAAGGCTTAGTTTAGGGAGTTCCTGTTGTGGCGCAGTGGAAACAAACCCAACTAGTATCCATGAGGATTCAGGTTCAAGCCCTGGCCTCATGCAGTGGGTTAAGGATCAGGCGTTGCCATGAGCTGTGGTGTAGGTCCCAGATGCGGCTCAGATCCCACGTTGCTGTGGCTGTGGTGTAGGCCAATTCGACCCCTAGCCTGGGAACTTCCATATGTCGCAGGTGTGGCCCTAAAAAAAAAGGATTAGTTTATATTCCCTGAACATTCAGTATGAGTGTTTGGAGGAAAGCCAGAGGCTTATTTCCTGGCAAGGGTGAGACGTTGACATAAGACAACCTTTCTGTGGCGGGATCACTGGGCACAGGCTATGTTCTCCAACAGCCTGCAACTCCCTGTGCTCCTTTCTCGGCCCTGGTGGCTCCAGATGGGGCCAGATGGCTTCCAGCCCCAAGGAGCCCAGCTGTCTGTCTTCCATGCGCGGGCTGGGAGCCCCTAGAGACATAGCCTTTCCCACTTCCCTGCTGATGGGGCTTCTTTTCTCCAACTCCATGGCAGTGCGTAGGGCCGCCCAACAGTATGGCCTTCGAGAGGGAGGGGAAGGCGACGACTGGACCCTCTACTGGACTGACTACTCAGTGTCACTGGAGCGGGTGATGGAAATGAAAAGTTACCAGGTATCTGGGTCAGGGCTGGTCCTCAGTGGAAGTGTGGCCTCTCCCCTGTGGGGCCCCTCCCTTAGGACTCTTTCCCCAGGGGAGCTCCTGGGGACCCCCAGGGGGGCCGTTGTTTATGCATTCCCGCTTCCCCTGCAGAAAATCAATCACTTCCCAGGGATGGCCGAAATCTGCCGCAAGGACTTGCTGGCCAGGAATATGAGCCGCATGTTCAAGATGTTCCCTAAAGATTTCCACTTTTTCCCAAGGACCTGGTGTCTGCCTGCTGAGTGAGTGCCCACTTGTGCCCCTCCCCACCCCCCCCACCTCCAGTTTACATTTCCGTCCTGCCCTGCTTTCTTCCCCCCCCCCCCAACCACCCCACCACTTTTCCCTTCCCAAAGGATCTCTGCAGGAAGCAAAGGGATCAAGGGTGTGTCCAAGGTTGAGAAAACACAAGGCTCTGCCTATAAAATTTGATGACATTTAGGGGCTGGGTGCCTTGGAGCCGGTGCCTGCAGGTGGGATGAGAATTCGTTCTGACCTTGAAAGCTGTTGATTTTGAACTCGTTCCAGCCTTTTCACAGTGCAGTTTCTAAATTTGAAAGGCCCTTGAGCCCTTGTGGAAGGAATGAGGTTAAGGTTGGCTCCCAGGTGAGGAGCAGGGAGGGACACCTGACCTCTGACCCATGGCAGTGCAGTGGATGGCTGTCTGCCTTTTCCCATCTCTGGTCTCCCTCTGTCCGTCTGGAAACTGGACGTCCATTCCTGGTACATTAACTACTCTGGACCACACCACCAAGAAAGAGGAGAATGGGAGATGACATGCGTGTGACCTGGGAATAGAATGGTGTTTGAGATGAGGTTGGGGGGTAGAGAAGCATTGCCATCAGAATTATCCTCACATGGCGAGGGCCCCCCAGGAACCCTACTCTCTCTTCTCCACCCAGTGCTTCCCAAACCAAGAGCCTCAGGGTCCCCAGCCTTTCCTGGCTTGTCTGGAACAATTTTCAGGGCTTAGCAGCAGCTTAGAAGGAAATATCTGCCATCAAGGTGACAAGTGGTCCAGATTTCATGGCCACCAAGGAACATTGCAATTATGGGAATTTTGCTGTGATCAGAAGTTTCCTTTTGAGTTAAACTGCAAACCAAGTAGTATAGTGAGACTGAGATTTATAATCCATGAGATTGGTTTCTTTCTTCTGAAAATACTTTCTTTGGAGTATGTTCAAAGGCAGTACCTGCCCTCTCATGTTCTAGCTGGAGCGGAGGAGTTACAGAGAAAAAGCTGGAGGCCAGAGTTGGGGTGGGTATTGGGGGAGGGGGTGGGGAGAGACCAATTGATTCAAGGTCACATCATTGGTCAGAGCTTGGGTCAGGTTCAGACACCACATCTCCTATCTGCAAACTCAGAAAGCTGAACCCCTTGGGTCACGGCCACCTTATGGGGTGTGTGGCGAGGGCCCCTGCCTTGCCTGTGTCATGTTGTGGATGAGATGCATGTCACTGTCCTCACCGTGTAGATGATGGAATTGCGGCTTAGAGAGGTCAGGTCCTTGCCAAGGGCTGCACAGCTGTGAGTGCTGTTGCCTGGATTTAAATCCAGGCCTGAATTCCCGCCAGAGCCCACCCCCTCTCTGCTGTGTGTGCTCAATTGTCTCTGGGCATCTGTCTGTCAACCCCAGGGCTTTTGTCACTTTTTTTTTTTTTCCGGTTCAGGGCTGCACCCATGGCATATGGAAGTTTCCAGGCTAGGGGCTGAATTGGAGCTGCAACTGTCAGCCTACACCACAGCCACAGCAGCGCCGGATCTGAGCCACGTCTGTAACCTACACCGCAGCTTGCGGCACTGCTGAATCCTTAACCCGAGGCTAGAGATCAAACCCACAGGAATCCTATATCAGGTTCTTAACCTGCTGAGCCACAACGGGAACTTCTTCTCTTTTTTTTGGTTTTTTAGGGCTACACCCACAGCATATGGAGGTTCCCCGCCTAGGGGTCAAATCGGAACTACAGCTGCCGGCCTACACCAGAGCCACAGCAATGCCAGATCTGAGCTGTGTCTTCGACCTATACCACAGCTCACGGCAACGCAGGATCCTTAACCTGCTGAGCGAGGCCAGGGATCGAACCTGCAACCTCATGGTTCCTAGTCAGATTCATTTCCGCTGCGCCACGACGGGAACTCCCTATTTTCTTTTTTAAAAAAGAACTAGGCCTTTGTTTTCCCTGATTCCCCAGCTAAAGGTGTTATCTCATTCCCTCCCTGCTCCTGTAGCTGGGGAGATTTGCAGAACTACGGCAGGTCAAGAAAAAATAAGACATACATCTGTAAGCCGGATTCGGGCTGCCAAGGGAGAGGTATATTCATCACCAAGACAGTGAAAGAAATCAAACCAGGGGAGGATATGATCTGTCAACTCTATATTTCAAAGGTACTTCCTCATCGTGATGATTTATTTATCATCCACAGCAGCCTCAGGCTGTAGCTCCCCCGGACCGATTGTGAAATGAGGGGAGGCAGGCTGGGTGCCGGGAAAGCCTGGTCCTGTCTTCTGCCTTGGACTTTGCTGGGCCAAGCCTTTTGAGCAGAGATGGGACACATGTATGGGCCCTTGGCCTTGCCCCCTTGTCAGCTGGGCTGGCCCTGCCAGGCTGGCCCCTGGTCTCTGACAGATGGCAGTTGGGAGAGCACCTTTGGCCTGTGGAGGCCCCACCTCATTTGGGAGAGGGGAGTAGCCCTGGAGAGTTGATGGCAGCCGGCTTTACTTTACTCCAGGGCTGGAGGGAACCCTCTAGAAGGTTCCCTCCATGGAAGGGAGGCCTGGCCAGCATTGCAGGGAGAACTCTGGCAGAAATGTGACTGTAACATAGCCTTGGATGGTGACATGGCCTTCATCACAGGACTTTTTTTTTTTTTTTTTGCTTCTTTTAGGGCCACACCCTGAGGCATATGGAGGTTCCCAGGCTAGGGGTCAAATCGGAGCTACAGCTGCCAGCCTATGCCATGGCCACAACCAACAACTCGGGATCCGAGCCACATCTGTGACCTATACCACAGCTCCCAGCAACACCAGATTCCCGACCCACTGAGCAAGGCCAGGAATTGAACCTGCATCCTCATAGATACTAGTTGGATTTGTTTCTGCTGCACCACAACAGGAACTCCCATCAAAGGAGTTTTTTTTTTTTTTTTTTGTCCTTTTACCTTTTCTAGTGCCGCTCCTGTGGCACATGGAGGTTCCCAGGCTAGGGGTCTCATCAGAGCTGTTGCCGCCGGCCTACACCAGAGCCACAGCAGCGCGGAATCCGAGCCTCGTCTGCAACCTACACCACAGCTCACGGCAACGCCGGATCCTTAACCCACTGAGCAAGGCCAGGGATCAAACCCACAACCTCATGGTTCCTAGTCGGATTCGTTAACCACTGAGCCACGAAGGGAACTCCTCAAAGGACCTTTTCGATGTAATTTTGTGGAGTTTCCTGCTGGCTCAGTCAGTTAAGGATCCAGCTTTGTCACTGCTGCAGCTCAGGTTCAATCCCTGGCCCAGGAATTTCTACATGCAATGGGCACGGCCAAAAATAAATTAATGTTATTTTGTCTCACTGCCAGGAGAGTTCTTAGAGGGGGTTGCTCCTGCCATTCCTCAGATGAGGAATCTGAGGCCCAGTGTCCTTTAGTGACTTCTCCAAGGTCCCATGGCTGGTCACCGAGCCCAACTCCCTTTTCCCCCTCCCTGGCCCCAGCCCAGCCTGCACTCTATAACGTGGGCAGCATTGGCACCAACTCCACAAAAGCAAGACAGGGGGCTAATGAACTTCAAGTCTGCGCTTCTCCTCTAATGCTGTGTGGCTTCTGCTCTCTCCTCTCAGCCCTTTATCATCGACGGGTTCAAGTTTGACCTACGGATTTACGTGCTCATGACATCCTGTGACCCTCTCAGGGTTTTTGTGTACAATGAAGGCCTGGCACGCTTCGCCACCACCTCTTACTCCCACCCCTGCACTGACAACCTGGTGAGCTCAGGGGCACGCCGCCTCTGCCCTCCGCCCTCAGCAGATAACAAATCCTAGTTAAATGGACATTGTCAGGCGCGGTTGGACATGGCTGTCGTTTGCTGAACATCTACCTATGAGGGTCGTATCCCTTCTTTCATTTGGCCCTTCCAGGAGCCCTCAGAAATAGGGATTATTGGAATTCCCGCTGTGGTGCAGCAGAAATGAATCCAACTAGAAACCATGAGGTTGCGGGTTCGATCCCTGGCCTCAATCAGCAGGTTGAGGATCAAGCATTGCTGTGAGCTGTGGTGTAGGTTGCAGACATGGCTCGGATCTGGCATGGCTGTGGCCAGCAGCTGTAGCGCCAATCTGACCCTTAGCCTGGGAACCCCCGTATGCCGTGGGTGCGGCCCTTAAAAAAAAAAAAAAAAAAACAGGGATTGCCATCTCCATTTTACAGATGAGGGAACTAAAGTCCAGTTATGAGGGACTGGTCCAAGATCACAGAACCAGGAAGAGGCCAGGTTGGCCTGCCTGCACAGCTACTGTCCCGAGGTGCTCAAGGAAGGACATGGGCCAGCTCTCGGTCCTCCCCCTGCATCCCCCAGCCCCCAGGACACCTGAAGTCCCCTCGGCAGAATGCCACCCAATGTCAGGAGGAGGTGGGAGTTTCTTATGCTCCCATTGGCTGTAGGATATGCCTTCTTGCTTCCTCTGTTTTGCCAGTAAAGTAAGCTCTGAGATGCCCCCCTTTCTTTTCTGTCTCTCTAAGCCCCAGGGGCCACAGAGATGAAGTGGGAGGCCGCCTTTCCTTCCTGTCCCCACAAACTTGTGTCTCTTTCCCCAGGATGATATCTGCATGCACCTGACAAATTATTCCATCAATAAGCACAGCTCCAATTTCCTGCAAGATGCTCACTGCGGCAGCAAGAGGTAAGGAGCGGCTTCCCTTCTCTTTTCTTCCCCTGTCAGGCTCAGAGCTGCTCTCCCAGATTCTCCCCAGACCCCGTCCGTCCCCATCAGTGCTGCCATCTTGGGGTCCCGTGGCCTCAGAAAATATTTCTCTGCCTCGAAACCCAGAACAGACACCTTAGTCTCAGCCCTCTGGCTGTTAATCATTAAAAGGAGGCCACATCATAAACCCTAGGAGGTTGGGAGGAGGAGAGATAAACACGAGCTGTTTCCCTGGCAGGGTACACAGACACGCACCACAACATAGTCTTGTTAGAGTTGGCCCTTCTGATTCCCCAAACCAGCAGATTATTTATTGATCGCCGGTCTGCCATTGGAGAGGGACTGGCCAGCCCTGTGTTTCCCTGGGGTGTGGCTCCAACAGAGATTCTCAAGTGATGTGTCATGACTGGTGTGACATGATGTGTGGCTGGCTGGCTCGAAGTTTCCCCAGAAGAAGGGGGAAAACGAGAGGACTGCAGTCTCTCCCCAAGTGACTTTTCTACCCCTGTTATCCTCTAATCCTGTCTCTTTGACCTTTAAGAAAAGGGGTGGGACCCAGGAGTTCCCTGGTGGTCCAGTGGTTAGGACCTGGTGCTTGTGTGCTGTGTGTTGGGGCCCATGCGGATGCTTTGTGTTCATATTCTTCACTGCAGATTTTTTTTGTTTTTATTTTTGTTCTTTTTTTGCTTTTTAAGGCTGCACCCAAGGCATATGGATGTTCCCAGGCTAGTGTTCCAATTCGAGCTACAGCTGCCGGCCTAGCCATAACCACAGCCACGCCAGATCCAAGCCACGTCTGTAACTACACTGTAGCTCACAGCAACGCCGGATCCTTAACCCACTGAGCGAAGCCAGGGATCGAACCTGAAACCTCACGGTTCCTTGTTGGGTTTGTTTCCACTGCGCCATGAGGGGAACTCCATGTTCTTAGCTGAATTTTCGCAACACTGTGGCAGAGGTGTTAGACTCTCCCCTTTGTAGGTGGACAGCTATGAATTAGGTGCCATCTACATTTTACGGACGATGACCCCAGGCCTCTGTGAGGTCACATAAGCTGCCCAAGGCCACAGGCTAGAAACGATAGAGCTGGACAAGAAGGTCAGTCTATCAGATTTCAAGGAGTGTGCTCTTCGTCCTGCATCAGACTTGAAGGGCTGATAAACAGGCAATCTGTTGGGCTTCCGAGCATCAGAGAAGCACAGGATGTTTCATGACCCCCTCCGGAGCAGAGTTCCAAAAAGCAAATGTGGAGTTTCCGTCGTGGCGCAGCGGAAACGAATCCAACTAGGAACAATGAGATTGCGGGTTCGATCCCTGGCCTCGCTCAGTGCATTAAGGATCCGGCATTGCCATGAGCTGTGGTGGAGGTCGCAGACGTGGCTCGGATCCCGTGTTGCTGTGGCTGTGGCTGTGGCTGGTGGCTACAGCTCCGATTAGGCCGGGGAACCTCCATATGCCATGGGAGCAGCCCTAAAAAGACAAAACAACAACAACAACAACAAAACAGACAGAAAGCAAGTAGAAGATGGCTACGGTAGGCCTGCTGGAAGCGGAGATGTTGGACTGGACGGAGGGCCTCGGCCACCCTTCTTGTCCGTGGCTCTCCCACCTCCTCTTCTCCCGCTGGGACTGCGGGCACAGGCTGGGCCCATTGCATGTTGAACTGCGGTGCTCGGGGAGGCCAGGTTTCCAGTCCCTGCTCCGACTCTGGCCGGCTGAGCTACCTTGAGCAAGTCCCTTCCCCTCTCTGAGCCTCCATTTCTTGGTCTGTAGGATGAGGGCAGGGAGACCCCTTGCCCTGCCCAGCTCATGGGGTCATTCCGGAACGCAGGTGACCTGTGACTGTGCTCGTGGTTACTGTCGGTTTTCCTTAGTCTATGGGCTCTGTAACCAAAGGGCCCTCAGCTCCCTTCTCTTTTGAGGACAGACACCCCACCCTCAGGCTGCGGGTGCTCAGGCCGTCCTGGGGGGAGTTGTGTGGTGCCAGGACTCAGGTGAGGGACTGGAGCCTTGTTCTGCGGCCCTCATTCCCCCTCTCTCCTTCCTTTTCCTTCTCCTTACCTCTCTTACCGGCCTGGCCTCACCCCTCTGTCCCTCTCAGTCTCCCCTCCCTGCTGCGCTCGGGCCCAGCTCTCCTCAGCTGCACCCAGGGTCTCCTGTTGCTTCCAGCCCCACATCTCCCAACGTCATCATGCGTTCTTTCTCCTCACTTCCTACCAGCAGTCCAAGCTTCCCCCTCTACGTCTGACCCGTAGATCGGAGAGGGTTTCTTTTTTTTTTTTTTTGTCTTTTCTAGGGCTGCACTTGTGGCATATGCAGGTTCCCAGGCTAGGGGTCTCATCGGAGCTGTAGTCACCAGCCTACACCACAGCCACAACTACGCGGGATCTGAGCCACGTCTGCGACCTACACCACAGCTCACGGCAACGCCGGATCCTCAACCCACTGAGTGAGGCCAGGGATCGAACCTGCGTCCTCATGGTTCCCAGTCGGCTTCGTTAACCACTGCGCCACAATGGGAACTCTGGAGAGTTTGGTGTCACCTTTGATGTTCCCTTTTCCAGCAAGTTATTAAGTCCGGAAGTTTCTTCCTTCATATATCCCTCCATCCCCTCCTTTCCCCCAGACTCAGACCTTCCTCCAGCCCATCCTTGACAGCTGTGTGGGCTTCTCACTCTTCCCCCCAGCTCCAGGCACCTCTGCTTAGCCTTTCAGTACCTCCATATTCTCACGGCCTGCCTCAGATGTAGCACAAAGGACCTATTGAGGTGACGTGTATGAGTGTGCTTCAAAAACAAAAATGTGGGGGAGTTCCCGTTGTGGCTCAGTGGGTTAAGAACCTGACTAGTAGCCATGAGGATGCGGGTTCTATCGCTGGCCATGCGCAGTGGGTTAAGGATCTGGTGTTGCTGCAAGCTGCAGTGTAGATCTTGGATGCGGCTTGGATCTGGTGTTGCTGGGGCTGTGGTGTAGGCCAGAACTGCAGCTCTGATTTGATCCCCAAGATGGGAACTTCCATGTGCCGCAGGTATGGCCCTAAAATGCACAACACAAAACTCAACTAACAAAAAAAATCCCAAGTAAGCATGATTATTATCATCCTGATTCTGCGTATTGGGAAAGAAGTCAAGTAGCCTGCTCAAAGCCACACAGCTAGGAAGCGACCAAGCTGGAATGAACCCCGGAGTCTGTGCTCTTAACCACTAGGCAACACCCCCGGTGCTATCCCTTCCGTGGCATTCTCCCAGGACACTCTCGCTCACATCCCCGACACAGGCCTTGCCTAGTCCTACCGCTCTGTCTTTGCTCAGCTCCAACTGAAAACATGAGAGAATAGCCTTGAAGAACCTTCTGTTCCACTCAGCCTCCACGTCACCTTTTTTTTTTTTTGCTGTTTCTTGGGCTGCTCCTGTGGCATATGGAGGTTCCCAGGCTAGCGGTCGAATCGGAGCTGTAGCTGCCAGCCTACTCCAGAGCCACAGAAGCGCAGGATCCGAGCCACATCTGTGACCTACACCACGGCTCACAGCAACGCTGAATCCTTAACCCACTGAGAGAGGGATCAAACCCGCAACCTCATGGTTCCTAGTCGGATTCATTAACCACTGAGCCATGATGGGAGCTCTTCCACGTCGCCTTCTTTAATCTGGTTCTAGGTGCCGGTCCAGCCATGTAACCGCTGCAGTGTGGGCGAAATCCATCTTCTCTGTGGGCCTCTGTTTCCCCACCAATCAGAGGATTGGCTTCCATCTCTAAGGACAAGCCTGTGGAATCTGAGTCTAATCCCGCCAGTAACTTCTCCATCTCCGGACTACCCCACCCTTTTGGTCAACATCAGCCATAGCCTGTGACTGCTCTTTGTTGGGGCACATGTTTGGCTTGTGTCCCCAGTCGTACTTAAGTTCCTTGAGGGTTAGAATGGTGCCCCAAGAGTTCTGGTCGTGGCACGGTGGAAACAAATCCAACCAGGAACCCTGAGGTTGCGGGTTCGATCCCTGGCCTTGCTCAGTGGGTTAAGGATCCGGCATTGCCGAGAGCTGTGGTGTAGGTTGCAGACGCAGCTTGAATCCCATATTGCTGTGGCTCTGGCATAGGCTGGTGGCAACAGCTCTGATTGGACTCCTAGCCTGGGAACCTCCATATGCCGCGGGTGTGGCCCTAAAAAGAAAAAGACAAAAAAAAATGGTGCCCTGGCCTCTGGGTACTTCCCATGTTGCGGGGCAGGGTCCTTACCATCTCTCCCTCCCATTTGCTTTTGTCTTCCTCATCTTCCTCTTCCCCATCTTTTGTTTGGGGGGGGACGGCCACATCCACGGCATACAGAAATCCCCAGGCCAGGGATCGACGCCAAGCCTTGGCAGTGACAACACCAGATCCTTCACCTGCTAGTCCCCTGGGGAACTCCATCTTCCCTATCTTTTGAGACAATCTGCTTCTTATTTTTTTAGGGCCACACCTGAGGCATATGGACATACCCAGCCAGGGGTCGAATCAAACTTCAGCTGCCGGCCTGCGCAACAGCCACAGCAATGCCAGCTCCAGACTTCATCTGTGACCTACACCACAGCTCACGGCAATGCCAGATCCTAATCCACTGAGCAAGGCCAGGAATCAAACCCACGTCCCCACAGATACTAGTCAGGTTCGTTACCACTGAGTCGCAACAGGAACTCCTATCCCCTCTTTTTTAATACCACCTTTCCCATGCCACAGGCACCGCCAAAAAAAACCCAAAAAACAAAAAACTCCCCATTCTGCTTCTCATACCATCTGCCTCACCTGCCCCACACTCCCCCCTCCCCTTGAGGCCAACTATACCCCCAGTAAACCCCCACCAGGCTGCAAACTCAGTAGGAACAGTGAAGAAGAAGATTAAAAAAAAACTGGAAACCCGACAGGCCTCTGGGGCAGAGACTGGGTCCTTGTCATCTTGCAGGGTGCCTGGCACATAGCTGGTGTGTTAGGTTGCATGGACTCACCACTGGGCATTATGAAATCGCATAAGAGTGTGTACTCACTGTGGTGTGCCTGAGTCATCCAGAAGAGGTTACGTTATGATTCATAAGAAGGTAGAGGAGTATATAATCTATTTTGGGAAGATTTATTTCCCAGTTAGGCAGATGAAACACATTTTTTTTCCTGCACTTGAAAGGACTGGTTTCAAGGAAGCTGGAAAATTCTTTTATGTGCAACATGCCATCCCCGACAGAGATAGGTGGAAGAGGTGGGCCTCTGTCTTGAGGGGCCTCATTTATTGGTTTTTAGATAAATGCATCTTTGATTGTTTCATATGTGTGCTGACTCCCCAAAGGGCCCCGTGAGAGAGGTGGTGGTTTCCTGGGATCCCCTCATTGCATAAGTTTTGCCTGCACAGCAGTCCCTTTAGCCACTGTGCACGGGCTCTGTTGACTTGGGTCCGGCGAGCTCTTTGAACTTGGCTGCGTGAGCCATGTTTCCTGTCTTCTCATTCTCTTTGCTCTTCATCCTCTGGCATCACCCATATTTCCTCCTCCAATATTTCCCACTTCGCACTTTGGCTTTCTGGGCCCAGATGTGTGCCTGTGAGGGGGCGGGGGTCTGTCCCCACCATTGCCTCTTGGACCCGTCAGCCCTGTCTCTGTACTGGCTGGCTCAGAGTGGACTGGAGCGTTTCCTCAGATGCTTCCTCGTGCCCTGTCTGCGTGGAGTAGGTGTCCTCTGATTTCTGGGACAGGCTGACCAGCCCTCTCGGTTTGACTGAGGGGTTTCCTGGGATGTGGGACTTCCACTTCTAAAATCAGACTGTCTGGTTTGCCTGGGACAGTTGGTAACCCTATTTGGGCAACCCTAGGGTTATCTTTTCCCTACGAGCAGCCCTAAAACAAAATTTCTGTGTCATTACTGTCCTCAGAATTCCGTCAGAAAGCTGAGGACAACCCAGGCATCGGCAGTCTTAAAAGGCTCCTTAAGGAGTTCCCTCATGGCTCAGTGGGTTAAGGATCTGGCGTTGTCGCTGCTGCGGTTCTGGCTGGTTACTGCTATGGCGTGGGTTGGATCCTTGTCCTGGAACTTCGCCATGCCACAGGCATGCCCTCCCCCAAAAAGGGGGCTCTGTAAATGCTTCTAAGGAACACCGAAGGCTGGGAAACCATTGCCACCAAAGCAAAACTGTGATGTGGGGTGGGTTTTCTTCCTTTCCCTTCTCTCTTTCTCTCTTTCTTTCCCTCTCTCTCTCTCTCTCTCTCTCTCTCTTTCTTTCTTTCCTTGTCTTTTTAGGGCTGCACCCAAGGCATATGGAGGTTCTCAGGCTAGGGGCCGAATTGGAGCTGTAGCTACTTGCCTATGCCAGAGCCACAGCAATGCGGGATTCAAGCTGCATCTGCAACCTACACCACAGCTCACGGCAATGCTGGATCCTTAACCCACTGAGCGAGGCCAGGGACCAAACCTGCAACCTCATGGTTCCTAGTCGGATTTGTTAACCACTGTGCCAGGACGGGAACTCCATACCCTTATTTTTTTATTCACCCATGAAGACTTCCACCCAGGAGACCCAATCCCTGAGCCAGCCCACCGGTATTTTCTAGGTCACAGTGAAAGTGCCCAGGCCAGGACTTACATGCCACTATATCCACATCCACTCCAGGACGATGGAGGCTTGAGGAGTGTGGCCCTGTGGCCTTGTGGCAGAGTCCTTGGAGCTGACCCACCCCTGGCACCACCCTGGCTCCTGGGTGTCCCTCTCCACTGGATTTGGGGCCTTCTTCTCCAGAAATTTCTGGTTTCCAGCATGCTGTGGCCTCAGATGACCAGAGGTGGGCTGCCCTGCATCAAGGCCTGCGGTTTCCTTCCAGGAAGCTCTCCACCTTCAACGTGTACATGAAGAGCCGTGGCTACAACGTGGAGCGGATCTGGGGGGATATTGATGACGTCATCATCAAGACCATCATCTCGGCGTACCCCATCATCAAGCACAACTACCACACCTGCTTCCCCCACCACACACTCAACAGCGCCTGCTTTGAAATCCTGGGCTTTGACATTTTGCTGGATCACAAACTCAAGCCCTGGCTGCTGGAGGTAGGGAGGTTGGGGTGAGGGGGTGAAACTGGCCCCTTGTTCCAGGGGTCAGCCAGTCGGGCCCACCCCTCCCCCCTCCTGGCTCAGCGAGGATGTCAGACTCTCATAGTGCACCTCTCCAGCCATCGCTTCTCGCAGTGTTTGCCGCCGGGGGCTTCAGCTGAAAAGTGGCCACCAGAGGGAGGTAGACGGCCGGGAATTAGAGAATTCCTGGTGACTTCTTGAGGTCCACGCAGACTTAGAAGCTCTGATCGCAGGCACAGAGTGATTCTAAAGACAGCTCTACATTTTATTGCATTGCATTGCATTGCCTTGCATTGCGTTTTTTTCCTTTAGGGCTGCACCCACGGCATACGGAGGTTCCCAGGCCAGGGGTCAAATCAGAGCTGCAATTGCCAGCCTACACTACAGCCACAGCAATGCAGGATCCGAACGGTGTCTGCAACCTACATCGTGGCTCACAGCAATGCCAGATCCTTAACCCACTGAGCAAGGCCAGGTCTGGGTCTCAGGGGGCCTGGACCACTCAGTTCCAAGCACTAACAGAGAACAGTCTGGTGTCTGTGGGCACAGGAATGGGTAGGGAGCCACTCAGTGAGTTTCCTATCTTCCCCAGACCTATGGGGTGGTGGAAAGAGGAGGAAGAGAAGCTTCTGGGTAGCCCCCTCTCTTCCCCATCGGACCTGTGCCAGCAGCCCTCTCCTGTGGCCATTCAGTGAGCACACAGGGGGCGGGAGTGGGGGTGGGGCTGAGGTACAAGTCAGAGGTGATGGTGACAGCTGCCAGTCAGTCCTCAGCGGAGGACCCAGGATTATAGACCAGATTCCTGAGGCCTTGCCTTTCTTCCACTCCCAGCCCTTGTTCCCAAAGGTGGGTGAGAAGGAGAATACGGCCGCTTGGAGCCCTTACCCCAAAAGCAGAATTGGCCACCGGGAGCGTGCCTTCAGAAACTGCTAGAAATCTTCAAATATCCCATTAGTGCCTCTGAACAATACAGACTCTTCCGTGAGCAGGAATGAGTCCGCTCCCTCCTCCCACCCATCTCCCCCTCAACCCAGTTCGTGCAGCACTCGTTTCCCCTCCTGATGTCCCCGCCTTGGGAGTGTCCCGCCCATCTGCTCTCCAGGATGCACAGTGCTTGGAAGGGGGCACAAGGACACCGGATGGAGGGGAAACCAAGGTGACCCCCTCCCCTGTGCTTCTCAGGGAGACAGGACTGAAATAAAAGATAGTCAGATCAGAGGGGGGGTTCTGCTTCCTCCTTTCCTCACCGTGGCTCCAGTCCAGACCCTCTCTCCCCCTCCCTTCCACTCATCTCAGTAGCCGGGGGGCCCCCCCCAGGTGGGCTCGGGGCGAGGTGGGGGTCGCTCCCTGGAGGGGGCGCCTTGCCCCACGCCCTGCTTGCACTCAGGCCAGCCTCCCCAGCTGCCGTCTTGCCCTCACAGGTCAACCACTCTCCGAGCTTCTCCACCGACTCCTGGTTGGATAAGGAGGTCAAGGACACCTTGCTGTACGACACTTTGGGCCTGATCAACCTGAGAAGCTGTGACAAAAAGAAAGTCTTGGAGGAGGAGAGACAACGGGGGCGGTCCCTGCAGCTGTGTCGTTCTCGGGAGACCAGGTATAGCAGTGGGTCCGTTCGAACAAGCGATAATCCTGTTTGGAAAGTTAGCTTGTATTTGCAGGATGTGGCGGTTTTGAATAGTTTTACCGTGAATATTCTTCTCTTCCTAAAAATAGGAGATTACGTTATAGACATTCGTACAAGTGATGGCTATAAATTTATTCATATCCTAGGAAGATTCAGAGATTAGCAATACAAAAAATAGGAGCTTCTGGGCAGCCTCGCTGGTTAAGGATCTGGCATTGTGGCTGAGGTCACAGCTGTGGCACAGGTTCGATCCCTGGCCCGGGAAATTCTGCATGCCATGAGTGTGACTGGAAAAAAATAAATAAATAAAATCTGTTTTTTAAAAAAGGACCAAGCAAGAAGGAAGGTTTGTCCATCCTCCTCTCCCTTGTCAGTGTGTTGGTGGGAGCCTGTTCCCTGCTGGGGATCGTTTGCCTTTTAACAGAGGCCTTCCTCTGCAGAGTGAGAAGGAAGACTTGGAGCCTGGTCAAGGGGGTGCCTCTCCGCTTTTCAGATGCCACCATGGCCCCTGCCTGAACCTTCAGGACTGAGCTGCTAGAACGGGGGCAGTAGCATCTCTGGGGGGCACTGTGTTTCTCAGAGCTTTCTCTCTCTCTCTCTTTTTTCTTTTGGCCACACCCACAGCATGTGCAAGTTCCCAGGCCAGGGGTCAAACCCACACCACAGCAATAACCAGAACCCCAGTAGTGACAAGGCTGGGTCCTTAACCCACTGAGCTACCAGGGAACTCCTCTCAGAGCTCTTTTCGTGTGCACCGTCTTCCCTGTAAGGGGGGTGCTATCGGGTAGTGCAGGGTATGATATGGTCCTGTTTGGGGAGCTAAGGAGACCAAGACTCTGGAAGGGGAATTGCTTGGAATGGGTCACCCCACAAGTGGGTGTGCCGCCTGGCTCACATTAAGGTGATGTGAGCCAGGCATTGGCTTCCATTAAGGCCAACGGATGGCTTCCATTAAGCTCCTGGACAAGGAGGCAGCATCAGCTGAGGAGGGGCTGGGGCTCTCGTCTGAATCCGTCTCCTTGTCAGGGCTTGGCCCTGGACGGCTCAGGGGCTCTTGGTTTCCCTGCCATCAAAGGGGCTTATCGGTCCTCCCTCCCCGACCTCCCACCTCCCCGGGGGGCCGTGAGGAAGAATGAGATCATCAGAGCTCAGAAAAGCACAGCCCGCTCATCCAGGAGGCCCCCCAATGTAGCCAAACCTCAGCTGCCATTTTCCAGAGAAGGCCATGTCTAGCAAGGTGACGACAGGCTGCCTTGTCAGGACAAAGCCAAGAGGGACATGCGCTTTCCTTGCGACGGGAGAGAACTTGGTGAGCTGTCAGAAAGGCCGTTCTCACCAGCTCCTGGTGCTTTATGGCGCTGGCTGTCCCGGGAGGGCAAGAACATTCGCGCCTTTGCTTAGGAAATGCTGACTGACCACTGTTGCGTGCAAGGTGCAAGGCCTCCGTCTGGCCCTAGAGGACCTCCAGCCTGGCCACGGCCCTTCCCACCTTGATTCCAGGAAAACCTCACGGCAGCCCTGTGTTCTGCTCCCCAACAGGATGGAGGAAGTCAAGGGTTTTCAGGCCGTGCGTGTGGAGAAAACGGAGAAGTATGAAAAGGAAAACTGCGGAGGCTTCCGCCTGATCTACCCCAGTGCAAACTCGGGGAAGTATGACAAGTTTTTCCAGGACAACAACTCCCTGTTCCAGAACACCGTGGCCTCCAGGGCTCGGGAGGTGCACGCCCGGTAGGAAGGCTCCTGGGGGTGCGGGAGGCAGGGGGTCGTGGGAAGACGGGATTGTGCGTGACCTACTGGGTGACCTTGGGGCAGCCTTGCAGTTGCTTTAGTCTCACAAGGACCAGGAATCGTAGGATGTCGGGGGGTTGTTAAGTAGTTACGTGGTTGTTTCTAGAAACTCACCCCTGAGATAGGCACCCTCGACTCCACTCCAGAATGTCCAGCCCTTCAGAGCTGCCTCCTGGATTCACACAGGAATCAAATCTAAGGGCTGCAAGGGACTCATGCAATCCAGTTCAATCCCCACCCACTAGCCCATGTCATTGGAACGAAAGGTCAGAGCAGAAAAGGGATCCTTGGGAGTTTCCGTCGTGGCTCACTGGTAAGGAACCCGACTAGGACCCATGAGGACGGGGGTTGGATCCCTGGCCTCACTTAGTGGGTTAAGGGCCTGGTGTTGCCATGAGCTGTAGTGTAGGTCGAAGATGCAGCTCGGATCCTGTGTTGCTATGGTTGTGGTGTAGGCTAATGGTTGTAGGTCTGATTGGACCCATAGCCCGGGAACCGCCATATGGCGTGGGAGTGGCCCTAAAACAAGGAAAAAAAAAGAAAGAAAGAAAGAAAGAAAAGGGATCCTTGTCTCCAGACTCATGTGACTGAGTTACTTCCATCACATCATTGGCCAAAGAGGCCCAGCACATGCAGGGGTCCACCATGGAAGCCTCCTATCCAGACTGTCTTTCCAGCATCTGCCAGTTGTTGGGATCTGGCCAACTGGGAAGTGAGGAGAGAGATGGGGTGTGGTGGAGTGCGGTGCAGTACCCCACAGTGTGTTTCTCATGCTATTGTCGGCCTGGGAACGGTGTGGCTGGAGGGTGATTCTGTCCTTCACCTCCTGATCTAAGACCTTCTTTTTTTTTTTTTTTTTTTTTTTGTCTTTTGTCTTTTTAGGGCTGCACCCGAGGCATATGGAGATTCCCAGGCTAGGGGTCTAATCAGAGCTGTAGCCGCTGGCCTACACCACAGCCACAGCAACACAGGATCCAATCTGTGTCTGCGACCTACACCACAGCTCACAGCAATGCCGGATCCTTAACCCGCTGAGCAAGGCCAGGGATAGAACCCGCAACCTCATGGTTCCTAGTCAGATTCATTTCCTCTGCGCCATGATGGGAACTCTGATCTGAGACCTTCTATCCCTTGTACACTGGACACCCTGGGGGAGGGCAGGTAGAACCCCTCCCCCTCAAGGAGAATGGCTGCATTTCCAGCCCACCCCTAACCTACGTGACCCCCGCTGTTCCTCACTGGGCAGGCAGCTGATCCAGGAGCTGAGACTTAAACAGGAGAAGAAACCCTTCCAAATGAAAGAGAAGAGGGTGGAAGTGCAGGGGGAATCGGCAGGAGAGCAGGCGCGAGGCAAAGGCGTGAGGAGCTGGCCACAGAAACCACGGCAGAAATGCAAGACCGCCACCAACCTGACCTCCAAACAAGTAAACCTGGAGGGGAGGGGAGCACGCATGCCCAGCACCCTTCCCCGCCTGGGGCCAGTGCCGGCGGGGATGCTGAGGAGACCACTACTCAGAGCCCAGACACAATGAAGGAACGGGGGCTGCACAGAGGGCTGGGCCCAGGGAGGGGAGCCTGGAAGCCACAAGGAGCCCTGCATCCTTCAGAGGATCCCTCCTGTCCAGGCGGAGAGCTTTCTCACCGGCCTGTCCTTCGTCCTCCTGGTGGCTAAGCACGTCCCCGTGTAGGGGGCGGGCTCTGGGACTGCCTGTGCTCATGGTCCCCCACTCCAGTTTGGGTCAGGATGCTCCCCTCCAGCAGGGCAGAGGCACCGCCGAGAGAGCAGGCCACAGGCAAGAGCTTCTGGGAGGCAGGACCTCCGAACCCGGCATGGGGTGACTGGACATGGCTGGTCCTTCCAGCCTGCTCTCTGCTTAAAGCGTGGACCAGCCTCCAGGCTGGGGGCCAGCTGTCTGGTTGTTCTATGACCTGAATCTCTGGCTCAGCCCTTCTCTGCTTAGCTCTCTCTTCTGGCTCCTCAGAAAGACTGTTGCCTTTTCAGCCTGTCTCCTTTTTCTCCAAGACTTACCTGAAGGGACAGGATTAGAACAAGTTTTTGGTTTTTTTTTAACCATAACTTTAGGAGTTCCCGTTGTGGCACAGCTGAAACAAATCTGACTAGAAACCATGAGGTTGCAGGTTCCATCCCTGGCCTTGCTCAGTGGGTTCAGGATCTGGCCAATTGGACCCCTGGCCTGGGAATCTCCATATGCTGCAGGTGCAGCCCTAGAACAAGACAAAAGACAATAATAATAATAATAATAATGACTTTGTTAGGGTTATAGGCCCTTTGAGAATCCGATAAAAGCTCTAGAATTTCTTGCCATAAAGATACAAAGATACAATTTTAAAACTACAGGTTTGGAGTTCCCGTTGTGGCTCAGTGGTTAACGAACCCAACTATCATCCATGAGGATGTGGGTTCGATCCCTGGCCTCATTCGGTGGATTAAGGATCCTCCGGCATGGCCGTGAGCTATGATGTAGGTCGCAGATGTGGCTCGGATCCTTCGTGGTGGCCGTGATTGTGGTGTAGCTGGCAGCTGTGGCTCCAATTCAGCCCCTATCCTGGGAACCTCCATATGCCAAGGGTGTGTGGTCCTAAAAAAGACAAAACAAACAAACAAAACCAAAAAAAAAAAACCCAAACACCCACAGTTTTAAGCGGCTCAGAGTCTCTGTGGAACCACCCATGAACCGTCTATTGAACCCCAGGCTGAAGCCTCTGCTTAGAGAGACCTTGATTCCTCTTCTCCTCCTCTCCTTTGCACCCACCCTTGGGTGCAGATGAATCTGGAAGTGGACGGAGATGGGTTCCCACGGGCTGTGTGTTTGGTTTCCTCCCTCCCAGCACCTCCAGCCCTTCACATTAGTGTCCTGCCCACCTGACTTGCTCTCAAGTGTCAGAGACCCAAAGAAAGCCGAGACAGACAGCAGCCTCGACCAGGGGACCCCCAGGAAGGAGCCTGGCCCTGCTCCCTGTACGCTTCCCTCTGAAAGGCCTTACAGCTCGGTACCCGACTTGAGGAGTTCCAGCCTTCTCTGCTGCTCCAGGCCAGAGCTCAGGAAACCCATCTCCAGAATCAAGGAAGCCAATCCCGCCTCTGCAGTGAACGCAGTCACCAGCACTGTGGTAAGTAGGGCAGTCTGCCCCCCTACCCCCCACCCCCCGCCAAAGGGCCGAGCTAGAGAGGCAGCAGTAGGACTTTTGCTTTCTGGTCCCTTCTCTGCCACTGACATACTGTGGCCCTTTGAGTAAGCCACTTAACCTTCCTGGGGCCTGGATTTCCCCACTTGTGAAGGCCAAGGTATGGAACCGCATAGCTCTTAGAGGATAGACCTATACTTTTAGGGCTTCTGGCAAGGCTGTCCTATGCATCCCCTCTTTTTTATTTTTTTCCTTCCTTTTTAAAAATTTTTCCCTTTCTTTCTTTCTCTTTCTTCTTTCTTTCTTTCTTTCTTTCTTTCTTTCTTCTTTTTTCTCTTTCTTCTTTCTTTCTTCCTTTATTCCTTTCTTCCTTTCTTCCTTTCTTCCTTTCTTCCTTTCTTCCTTTCTTTTCTTTTCCTTTCCTTTCCTTTCTCTTTCTTTCTTTTCTTTTCTTTTCTTTTCTTTTCTTTTCTTTTCTTTTCTTTTCTTTTCTTTTCTTTTCTTTTCAGGGCTGCATCTGCAGCGTATGGAACTTCCCAGGCTAGGGGTTGAATTGGAGCTGTAGCTGTCAGCCTACACCAGAGCTATAGCAATGCAAGATCCGAGTCACATCTGTGACCTATGTATGCTGCACCTTGCAGCAATGCCGGATCCTTAACCCACTGAGAGAGGCCAGGGATCGAACCCTCATCCTCATGGATACTAGTTGGGCTCTTCATCTGCTGAGACACAATAGGAACTGCTATCCCCTCTTGTTATACCATCTGTTGTCTTAGTTTCTGTAGGACTGCCGTAACAAATTCCCATAAACTTGGTGGCTTGAAACACCAATGTATTCTTCTGTCCCAGTTCTGGAGGCTAGAGATCTGAAAATGAGGTGCTGGCAGGACCATGTTCCTTCTGAAGGCTCTCAAGAGGGGAATCCCTCCTTGTCTCTTGCTAGATTCTGGTGGTTGCTGGAAACCCTTGGCATTCCTTGGCTTGTGGCAGGATAACTTGAGTCTCCACCTCTGTCATCACATGGACTTCTTCCTTGTGCTTCTCTGTGTCTCTTCGCATGGCTTGATAAGGACACCAGTCATTAGATTTAGGGCTTACTCCAATCCTGTATGAGCTTCTTTTAACTTGAGATCCGCAAAGATCCTCTTTCCAAATACGGTCACATTCCGAGGTTGTGGGTGTACATGAATTTTTTGGGGGACGTTGTTGAACCCAGTTCACCACCTAAACAGTGTTTTTCAAACTCCACTGATGTATGGACACCTTCTGAAGGGAAGAACGCTCTTTCAGATTCCAACTATAGACTCACATTATTTTTATTTTATTGGTTTTATTTCAGTATTATTTTTTGGCCTTGTCCACTACATGCGGAAGTGCCCCAGCCAGGGCTCAAACCTATGCCACAGCAGTGACCTGAGCCACAGCAGTGACAGTGCCAGATCCTTGACTGCTAGGCCACCAGGGAACTCCTTAAACTATTTCTGTAAATGCATACAAGCCTAAAACCAGATATAAGGTCTTTATAGCTCTTATTGCAACTACAGCACAGAACCGAAACAAATAGTACGAAAAAATTAATTTATATGACAGCCGATTTTCTATTTTTGCAGGAACTTAGTTGTCACGTGAATGTCGTACTGACAGTTCTATGACAGGTTTTTTTGGTTCATCACACACAGGTCCACCAAGAGCGGTAACTACTGGAAAATCTTCAGCATGGTTGGGCCTTCTTTTGGTCCAAATACAGTAGAGAGTAGTGAAATGTTTTTCAAATTTCTTTCATTCTCTCTTTTTTCTTTTTTTTTTTTTTGTCTTTTTGCTATTTCTTTGGGCCGCTTCTGCGGCATATGGAGGTTCCCAGGCTAGGGGTCAAGTCGGAGCTGTAGCTACCGGCCTACACCAGAGCCACATCAACGCGGGATCCGAGCCGCGTCTGCAACCTACACCACAGCTCACGGCAACGCCGAATCCTTAACCCACTGAGCAAGGGCAGGGACCGAACCCTCAACCTCATGGTTCCTAGTCGGATTCATTAACCACTGCACCACGACGGGAACTCCCGTTTTTCAAATTTCTAACCATAGTCCATAGTAGAAATTCATTTTTACTTCACAGTTCATCTCTCTCTCACACACACACACAAACACACACACACACACACCCCTGGAGGAAAGTTTCTAAAACATTTTAAAAATTTAATTAAGGGGAGTTCCCGGCGTGGTACAGTGGTTAACGAATCCGACTAGGAACTATGAGGTTGCGGGTTCGGTCCCTGCCCTTGCTCAGTGGGTTAACGATCCGGTGTTGCCGTGAGCTGTGGTGTAGGTTGCAGACGCGGCTCGGATCTGGCGTCGCTGTGGCTCTGGTGTAGGCCAGCGGCTACAGCTCCAATTCGACCCCTAGCCTGGGAACCTCCATATGCCGCAGAAGCGGCCCAAAGAAATAGCAAAAAGACAAAAAAAAAATAATTAATTAATTAATTAATTTTGCTTTTTAGGGCCACTCCCGTGGCCTATGGATGTTTCCAGGCTAGGCGGTGGAATCAGAGCTACAGCTGTCAGCCTATACCCCAGCTCACAGCAACGCCGGATCCCCAACCCACTGAACAAGGCTGGGGATTGAACCCACATCCTCGTGGATACTAGTCAGATTCGTTTCCACTGTACCACAACCAGAGCTCCTAAAACATTTCTTTGACATACTGCATGTAGTGACTTATTCTGTCCTTCTAAAAATACCAGTTACAGGGGTTCCTGTGTGGCTCGGGGTTAAAGATCTGGCATTGTCACTGCTGTGGTTCAGGTCACTGGCCCAGGAACTTCCACATGCCTCAGGTGTGGCCAAAAACAAAACAAGGAGTTCCCGTCATGCCTCAGCAGGTTAAGAACCCCGCTAGTATTGGCCAGGATGCAGTATTCTATCCCTGGCCTCCCTCAGTGGGTTAAGGATCCGGCATTGCCGTGGGCAGGTGGTGTACGTCGCAGTCGAGGCTCAGATCTGGCATTGATGTGGCTGTGGTGGAGGCCAGCAGCTGCGGCTCCAGTTCAGCCCCTAGCTCAGGAACTTCCATAAAAAGAAAAAGTAAATAAATAAGAGAAACTTCAAAAATAAAACAAAATACTAGTTAGGAGAAGTTCCCTCGTGATGGTCTAATGGTTAGGACTCAGTGCTTTTATGGCTCAGTTTCAATCCCTGGCCTGGGAACTGAGATCCCACATCAAGCTGCAGTATGGCCAAAGAAAAGAAAAGAAAACAAAACAAAACAGTTAAGGAGCTCCCATTGTGGCTCAGTGGGTTAAGGACCCAACATCTTTGTAAGGATGTCAGTTTGATCCCTGGCCTTTCTCAGTGGGTTAAGAATCTGGCGTTGCTATGAACTGTGGCATAGGTTGCAGGTATGGCTCAGATCCAGTGTTTCTGTGGCTGCGGAGTAGGCCTCAGCTACAGCTCCGGTTCAGTCCCTAGCCTGGGAACTTCCATATGTTGCAGGTGCGACCGAAAACAACAACAAAAAACAAAAATTAAAAAAAAAGTTACAATGCACTAAATTAATTTCATGACTTAGTAGTAGGTTTGTAACCCATAGTTTAATATACAGCTTTAGGAGAATATATTTTGAAACTTCGTCACATTGGATTTGGCAATGATTTCTTGGCTATGACACCAAAAGCACAGGCAACAAACACAAAAATAAGTAAGAGGATACATAGGAACAATCAACAAAATAAAAAGACAACCTGTCTTTTTATAAGAGGTTAATATCCAGACTATATAAAGAACTTTTACAACCCACAACAACCAAGCAAACAAAAAACTTGATTAAAAAATGGGCAAAGGCTCGTGAAAGGTGGTGTAGGTCACAGATGCGGCTTGGATCCTGCGTTGCTGTGGCTGTGGGGTAGGCTGGCAGCTGCAGCTCCAATTTGACCCCTTGCCTGGGAACCTCCATATGCTGCAAGTGGGGCCCTAAAAAGCAAGACAAACAAAAAAAAAGGGGCAAAAGCTTAAACAGACATTTCTCCAAAGTTAAATTAGCCAGTCACACAGAAAGACACATACCACATGATTCCACTTATATAAGATATCTGGAATAGTCAAACTCTTAGAAGCAAAAAGTAGAATGGTGGTTGCCAGGGGCTGTGGGGAGGCAAAAAAGGGATGTTTAGTGAGTATAGAGTTTCAATTTTGCAAGTTAAAAACGTTCAATAAAACTTTTAAAAACGTTCTAGAGATCTGGTGCATTTAGTTAACACTATTGTACTGTACGCTTAAAAACAGTTAAGATGGTAAATTTTAGAGTTCCTGTCGTGGCTTAGTGGAATCGAATCTGACTCGTATCCATGAGGATGCAAGTTCGATCCCTGGCCTCACTCACTGGGTTAAGGATCCAGCGTTGCCATGAGCTGAGGTGTAGGTCGCAGACGCAGCTCGGATCTGGTGTCGCTGTGGCTGTGGTGTAGGCCAGTGGCTACAGCTCCGATGAGACCCTTAGCCTGGGAACCTCCATATGTTTCGGGTGCAGCCCTAAAAAGACAAAAACGGTTAAGAGGGTAAATTTTGTTATTTGGGCTTTTTTTTTTTCCCCCCAATCATTATAATAATAAGAAAGTTACAGTAAAGAGTATGCTTTGGGGAATCTGGCTGCCTCTGTTTAGATTCGGGAGTCTCCTTTTATTACATGTGACTTCCTTCTAGTCACACTAATCTCCCTAAGCCTCAGTTTCCCCATCTGAAAAATGGGGTTTTCATAATAGTACCTACCACTAAATTACTGTGAGGATTAATTACTGAGAGGATCTATAAAAATGCTTTGAGTGGTGTTCAACCCAGGAGTCAGTAAACAGTAGCTATTATTTTAATATTATGGCTACTGCTTAAGACTACCCTCGTTCTTTTCTCATTAACCTAAGACTTAAAGCAGTACTTTAACCTAAGACTTAAAGCACTACTACTTAACTCTAAAGAGATTTTTTTTAAAAATTAGGGGAGTTCCCATCGTGGCGCAGTGGTTAACGAATCCGACTAGGAACCATGAAATTTCAGGTTCGATCCCTGCCCTCACTCAGTGGGTTAAGGATCCGGCGTTGCCGTGAGCTGTGGTGTAGGTCGCAGACTCGGCTCGGATCCCGCATTGCTGTGGCTCTGGCGTAGGCCGGCAGCTATAGCTCCGAATAGACCCCTAGCCTGGAAACCTCCATATGCTGCGGGAGCAGCCCTAGAAATGGCAAATAAATAAATAAATAAATAAATAAATAAATAAATAAGGCAGCAACAGTTAATTTTTTTCTTTTTCTGGATTTCATGTGCGTAGGACTGACCCGATCAAAACCATTGGTTCAGGATGTTGTATCATACTTGGTTCATCCAAGGCCTTTGCTTGTTTTGTTTATTTCCTTGTCCCTTTATCCCTGTGCTCACCGCCCAGTCTCTGATCCACCATCCTTTGTTAGTATGTGTCCTTGTAAAGAAGGAATTTTTAATTTAGTTTAATTTAATTTTTTTGGCTGCACCTGTTACATACATAAGTATCAGGGCCAGGGATCCAACCTGCACCACAGCAGCAACCTGGACCACTGCAGTGACAACTCTGAATCTTTAATCTTTTGTCATCTTTTTAGGGACACACTTGAGGCATATGGAGATTCCCAGGCTAGGGGTTGAATCAGAGCTGTAGCTGCTGGCTGGCCTTCGCCACAGCCACAGCAATGCAAGATCCAAGCCTCGTCTTCGACCTACACCACAGCTCATGGCAGTGCTGGATCCTTAACCCACTGAGCAAGGCCAGGGATTGAACCCACCTCCTCATGGATACTAGTGGAGTTCATTAACTGCTGAGCCATGATGGGAACTCCAAGAAAGGATTGTTTTTTTAAATCCATGTGTTTAAAATTTGTTTAAATTATATATTATATATAATTTATATATCTCATTCTATGTCCTATTTTTTTTTCTTATTGAGCCCCACTTTTTCTTTTCTTTTTTTTAAGGTCAAATTTACATGCATTAAAATTAACTGAACAATGCTGACAAATAAACCTGTGTAATTCATATCTTTATCATGAGATAGGACTTCCTGATTATTTTATTTTATTTTTTTGCTTTTTAGGGCCGCCCCCATGGCATATGGAATTTCCCAGGCTAGGGGTCCAATCAGAGTTGCAGATGCCGGCCTACACCACAGCCACAGCAACGCAGGATCTGAGCTGTGTCCGTGACCTACACCACAGCCACAGCAATGCTGGATCCCTAACCCACTGATCGAGGCCAGGGATCGAACCTGAAACCTCATGGTTCCTAGTTCGGATTTGTTTCCGCTGAGCCCCTACGGGAACTCCAGAACTTTTCCCAAAAGTTCCCTCTTGCCATTTCCCAGGCAATCGCCCTCTTGCTCCCTGCGTCCCTCCCCAAGGCACTATCCTGACCTGACTTTTCTCACCTTAGAGTAGTTTTGTCTATTCTAGAATTGTATGCAAATGGACTAATATAGTATATATTCCCTTGAGTCTGACTTTAGCTCCGTGCTATGTGTGATTCACTCATGTTTTTGGGTACATCAGTAGCTTGTTCTTTATTGTTGAATTGTGTTCCATTATCCAAATATACTGCAGTTTGTTTATCAATCAATCAGTCTGTTGATGGACATTTGGGTTGTTCCCAGTTTTTATTCTTTTATTGCTTATTGTGATTAAAGCTCTTATGAACATTCTTGTATAAGTCTTTTTGTGGACATAGTTTTCATTTCTCTTGGATAACTACCTAGGAGAAGCATTGCTAGGTCAAAGGGTAGATCTATTTATAATTTTATAAGAAACTCCAAAGTCTTTATTTAAAGTGATTATATCAGAATTCCCATTGTGGTGCAATGGGATCCATGGTGTCTCAGCAGCACAGGGACGCAGTTTTGATTCCCGACCTGGTACAGCAGGTTAAAGGATCCAGTGCTGCACTGTGCTGCAGCCTAGATCTGATCCCTGGCCTGGGATTTCCACATGCCACAGGACAGCCAAAAAAAAAAAAAATCGATCACATCACTTGGACATTTCAGCCAACAATGAATTAAAATGCCAATTGTTCCATGTTTGTCAACATTTGGTGTCACTCATCTTTTAAATTTTAGTCACTTTAATGGCAATGTTGTAATTTCTCATTGTGGATTAAATGTGCGTTTCTTGGAGTTCCTGTTGTGGCTCAGCAGTAACATACCAGATTAATATCCATGAGGTTGTGGGTTTGATCCTTGGCCTTGCTCCGTGGGTTAAGGATCCAGCGTTGCTGTGAGCTATGCTATAGGTCCCAGACTTGACTTGTATCCTGTGTTGCTGTGGCTGTGGTGTAGGCTGGCAGCTGCAGCTCTGATCTGGCCCCTAGCCGGGGAACCTCCATATGCCTCAGGTGTGGCCCTAAAAGGACCCCCCCCCCCCAAATGTTCATTTCTGTGATGATTAATCACTTTATCAAGTTATTGATTTATGTTTCTTTGTGGAGAGTCTGTTCTAGTTTTTGCCTTCCTCCTTTTAAAAATGTAGGATTATTTATGTTTTTACTATTGGGTTGTAGGAATTCTTTGTGTGTGTGTGTGTGTGTGTTTATGGCCACATCCACAGCATATGAAAGTTCCCAGGCTAGGGGTCAAATTGGAGCTGTAGTTGCTGGCCTACGCCACAGCCACAGCAATGCCAGATCAGAGCTATGTCTACAACCTGCACTACTGCTCACAGCAATGCCTGATCCTTAACCCACTGAGTGAGGCCAGGGATCAAATCTTCATTCTCATGGATACTAGTCCCCTCTGAGCCACAACAGGACCTCCAGGAAGTCTTTATACATTCTGAAATTCGACTATTCTTTTTTTTTGCGGTGGGAGAAGCCCACCTGTGGTATATGGAAGTCGAGTCTAGGGGTTGAATCAGAGCTGCAGCTGCTGATCTACTGCCACAACCACGGCAATGCAGGATCTGAGCCATGTCTGTGACCTATGCCAAAGCCCTCGGCAACACCAGCTCCTTAACCCATTGATGGAGGCCAGGGATCAAACCCACATCCTCATGGATTCTAGCCACGTTTTTAATCTGCTGAGCCACGATGGGAACTCCTGCCTATTCTTTTTCTTAATAGTGTTTTTTGATGAATGAAAATTCCTAATTTTGATGACGTTTATCAATTTTTCTTTTATGGTTATTGCTTTCTGCACTTAAGACGTTTTCATGGACTTTGTGGTCATAAATATATTCTCCTAGGTATTTTCTAAAAGCTTTATGGTTTTAGTTTTGTGTATAGGTCCATGACCAATTTCAAATTAGTTTTTGAGTATGCTAGGTGATGGGTACTATGGTTTTTTTTGGGGGGTTTTTTTCTCTATGACATCTAGTTACAACATTATTTGTTGAAAGACTTTCCTTTCTCATTAAGTTGCTCGGGTGCCTTAAAAATTCTAGTAAGATTTTTTTGTTGCTGAGTCTATAGGATTTTCGGCAAACAATTATGTCATTTTCAAATGAAGACAGTTTCACTTCTTTCTTTCCAATCTTTATGCCTTCTATTTCTTTTTCTTGCCTTATTGCCTGTCTAGGATTTCTAGTACAATGTTGACTACAAGTGGAGAGAGTAGACATCCTTGCCCTGTTTCCAGTCCCAAAGGGGAAATATTCAGTCTTGTATCATTAAGTATGGTGATAGCTGTAGGGTTTTGTTTTAGCTGTCCCTTAGAAGGATGAAGGAGTTCAATTCTATTCTTAGTTTGCCGAGAGTTGTTTTAAATCATGAATGGATGTTGAATTTTGTCAAGTGCTTTTTTTTGGTATTAACTGATAGAATCATACAGTTTTGCTGATAGAGTGAATTACACCCATTAATTTTGTTTGTTTGTTTGTTTTGCTTTTTTAGGGCCACAGTCGAGGCATATGGGAGTTCCCAGGCTAGGGGTGAATCGGAGCTACAGCTGCCGGCCTGCACCACAGCCACAGCAACGCCAGACCTGAGCCCCATCTGAGACCTACACCATAACTTGTGGCAACACTGGATCCTTAACCCACTGAGCAAGACCAGGGTTGGAAACCACATCCTCACTGTTACTAGTCAGGTTCATTACCACTGAGCCACAGTGTGAACTCCCTACACTGATTTTTTTTTTATCTTGAGCCAGTCTTGCATTCCTGGAATAAGCCCCACTTATCCATGGTGTATGGTTCTTTTTACACATTGCTGGCTTCAATTTGCTAATATTTTGCTGAGGATTTTTTTTTTCTTTTTAAGGCTGTACCTGTGGCATATGGAATTTCCCAGGCTAGGGGTTGAATTGGTGCTGTACCTCCCAGCCTACATCACAGCCACAGCAACACAGGATCCAAGCTGTATCTTTGACTCACAGCACAGCTTGTGGCAATGCCAGATCCTTAACCCACTGAGCGAGGTCAGTGATAGAACCCGCATCCTAATGGATACTTGTCAGATTCTTAACCCGATGAGCTACAGTGGGAACTCTTTGTTGAGGATTTTTATGTCTGTGTTCATAAGAGATGTTGATCTATAGTTTTTTTTTTCTTCTTTTACTTTTTTTGTTTGCCTTTGATATCAGGATAATGTTATTGCCATAAGGTAACTTGGGAAGTGCTCCTTCTATTTTCTGGAAGAGGTTGCGTAGAATTGTCATTATTATTCGGTTAGAATTCTCCAGTGACATTATCTTGGCCTGGAGATTTCTTTCTTGGAATATTTCATACTATAAATTCAATTTTTCTAATAGTTACATATTTTATTTTGAGTGAGTTTTGGTGGTTTGTAGTGTTTGAGGTATTGGTCTTAGATAAAATCCGAGTTGTTAGATTTATACGTGAAAAGTTTTTTTTTTTTTTGTCTTTTTACTATTTCTTTGGGCCGCTCCCGCGGCATATGGAGGTTCCCAAGCTAGGGGTCAAGTCGGAGCTGTAGCCACTGGCCTACGCCAGAGCCACAGCAACGCGGGATCCGAGCCTCGTCTGCAACCTACACCACAGCTCACGGCAACGCTGGATCGTCAACCCACTGAGCAAGGGCAGGGACCAAACCCGCAACCTCATGGTTCCTAGTTGGATTCGTTAACCACTGCACCACGACGGGAACGCCTATACGTGAAAAGTTTTTATGTTATTTCCCTATTATCCTTTTCATAACTGCAGAGTTCATAGTGATGCCCTCTCTTTCATTCCTGATATTGGTAATTTGTTTATTCTGTCACTCATTTTTTTTTCTTGGTAAGTGGTGCTAGGAGTTTATCAGTTTATTCTTTCCAAAGAACTGGGTTTTGGTTATAAAATATTGGCCATATTCCCCGTGTTATACAATATATCCTTGTAGCTTATTTTACTTTTTTTTGGAAATATAGTTGATTTACGATGCTGTGTTAATTTCTGCTGAACAGCAAAGTGACTCAGTTATACATACATGCATACTTATATTCAGTTACACATACATATATATATGTGCGTGTGTGTGTGTATACTCTTTTATTTTTTTTGTCTTTTTGCCTTTTCTAGGCCCACTCCTTCAGCATGTGGAGGTTCCCAGGCTAGGGGTCTAATTGGAGCTGGAGCCACCGGCCTGCACCACAGCCACAGCAATGCGGGATCCAAGCTGCGTCTTCGACCTACACCACCGCTCACGGCAACGCCGGATCCTTAACCCACTGAGCAAGGCCAGGGATCGAACCCACAACCTCATGGTTCCTAGTTGGATTCGTTAACCACTGCGCCACGACAGGAACTCCCTGTACATACTCTTAAAATATTCTTTTCCATTATAGTTTATCATAGGACATTGAGTAAAGTTCTCTGTGCTGAACAGTAGGATCTTGATGTCTATCCTCTGTACTCGTAGCTCATTTTACAGCTAATAGTTTGTACTTCTTACCCTCCTACCCCTCCGTGACGCCTCCCCTTCCCTCTCCCCACTGGTAACCACTGGTTTGTTCTCTATCTCTGTGAGTCTCCTTCATTTTTGCTATATTTACTAGTTTGTTGTATTCTTTAAGTTCCATGTATAAGTTATATAGTATTTGCCTTTCTCTGCCTACCTTGTTTCACTTAGTATAATGCCAAGTCTCTTCATGTTGCTTCCAAATTTTGTTCTTTTTTTTTTTTTCCTGCAGCCTGAGGAAGTTCCTGGGCCAGGGATTGAACCTGAGCCACTGCCATGACAACATCAGATGCTTGACCTGCTGAGCCACACAGGAACACAATTTTGTTCTTTTTTTATGGCTGAGTGGTACTCTCTTACACACACACACACACACACACACACACACACCATCTCTTCTAAGCAGTGGACACTCAGGTTGCTTTCATATCTTGACAGTTGAGAACTGGGTTGTTTTAATTTTCAGTTGTTTGGAGATTTTCCTGGTTTTCTGTTACTCATTTCTACTTTAATTCCATACAGTCAGAGAACACACCTTGTATGACTTCAGTTCTTTTGCACTTGCTATAGTCTATGTTATGACCCAGGCTATGGTCTCCTTTGGAGAATGTTTCATGTACACTTCAAAAGAGTATGTATTTTGTCGCTGTTCGGTAGTAGGTCAGTTAGATCTATTTGGTTGTTGATGTTGTTCAGTTCTTCTATATCCTTGTTAATTGTCTATGTACTTGTTATATTGATGACTGAGAGAGAAATGTTGAAATCTCCAACTCTAATTGTGAACCTGTCTATTTCTCCTTTAACTTCTGGCAGCTTTTTCATGTATTTTGAAACGTTGTCATTAGATACAAACACATTTAGGATTTTGGGGTTTTTTTTTGTTTTTTGTTTTTTTTTGCTTTTTAGGACTGCACCCTTGGCATATGGAGGTTCCCAGGTTAGGGGTCCAATCGGAGCTGTAGCCACCAGCCACAGCCACAGCCACAGCAATGCAGGATCTGAGCTAAGTCTGCGACCTACACCACAGCTCACAGCAATGCCAGATCCTTAGCCCACTGAGCAAGGCCAGGGATTGAACCTACATCCTCATGGATACTAGTCACATTTGTTTCCGCTGAGCCATGATGGGAACTCCTAGGACTGTTATGTCATGATAAATTGTCTCTTTTACCATTATATTGTGTGTGTGTGTGTGTGGTTTTTTTTGTCTTTTGTCTTTTGTCTTTTTAGGGCTGCACTCATGGCGTGTGGAGGTTTCCAGGCTAGGGGTCCAATCAGAGCTACAGCTGCCGGCCTACACCACAGCCACAGCAACGCCAGATCCAAGCTGCATCTGCAACCTACACCACAGCTCATGGCAATGCCGGATCCTCAACCCACTGAGCGATGCCAGGGATTGAACCCTCAACCTCAAGTTTCCTAGTTGGATTCGTTTCCACTGCCCCACGATGGGAACTCCTCTTTTACCATTATGTGATGTCTCTTACTCTAACTTTTTTTTTTTTGGCCACACCCAAGGCATGCAGAAGTTTCCGCGCTAGGGATCGAACCCAAGCCATAGGGTGACAACACTAGCTCCTTAACCTAGGAAACTCCAAATTTCTTTGTTCTGAGCTCTACCTTGTCTGATATTCCTAGAACTACTCCACCTTTCTTTTGATTAGCATTTGCTTGGTAGATCTTTTTCCATTGATAATCCATCCCTTAGTCCAGTTCTCAAAGTTTTCGTAATCTGTTTGAGGTCAGAGTTGCATACGGGCAGCTTAGAGGAAATTCATAATTTACTTTATGGGGTCGCTTTCCCAAGTTCCTTCCTCTCTACAACCTCCCTGGTACTTTCTGGTTCCCTGGCCTCCCTTTTTGAGACTTCTCACGGAAAGCTGGGGCTTTAGTTACCCCGCTCTAAAGCATACTTCTTACGACTACTCACTTTCAGGGCCAAGTAGAGGGGGGTCACGGAGAAAAAAAAAAGTATTAAGAGGTCGCTCCTCCCTCTTGGGACCACAGCTCCTCCAGCTCCTCCACTTGGAGAGGAAGATTCCTTTCCCTTGGAGCTTTCAGTCCTTCCACATCCTGCTGTTGATTCCTTTGCTCTCCCTGCTCAGGGTTTCATCATGGACATGGGGGCCCCAAGAGTGGAGAGAAGAAAAGAACAAAAGGTCCTTGAACCACAACCGTAGGGCTTCTCTAAGAGCTTTCCCTGTCTACTCCCTAGTACCCACTTCTGAATTTTGAGTTGCCTTGAGTTCAGGTCAGGGGTAAACTCCCTCATGACTTGCTGGTACTTTGAAGTCTCATCTTCCTCAATCACCTGCTATTGCTTACTTTGCAGAATTGCCCGATAGCTGCTCTATGCATGCATTCTGTACAGGCTGTGAAACAGTCAGTGGAGAGACAGATACAACATGCTTAATCATTCTTAGCTAGAACCAGAACCAAACCACTGTCTCTTCTGGTCATTCGAAAGTTTCTTCTCCCTTTGATATCTGCATTACCTGTAGTGACATCCCCTCTTTCATGGATGATGGAAGCAATTTGTGTTTCCTCTTTGTTTATCTTGATCTTACTATGGGCTTACCCATTTTATTAATTAAAATACCAACTTTTTTTTTCTTGTCTTTTTGCCTTTTCTAGGGCCACTCCCGCAGCATATGGAGGTTCCCAGGCTAGGGGTCGAATCAGAGCTGTAGCCACTGGCCTACACCAGAACCACAGCAACTCGGATCCGAGCTCCTCTGTGACCTACACCACAGCTCACGGCAACGCCGGATCCTTAACCCACTGAGCAAGGCCAGGGATCGAACCCGCAACCTCATGGTTCCTAGTCGGATTCGTTAACCACTGAGCCACAATGGGAACTCCTAAAGAACCAACTTTAGGGAGTTCCCATTGTGACTCAGTGGGTTAAAAACCCAACTAGTCTCCTTGAAGATTCGGGTTTGATCCTTGGCCTTGCTCAGTGGGTTAAGGATCCAGCCTTGCTGCAAGCTGCAGTGTAGACAGATGCGGCTCAGATCTGGTGTCACTGTGGCTGTGGTGTACTTCTGTATGCCACAGGTGCAGCCTTAAAAAGATTAAAACAAACGAGCAAACAAACAACTTTAGGCTTTTTAAATTTTCTCTATTGTTCATTTTCTATTTCGTTGCTTTCCGGTATTGCCTGTATTACCTCCTTTTTTTTTTTTTTTTTTCAGCTTTTAGTTTAATTCAATCACCTTTTTCAGAATGGCTGGACCAGCCTACATCCTCATCAGCAGTGGGAGAGTCCCTATTCCTCCCCACATCCCACTAACCCTGGTACCCAGCTTTCTGATTTTGCCAGTCTAGTAGCTGTGAAATAATATCTATTTCTCTGATTATCAGTCTCCAGTGATTGGAATCTCTCTTGTGTTTAAAGACCTCCAGAGGAAGCTCTGTGGATATCCTCTAGTGTTTAACCAATTCACTGTTCTAACCAAAATCTTTCTTCCTGCTCATGCATTCAGCTCTTCAGCTGTTGTTTTAATTAAGAATGGCCTGGGAGTTCCTGTCGTGGCTCAGTGATTAACGAATCCGACTAGGAACCATGAGATTGCGGGTTTGATCCCTGGCCTTGCTCAGTGGGTTAAGGATCCGACATTGCTGTGAACTGTGGTGTAGGCCGGCAGCTACAGCTCCGATTGGACCCCTAGCCTGGGAACCTCCATATGCCGTGGGTGTGGCCCTAGAAAAGGCAAAAAGACAAAAAAAAAAAAAAAGAATGACCTGGAGTTCCCATTGTGGCTCAGTGGGTTAAGACCCCGACTTAGTTTCCATAAGGACACAGATTCCATCCCTGGCCTCCCTCGGTGGGTTAAGGATCCAGCATTGCCACAAACTGCAGTATAGGCAGATATGGCTCATATCTGGTATTGCTGTGGCTGTGTTGGAGGCCAGAAGCTGCAGCTCTTATTCAACCCCTAGCTTGGGAACTTCCACATGCCAGAGGTGCAGCCCTAAAAGGAACAGAAAGAAAGAAATTAAAAAAAAAAGAATGGCCTGGGAAGGAGCTCTTTGCTTGCCAAAATCTCATTTTGGACAATTTTCTCTTCCAGCCTCCAACCTCAGTAGAAAACTTTGCCGAATCCACCAGCCAGGTCTCAGACTCCCCCGAATCTCCGCTGAGCGTGACTGTGACAACCAGCTCTGAGTGCAGTAGCTCAGAGATGGACAGGGTGGTCCCCTTTAAATGCGAGCAGCAGCAGAGGCCTCGGCACCTTATCCAGGAAAAAATATCGAAAAAGTCTCTGCCTACAAAATCCCAGAGCTTCTTGGGGAATCTGAAGCCAAGCTGGACTTTGCTAGAGAGTGGCATGAAGAAGCAACGTCCGGTGTCAGAGCTGTTCACCAAGGTTCAGTTGAGGGAGAAGCTGTCCTTGTCCCCAGCTCACTTCAATCCAAAACTGGTGCTGAGTGACCAGTCACGTGAGTGCCAGCCTATGCAGGGATGTGCCAAGAGCTTAGGGGATGGAATAACCAACAGAACTAGCCCTAATCGTGGGGAGTGCCCAGTCGGGGGGGGGGGTGGGCTGTAGCCCCTGCCTTCAGGGAGACCCCAGTCTGATGGTGGAGACACAGTCCTTGTCCCTAAAGAGTATCTAGTCTTACTGGGAAAGCAAAAAAATGATAAAAGATATAATGCTGTGTCTAAGTACTCTCTTCTATTTTTCCTGGCTCTTATTCAAATGAGGCCCATTCAGCCGAGCCCGTACAAGTTGGGGATGTTAAGTTGGAAAAAAAAAGGGAAGGGAGGAGTTCCCTGGTGGCTCAGTGGGTTAAGGATCCAGCATTGTCACTGCTGTGGCTTGGGTTGCTGCTGTGGCATGGGTTCGATCCCTGGCCTGGAAACTTCTGCATGCCAAGAGGTGGCCCAAAACAAAAAACAAACAAACAAAAAGCAGGGAAGAGAAATGATTTGGAGGAAAGGCACAATGGCCGCTTCTGGCTCCAGCCAACTTTAAGTGGGAGACCCCAGTGGGGGATGGGCTTTGCCAGGAATTTGTCCAGCAGAACAGACTGACGATGGCAATGACTTTGCCTTTCCAGAAAACCCCTCCCTGCCCCGGAAGTGCTTCTTCCACAGCCGAAGCTCTGGCGAGAAGAGGCAGCTGGATGTGCCCTCCCTCCTCCTCTTGCAGAATTCTCACGGCCATGGTGTTTCTCTGAAAGATCTGCTGGTGGTTGCCACTCCAGCCCGACTGGATCCAAGGCCCTGCAGAAGCCACAAAGGTGTCAAGAGAGACCTGTGTATACGGGATCAGGAAGCACACAGTCACTGACTGATCTCTGGTCAAAGAGGATGTGAGGGGGAACTAGGTAGGCCTACCCATATTCCCTTAATGCGCCTGGCACGTTGGCAGGCACTACATAGGTATTTCTGGAATGTTGGCTTGGTAGGTAGATGGATAAAGACATACAGGTAAGTTGGAGTTCCCGTCATGGCTCAGTGGTTAACAAATCCGACTAGGAACCCTGAGGTTTCGGGTTCGATCCCTGCCCTTGCTCAGTGGGTTAAGGATCTGGCGTTGCCGTGAGCTGTGGTGTAGGTCACAGATGTGGCTTCGATCTGGTGTTGCTGTGGCTGTGGTTTAGGCCAGCAGCTACAGCTCTGATTCGACCCCTAGCCTGGGAACCTCCATATGCTGCGGGGAGCGGCCCAAGAAATGGCAAAAAAAAAAAAAAAAAAAAAAGAAAGACATACGGGTAAGTAGACAAGACTAACCTCAGTCAAAATGTAACACCTCCCCCCCTTGCAATGTATATTTCTACTATGACTGATCTGCGCCCACTGCTTTAAGTATACTTTGCTTTGTCTTTTGTTGTTGTTGTTTCTCGCTTTTTAGGGCCGCACCTGTAGCATATGGAAGGTTCCAGGCTAGGGGTCCAATCGGAGCTACAGCTGCCGGCCTACACCACAGCCACAGCAACGCAGCATCTGAGCGCATCTGCGACCTACACCACAGCTCAATGCAATGCTGGATCCTTAACCCACTGAGCAAGGCCAGAGATCGAAGCGGCCTCCTCATGGATCCTAGTCGGGTTTGTTACCGCTGAGCCACGATGGGAATTCCTGCTTTGTCTTCTACTTCCCACTCAAGTTGAGACAGTCACTGATTCTGGTCCCAGAAGTAAAACCGTGTCAACTATGAGGGGTTGATTTCCACACCTTTTGTGCGGTGTCAGCCTGGCCCCCAAAGCTGAGCCTGTAACGGAGTGTACTGAGTGGACAGAACAACGGGATCTGGAAGAAAAGAGAAGATGTGGAAACAAAAACCCTTAAGCTGTGTCAAAGGACCAGAGAGATTTGCAGAGGAGCCCTCGCTCAGACCTTGACGCTTCTGAAGGAAGGTGGTATGGAAACTCTGCAGCTCATTCTGAGGGCTCATTAAAATGCGTATTCCAAGTTCCCGTTGTGGCTCGGCAGTTAGTGAACCGGACTAGCATCCATGAGGACAAGGGTTTGATCCCTGACCTCACTCAGTGCGTTAAGGATCACCAGCGTTGCCGTGAGCTGTGGTGTAGGCTGCAGACACGGTTCAGATCCTGGGTTGCTGTGGCTGTGGTGTAGGTTGGCGGGTACAGTTCCGGTTGGACCCCTAGCCTGGGAACCTCCACATACCGCAGATGAGGCCCTAAAAAGACAAAGAGACCAAAAATAAATAACACAAAATGAAATGCATATTCTAAGGTGTGCTTCCAGAAATTCTGGTTGAGTAGGTCCTCCGAGGGGGCTGCATTTTTTTTTTTTCTCTTTTTTTGCCATTCTGTGGCACATGGAGTTCTGGGCCAGGGATCAGATCAGAGCCGCAGTCACGACCTAAGCCCCAGTTTCGGCAATGCTAGGCTGGGGATCAAACCCGAGTCCCAACGCTCCTGAGATGCTACCAATCCTGTTTCGTAACAGCGTGAACCCCAGGAATCTGCATTTTCAGAAGCTCCGCTCGATGATTCTAATGGTCCTCTCACTACCCTCAGAGAAAAACTGGGCCTGGAGTTTCCCAAACTTCCCTAATGATATGGATCACTTGGGGGCTCTCATCAAGCCTGTAGTTTCCTAGACCACACCCCTGGAAATCCTGACACAAGAGACTTGGGATGGGCCCACTGGGAAGTGGTCTTTTTTTTTTTTTCTTTTTGCCATTTTTTTGGGCCGTTCCTGCAGCATACGGAGGTTCCCAGGCTAGGGGTCGAATTGGAGCTGTAGCCGCTGACCTATGCCAGAGCCACAGCAATGCGGGATCCGAGCTGCGTCTGCAACCTACACCACAGCTCACGGCAATGCCAGATCCTTAACCCACTGAGCAAGGCCAGGGATCGAACCCGCAACCTCATGGTTCCTAGTCGGATTCGTTAACCACTGTGCCGTGACAGGAACTCCAGAAGTGGTCTTTTGAGGAAGCATCTCAGTACTTGGGTAGTGAAGACTGGCCCACCTTTAGCCCCAGGCCTGGAAAAGGAACCCCTGCCGGCCACGCCTGACCTGTGGGCCTGTTATAGGAATAAAACTCCTCAAACCCAATGGGGCTCAAACCCACCCCCACTATCTTCGGTTCATAGTTTTCCACAATTTTAAGTTATTTATGCTCCTACTATAAGAAAGGGGGAGGGTGATGTGGCCGATTACAGTAAAACCTTTTCTTCACTATGACTCTTAAAAGGAAGTTATAATGATCAGAAGCCACATCGAGAAAGGGAGGAGATCATTCTAATCAAGGGTGTGAGAGGAGTTCCCCTGGTGGCTCAGGGGGTTAAGAACCTGACTCATATCCATGAAGATGCTAGTTCAATTCCTGGCCTCACTCAGTGGGTTAAGGATCCAGCATTGCCACAAAGCTGTGACTCGGATCTGGCATTGCTGTGGGGTCGACCAGCAGCTGCAGCTCCGATTTGATCCCTAGACTGGGACTTCCATATGCCCGCCGGTGCGACAGTAAAAAGAAGAAAAAACGGGAATGGTAAGAAAAAGCACCTCAGGGCTTGACCATTGAATTTGGCTCTGGACCTCTGCTGTGGTTTGGCTGCGCCATGACGGGAACTCCCCAGACATATTTTTTTAATGAATATTCATGACAGTAAGATTTACCCCTTTTTGGTAGCATACTGTATAGGCTAGCATGCCTCTGAATATATTTTTTAAATCTAATTCCAATCACAACTGTACACTTTAGAAAAGAAAAAACTGGTTCAAAGAGCATAAGGCTTAACATTCAAGAGGTACCACAGCTCTTAAGTGGCAGAGCAAAGATTTGGGTCAGATGTTTCTGATTCCTAAGCCTCAAGTTCTTTTTTTTTTTTTTCCTTTTTGGCGACAGTATATGGAGTTCTGGGGCCAGGGATCAGGTCATAGCCGAAGTTGCCACCTAAGCCACAGCTGTGGCAACGCTGGATCCTTAACCCACTGTGCGGGGTCTGGGGATGGAACTTGCATCCCAGCGCTCCTAAGACGCCACTGATTCCGTTGGGCCACAGCGGGAACTCCTCAAGCTTCGAGCTCTTAAGGACACGCTATCTTTCTTTCAAATAGCGTTTTTAATGTTAGTCTTCATTTAGAGCTGGGGGAATAAGACATGCCTCTTTCATGAAGGCAGGGAGCAGAGAAGGCCAAGACTAAGCAGGGCTTCCTAGACTACCATGAGGAGTCAACCAGATCTCAGACTGCTCCTCTGCTTCTCCGTCAGATAAGGGCACCTAAAAATCCCCACCTGGAGTTCCCGTCATAGCGCAGCGGAAATGAATCTGACTAGGAACCATGAGGTTGTGGGTTTGATCCCTAGCCTCGCTCAGTGGGGTAAGGATCTGGCGTTGCCGTGAGCTGTGGTGTAGGTCGCAGATGCAGCTCGGATCCCACGTTGCTGTGACTGAGGTGTAGGCTGGCAGCTGTAGCTCTGATTCAACCCCTGGCCTGGGAACCTCCATATGCCTTGGGTGCAGCCCTAAAAAGCAAAATAAATAAATATACATAAATAAATAAAAATTAAAATTTGTTGCAATTCTCAAAATAAAAATATATGTATAAAAAAAATTCCCCACCTGGGTTTTTCTGGTGGCCAGTGGGTTAAGGATCCAGCGTTGTCACTGCTGTGGCCCTGGTTACAACTGTGGCTTTGGTTTGGTCCTGGAATTTCCGCATGCCGCGGGTGAGGGCCCTCCCCCCAAAAAAAATCCCCACCTAATCGACAGCAAAGGCTAACTGGCGAAAGTCTAATTCTGCACAGCCGAATGCCTGTCAACACACTGATTTGCAAATAGAGCTGGATGTGCTGTGAGACTGGGATTTCTGCATAATAAATAGTTGAATGAAAGAAGGAAAGGGCAGCGCAGAAGTCCCAATTATGGAGCATGGGCTTTCTTGGTAGGTGTCATAGTAACACCTCCGACACATCAAGTTTACATATCATGTCTCATGTCACTGCTGTGAGGTTGGCAAGGCAGCCGTTGCTGCCTTATCCTCAGTTTACAGATGAAGAGAATCAAGACTTCAGGACATTAAATGATTTGCCCCATGTCATGCAAGTGGTGGGCTCTGGATAAACTAGCCTGCTGGTTCTTCCTTTCCCACTCGGCCACCCACTTGGTTGGATCCCATCCAGACCTATGGATCAGGAATTGAGCCCTGACAAATGCCTCCATTTTTCTCCTTAAGTCACTGAATTCTCATCATCCTTCCTCTGGGTCCACTTTCACAGTGGGCGGGCCACTGAGCCCAGGGTTTCAGATCTGCTAATCGTTGAGTTTTAGGGGATAGAGAGCCCATTTTGTAGGATTTGAAGGATGATTAAAAGAGTGCTAATGGGAGTTCCCATCGTGGCTCAGTGGTTAACGAATCCGACTAGGAACCCTGAGGTTGCGGGTTCGATCCCTGGCCTTGCTCAGTGGGTTAAGGATCTGGCATTGCTGGGAGCTGTGGTGTAGGTCGCAGACGGGGCTTGGATCCTGCATTGCTGTGGCTGTGGTGTAGGCTGGCGGCTACAGCTCCAATGAGACCCCTAGCCTGAGAATCTCCACATGCCGTGGGGGCGGCCCTAGGAAAAAAAAAAAGAAAAAAAGAAACTTGCTCATGTCGGGTGCTTGGCACCTTAAGGAATGAACAGTGGATGCAATGATGATGATGATGGATATGCTGATGGTCCTTTACTGATGGTGCTGAGCCCAGGACACCCTTGCTTTTGGTGTTTTACAGGCTTTGCATACATAATCCCAACTCTCAAAGCAACTCTTTGTGGCAAGTGGCCGTTGTTGTTAGGTTTGCCGAGGGAGGACGACGCCAGACCAAGTTCATAAAGCAAAAGAGATTTATGAAGGCATCAGAGGGGCATGGCCTGAGCTCAAGACGGCACCAGCTCTGACTGTGAGGAGGTGCCAGGTTTATAAAGGATCTATGGCAGGAATCTGTGTCTGGAGTTCATGGTGGGAACTTGTGGCAGGAGCTACGAAGGAGAAGGGGAAGGTCAAGGGAGGGGCAGGGTGTCGAGTCCCACGACAGAGGGCAGAGGTGGTTCCTCTAGGCGGGGAGTTGTTTTCCTCAGGCCATTATTTCTTGCTGCCCAACTTGAGCCTCCGCATTCTGGGAGAGGGTATCCACAGCCTGTGAACAGCCATGTTTGGGGTGTGGGAGTGGGGTCTGTCTGCATCTTCCAGGGAACCTTTCCGTTGTTATTCTCCCTTTTCAAGTGAGGAAACCAAGGTTTAGAGAGATTTAGTAACTCCCCCAAGGGCACACAAATATCAGGTGTTGCTTCTAAGCTTTACCGCTTGTTATCTCTGGCCGGCCAGCTTGGCAGCTCTTAAATAATCCATAGCAAGTGCTTGGGGCTGTAAGGATGCAGGGTGATGTCTGCTCTATAGGGAAGAAATTTCTGGTGACTGTGACTGTGAATCACCTGAGAGCCTCCTGTCCTGCTAGATGGCCATGGTGATGATGAGCTAATTGAATCGAATATTCTAGAAGCCACTTTAAAGGAAAATCTAAGAAAAAAATTTTTTTCTTTCTTTCCAGAATCAGACTGGATCTCTGCCATTTTGTTCCTTTCCTCCTCTGACTCCCAGGAAATGATCTGTCTCTTCCAACAGTCTCTACGATGTTCAGAGAAGCAACTGAAAGCTTTATCTCCTCATCTAGACATCTTGGTCTTATGACTACCTCCCAAAGCGCCACAGAGGCTAACAGCCTTAGCTTTTTGTGCCCTCCCGGTTAGCTTCCAGTGCCGCAGGACCATGACTTCTGGGAGTTATTGGTGCGGCTCCAGGACATACTCCAGTTGCCCCACCAGTGGCATTGCTCTGGGCCCTCACATGGCACTGTCATCCAGCACACGCCCAGGAATAGGGCAATATGAAGAAGAGAGCGGTATTGCAGAGAAAGACTTTTTCCAGGAGTCCAAAGCCCTCGGGGCACCAACAGGACTGTGTCAGTTGGTCCCCAATTCCAGAGAGAAAAGACAAAGGGCTGGGCTTGATGGAGAATGCTGAGCCCTGAGTAAAGGAGCTGGGTTCTAACTTCACCAGGTAAAGACCAGACCTCCTCGCACACTCACACCTCAGTGCCCAAGCATCCTCCTGCCACCTCCTTTGCCAGCCCCACTCAAAGTGCCAGCAAAGACAGAGGTGAGATGAGAGTACCCAGCCTGCGGGTGTTTCTCCCACTGACCTGAAGAAATGATGCATCTTCCCCTCAAGTGTGCATTAATAAAGTAAATTGCGGGAGTTCCCTGGTGGCTCCGCAGGTTAAGGAGCCTACAGTCTCTACAATGTCCACAGAAGCAACTGAAAGTTTTATCTCCTCATCTAGTGTAAATAATCCTGCAACAAACATAGGGGTGCATGTATCTTTTTACATCTGGTGTTTTCCTTTTCTTTGAATAAATACCCAGAAGTGGAATTTCTGGATTATATGGTAGTTCTAGTTTTCATTTTTTGAGGACCCTCTATACTGTGGCAATCATGGAATCTGTTTCCTAACGTAGGTGGAGGAGTTCCTGCCTCCAGATGAATTTAAAAGGGTAAGCACTGAAGGAAACATTTCCAAATGCAAAAATGATGTCCGGAAGATAAAGTCGTTAAATGCAGCCGTGTTGGAGCTGGCACATTCTCTAGGCTCAGAACTCTCTGGATGGTTTAAAAGACATGTGTGCCCCCACACCACCTCCAGGCGAAACTAGTCACTCTGGCCTGGAGGAAAGCTCCCTCAAAGGGTCCTGATGCGTAGCCAAGTTTGGGAGCCCACTTATCTGGCTCACCCCATTGGGTAACCCTAGCCCACCTGAGACAGGCGGAGTAGCTCTCCCTGACCTTAAATTGTCAATTGCAGACTCCAGTTTTCTTTCCACCCTGGCAGGGAGTGTAAGGGAGGCAGACTGGCAGCTGTTCCAAGCATCCTCTCCCACCCCTACTGGATGAACACATGAGCCAAAAGTAATCATTCACAGTCCTTGTCTTTACAGCTGGCGTGTCACTTAGCTTAATTACAGCACACAGTGGCATTTCGACTGGAGGAATCTAAAAAAGCAATAAAATGGGTTTTGCAAATTGTTAGGAAGGCAATGAAGACCTCGAAACTGCAATTTACTAAGCATTGCTTTCAATTATTTTCGTTCTCCAGGCATGACTCTAGGTTCTTAACCAGCAGCCTGGGAAAGCCTATCGGGTAATGCGAGCAGTGCAGAGTATGGCACGTCTCCCGAGAGCACACTGTGTGCTGAGGAGGTGGTGAGAGGCTCCAGGAGATGCCTTGAGGTGGGAGGGGAAGCACCTGCTAACCAGGCACCCACCATGACTCTCTCCAACCACAGACCCTGACTGGCCTGTGGTGGCCTTCAGCAAGGCACCCCCTCCTTCCTTTTAACTCCTGAACCCCTACTGTCCCCAAAGGAAAGAAATGTGGGACAGCGGAGTTCCCGTCGTGGCGCAGTGGTTAACGAATCCGACTAGGAACCATGAGGTTGCGGGTTCGGTCCCTGCCCTTGCTCAGTGGGTTAAGGATCTGGCATTGCCGTGAGCTGTGGTGTAGGTTGCAGACACGGCTCGGATCCCGAATTGCTGTGGCTCTGGCGTAGGCCGGTGGCTATAGCTCCGATTCAACCCCTAGCCTGGGAACCTCCATATGCTGCGGGAGCGGCCCAAGAAATAGCAACAACAACAACAACAACAACAACAACAAAAGACAAAAAAAAAAAAAAAGAAAAGAAATGTGGGAAAGCAAGATATAGGATTTAATTTAAACATTTAGAATTGGTGCTTGGCATCTCCAGCTCTGCCAGATTTTTTTTTTTTTAATCTTTTTAGGGCTGTACCCGTGGCATAGGGGTTGAATCGGAGCTGTAGCCGCCAGCCAACACCACAGCCACTGCAATACCAGATCTGAGCTGCGTCTGTGTCCTGCGCCACAGCTTGGTCAGTGTGGGATCCACTAACCCACAGATCAAGGCCAGGAATAGAACCTGCATCCTCATGGATATTAGTTGGGTTCTTAACCCGCTGAGCCACACCAGGAACTCCTCTGGATGATTTCTTTTGCTGGTTTAATTCTTTTGCTGGTCCCTCTTAATTCTTGAATGTGTACATCTTGGGCAGCCATTTTAAAAGACAAGACTGTGGGGTCCCTCTAGCACCCTGCTTCCCCAAGCCTAGGAGTTTTAGGAATGATACCTAAAAGGGACCCTACCCATCTGAGAAAGGGGCAGAAGCAGCAGGAAGTCCAAGCAGGTGTGCTGAGATCCCCCCCTGCTGTGAGCAACATCGGCCAGCTCGATAACCAGGAGCAGAATGCCAGCTGCCTCTGCAGTCATACCAGGCGGGAGAACAAACACACAAATCCTGTTGGCAAACAGAGCAGAGCCGTCGCAACGTTGCCAAAGCAAACAGGAGCTGAGGCAGTGATGGACTCTCACTTCCCCTTGGATCTGGTAGAGGGTGAGACTAAGCCAGCTAAGCCCATGTGTCAGGGCATCAAGTAGCCATAGGAGTTGGGATTGGGAAGGTTTATGAACCCAGGGCACAAGCTGGACCCTTAATCTCCTTGCCATGATTCCTTCTGAGTTTGGCACAGACCAAGAAACGTCAGATCGTGATAAAGTAGTGTCACCTGTATTGCTTTGTTTATTCTTCACAGCAATCTTTTGAGATCAGTATTATTCCCATCTTGCAGATGAGAAAACTGAGGCTAAGGGGTCATCAAAGACATAGAGCCACTGACTCAGTGCTATACTTCTCATTCCTTCTGCCCTTCCCTCCCTCCACCCCAAACTCTCCCATGTCAATTCCCCAGGCTCTTTCACTGGTGTGGGGTGGGGGAGCACAGTCCTGAGTTTGAGTTTCTTCCAGCTCTGATTCATTCTGTTCACAGCTCTCATGGAAAGAACCATCTTTCCATGGGCAGCTGAGAAGCTGGCAGTCCAAGGAGAGGGATGGGGGTTACTTTTGCTTTTAGACCAGGAAACAGTTAGCTGACCTTGTTTCTGTCTGCCACACCTACCAACAGAAACGGAAGCCCAGGGAGATGACTTTGTTTACAAATATTTTCGCTTATTTGGAAATTTCAACAGTGTTTCTGATCCCCACCTCTTTTTTAAATAGGAAAGATCTGCATCAAGATCTCCGGTTTTCATGTTATAATTTGGTTGTGTGTGGACACCATCTGCATAGACCCGCTTCTGACTCACAGCCTTCTGGTGTCTCTAGGTCTCTATGGAAATTCATATCCCTTGCCACCTGGTTGAGGAAATGCATGTCACCAAAAGGTGCACAGTAGCTATATATTCATAGTTAATGGAGGGCCTGGGCTCCTACAGAAAAGAAAAGCCAGCTGTTGGATTGGCCATTCCCTTCTGGGTCCTCAGCAGATTTCCTGATTATATGAAATTTCCTGATTATTTTCCAATATTCCTGTTTGAGGGGAAGGAGGGTCAGGAGGAAGAAAGAGGAATCGTTCATTGGACTCAGACCCTATAACCAATCCATTCCCCCCTAGCATTTTGCTGTTGTTGTCTTTTGTCTTTTTAGGGCCGCATCTGTGGCATATGTAAGTCCCCAGGCTAGGGGTCCAATCAGCGCTGTGGCTGCCCACCTACACTCCAGCCACACCACAGCTCAGGGATCCCGAACCCACTGAGCAATGCTGGGATTGAACCTGCATCCTCATGGATCCTAATCGGGTTGGTTAACCACTGAGCCACGATGGAACCCCCCTTCCCCCACCCCTAATATTTTCTTTTGCTCTGTTGCTGGAGGCCCTGCAGAGAAAAGCCTTTGTGAGAAGGGACGAGGGAAAAGAGTGAAGAGGAGGGCGCGTTTGGAGCACGCCCTCCACTCCCGGTCTCCAGAGAGAGGATGTAGAAAGCAGGGGTGGAGAGTTCCGTCGTGGCGCAGTGGTTAACGAATCCGACTAGGAACCATGAGGTTGCTGGTTCAGTCCCTGCCCTTGCTCAGTGGGTTAAACGATCCGGCGTTGCCGTGAGCTGCTGTGTAGGTTGCAGACGCGGCTTGGATCCCACGTTGCTGTGGCTCTGGCGTAGGCCGGTGGCTACAGCTCCGATTCGACCCCTAGCCTGGGAACCTCCATATGCCGCGGACCGAAAAAAGAAAAAAAAAAAAAAAAAGGAAGCAGGGGTGGGGTGGGGTGGGGTGGGGTGGGGGCCCCCAGCGGAGAGCCAGGACTGTGAGGAGCTGGTTTGGAGCTTCCGATGGAGAAGACTGCGGCCCAGCAAAGGCGAATCTGGGCGGATTTGCCCGTGATTGGATATTTGGTCGCGTGGAATAAAAACCTCGCTCCCCACCACCCAGGCCTGAAGTTCGGTTCCAAGCGACCCGAGGAGTACGGGTGACTCCGGGCGCTGAGCCCCGCATCCCTCAGAGGAGAAAAATCCCGAATGGACCGTTCCTCCCCGCCGGCTTCGGCCACACCGCGCTGCACCAGCGCTGTCCCGCCGAGCGCATCCCGGCTCGGGCGTCAGGACCGGGAACCCGGCACTGCGGCCGCGGGCCAAAGGGCTCCCCGCAGAGAAGCCGGGCCTTCTTCGCCCTGGCAGGGTCCCCGAGGAGGATCGGTCCGGGGCTGGAAGTAAGACAGAGGTTGGGGGACCTGCGCCCGAGCTCCCGGCAGAAATCCGCAGGGCTGGGCGGGACTGCCGCTTGCTAAGCGCTTCCATCTCGACCCACAAAGTCAGTTCCCCACGGGGCTGGACATTGGCTTCCTTTCCGTAAGGACTTGAGAATCCTGAGGTGGCTCTGCTGTTTATTTAGCGAATATTACGTTCCAGGTACTGGGGCAAAGCGCGCAATGGACTTTATTATCTCCCGAAGCACCCCATAAGGGAGCTAGGATTCCCTATTTACAGACGAGAAAACAGCCTGAGAAGTGGGGTAAATCAGTTTGTTGTCCGATTCAAGATCAAGCAACCGGTGCCTCCAAAGCCAGGTGAGGCCCCTCCACAGTTGCTTGAACTTACACTTCATGCTTGGAATTAGTTTCAAGTGTTTAGCTGGGTGGAAGACCAGGCTGGGAACAGAGCTGTGCCTTCCAGTGTGGTCCCCTCCCTTCTGCTACTGCCCACAGAAGGACTGCCATGAAGACAGGGTGCCGGTGGCAGCGACCACAGGCTTACACAACTGGACTCGGCAACATCCACATCATAGACGATGCAGAGACATTTCAAGGAAGGTCTTCTGATGTCCAAAACCCTGAAAGCGCTTTCAGCCATGCTGTCCTCCTGATTTTTTTATTTTTTGTCTTTTTAGGGCCACACCTGCAGCATATGGAGGTTCCCAGGCTAGGGGTCCATTCGGAGCGTTGCTGCCGGCCTACACCACAGCCACAAGCAACGATGGAGCCTTAACCCACTGAGCGAGGCCAGGGATCAAACCCACAACCTCATGGCTCCTAGTCGGATTGGTTTCTGTTGCGCCAGGATGGAAACTCCTCCTGATTGATTTTCATCCTTGGATTAAATGGGGCACTGAAAACATAGGTGGCTAGGGTGGCTCTGCCCACACTAGGTAGAACTATGAGCATCTACTTCTGCCCGCAGCCACTGGTTTGCTTAGGGTGGAGGGCTACAACCTGAATGCCCTGGAAAGAGAATTAATCTCTCCCCTTCCCTCCCTGCCTTCCTTCCTTCTTTATCTCCTTCCTTCCTCCCTCCCTCCCTCCTTCCCTTTCTGGAGGCTGGGGAAAGAGTGGAGTTGGGTGCTACTTTTCCTTTTAACTCACTTCTTTTAAAATTATTTTTGGGGAGTTCCCGTCGTGGCACAGTGACTAACGAATCCGACTAGGAACCATGAGGTTGCAGGTTCGATCCCTGGCCTCGCTCAGTGGGTTAAGGATCCAGCGTTGCTGTGAGCTGTGGTGTAGGTCACGTGCAGCTCAGATCCCGCATTGCTGTGGCTCTAGCGTAGGTTGGCGGCTACAGCTCCGATGAGACCCCTAGCCTGGGAACCTCCATATGCCGTGGAAGCGGCCTTAGAAAAGACAAAAAAAAAATATTTTTTTTATCAAAGTATAATTAGGAGTTCCCGTCGTGGCACAGTGGTTAACAAATCCGACTAGGAACCATGAGGTTTCGGGTTCGGTCCCTGCCCTTGCTCAGTGGGTTAAGGGTCCGGCGTTGCCGTGAGCTGTGGTGTAGGTCGCAGACACGGCTCGGATCCCTTTTTGCTGTGGGTCTGGCGTAGGCCGGTGGCTACAGCTCTGATTCGACCCCTAGCCTGGGAACCTCCATATGCTGCGGGAGCAGCCCAAGAAATAGCAAAAGACAAAAAAAAACAAAAACAAAAACAAAGTATAATTAATGCACACTGTGCCAATTTCTGTTGTACAGCATAGCGACCAAGTTACATATATATATTTCCTTTCTTATATTCTCTTCCATCATGGTTTAATCCCAAGAGATTGATCCGGGTCCCTGTGCTGTACAGTAGGACATCATTGCTTATCCATTGTAAACCCAATAGTTTGCATCTACCAACCCCGAACTCCTAGTCCATCCCACTCCCTCCCTCCTTCCCCATGCACATCTTAGTCACTCTAGTCACTTGGCTGGAACGGGGCTGAGGGTTTTTCTGGGACACATGTAATTGGGGCCTTAGCGAGGTGTGAGAGGAAGCTGAGGCTGGTGAGATGACTTTGCTGACACGACATCCGGGGCTCTGCTGTGTTCGGCGCTTGCCACTGTACTGCTGTGATCCCGGCACCCGTTGTAGCTGTATTATCCCTCTTTTAGAGGCCAGGAGGCTCTGCTCAGGGGCTTCAGGAGTCTTCATCACTCTTGCTGAAGCTCTGGGGAGAGGGATCCGGGTTTATGCCGGATCCATTTGACCTCCCAGCTTCTCCCTGCTGTGCCCCCGGCCTAAGAATGGCTTTGCATTGAGGGTTGAAACATTAAACATGACAGCTTAGTAAGGACGTTCTTAAAGTTTGGTCCTCAAGTCCCTCCCCCAGGAGTGAGGATTTCTACTCTTGTCCTGTGTGTCTCCTTAACCCTCCACAGGTGCCCAGTCTCCCTTCCTAGGGAGGACACCTGCCAGCTCTTTTCCGCTCTCCCCACCCCCCCAAGGCTGGGACCATTTTCAAAGTCCTGTTTCGTGGAGGTGCCAGGGACCTGAACGATTCTTTATCTCAGTGGAAGAGACATAACACCCCATGGGATGCTCCTCCTTTGGCCTTGAGTATGTGGAGAGGCTACGCTCAGGTCACCACTGGACTCCTGGCAGGAAAGAGGGAGGATTTCAGAACTTCCCCCCTTCTCCTCCCTCTCCCAGCCACCCCCTCGCTGCTTTCTCGTCCCACCAGTTTTCAAAGTGCAAAGGATGTTTACCCTCCTGGGCGGCAAGGCCGGTGGGGATGGCTCTCAGGTCAGAAGCCTGACTCACCGCAGGGAGGCACCCGAGCCCGGGCCCCCACCCAGCAGCCCAGAGAGCGACAGGGGGTGAGGAGAGCCAGCCTTGGAAGCTCACCCCGCCCTGCCAATAAACAATTCCGAGTCTCCCCAGCCTCTCAGGCATCCCTTTCATGACCCAGGCCTTCCCCGCTAGCCCGCTCGACCGTGGGAGAACTGCGGGGGGCGGGCGCCCGGGGGCTCCCCATCCCCAGTCGCTGTCAGAATCGAGGGCTGTGGAGGTGGGGGGTTCTCATAATCGGCCCCACCTCACCCCCAGGGCACTTGAAGCCCTTCCTGACTTGTCTGGCACATCCCTGTCCAATGGCCAGAGATATCTGCTCCCCCCCATCCTCTCTCCCAACTGGGCTGAGCCACTCTTTTGCCCTTGGGGAGGAGAAGCCAGGAGGCAGAGGAAACTCAAGACCTTGCACTGGCCCCGTGGCCAGAGCTTGGGGGTTCAAAGGGCTTGGAAATGACTCTCAGGATGCGGGGAGGGAAGAGTAGCAGCTTCCCCCCCTCTTCTGGTCCCTGACCTCCGAAGGCCACTTCCCCCCTTTAGAACCCAGAAGGGGTTAATATTTCACCAGCTCCCCTCTTCCGTCCACCTCGAGGCTCCGTAGGGGACAGTCCCTGAGCCCAGCTGCCACAGGGTCCCAGGCTGGATCAGCCTCCTTACCTGCGCAGCCCCATCCAGGGCCTCGTCTGCCTGAACACGTCGCCTCGGCCCCCGCCTGACCCCGACACACTGATAAGCCCCCAGACAGCCAAACATCGTTAACTTCTTTGCCTTTCTAGACTTCTCTGCCTGTCCTTTCCACGACCCCGGCGGAGGGATTGCCCCAGCGTGAGTCTGCACTTCCCCCAGGGGCTGGACTCTGGGGCACCAAGCATTTGCTCGCAGCAACCCCCTCCTCCTTATGCTCCAGACCCGGAAAGCAACTTTCTGTGAAACCCGGTCGGTCTAAAATAGTGTCCCCAATGAGGTCTTGCTGTATAGCACAGGGAACTATATCCAATCATTTGGGATAGAACCTGATAGATGATAATGTGAGGGAAAGAATATGTATGTGTGTATAATTGGGTCACTTTGCTGTACAGCAGAAATTGACAGAACATTGTAAACTCAATTATACTAAAGATGGTTTTTAAAAATCGTGTTCCCTCACTCTCTATCCTGCCACAACCTCCCTTGCCTGCGTAGATTCTGTCTCAGAAAATCTCCAGGAAACCGTCAAAATGGAGAGAGAGAAAGGGGAAATTGATGTCAGAGCGTGTCAATGACGATTTCAGAAATTGCAGCTTAAAATCCCTCTCAGCTCCACCCTAACTATGGGGAGAGTGAAAAGGATTGGATTGTCTTCTGGGACTACAAGGCCACCAGATCATGTCCTTGCTTTCTTGGTTTCCTTTGCTTTTTGAAGCTTTGCTCACATACAAAAAGGGGATCAGGCTGATAGGAGCCTGTCCACATAAAAACAGCCAGTTGCTGGGAAACATCAGGATGCTGGTGGCTTTCCCCTGTATCGCCGGAGCCTGGACAAGCTCATGTGGTCCACGGCCCCAGGTTCACAGACCATCTGTCCGGGATGGAGGGAGCCACCATTAGAAAGCTGGCTTGTTTGGGGCACCTCCAATGCCGCCAGTGACACTAGTTCTGCCCGCAAACTCTCCCCTGGATTTCTTCTCTCCACTCCTTCTCCCAGGCAGGAGGAAGTTCCTGGAAAAAGACCCAGGAAGACAGGCTCTGGCCAAAGAGGGAGGGTGTCTTTTTAGGGCTGCACCCACGGCATACGGAAGTTCCCAGGCTAGGGGTTGAATCGGAGCTGCAGCTACCCTTCTACGCCACAGCCACAGCAACGCCAGATCCTTAACCCACTGAGGGAAGCCAGGGATCGAACCCGCATCCTCATGAATACTGGTTGGGTTCATTACGGCTGAGCCATGCTGGGTGGCTGAGTCACTTAACTGTAAGAACATTGTAAATCAACTATACTTTAATGATGTAATAATAATAATAATAAAAGAAGAAGGAGGCCAATTAAAAAATCTGAATTAAAAAAAAAGAAACAAAGAAGGAGGGTGGGGATGACGGGAAGTGGCATCCACGGGGGAGGGCAGGAGGGTCCCTGGGGTGGGGATAGGGACCTTTTCTTCCAGGAGTGGCACTTCCTTTTCTAGACAGAAGCTGAGCCCTTAAAGCCAACTACGACATTTACGCGAAACCAAGCAGTTATTTGAATACATTGGAACATTTTCTTACCTGAAATCACGTGATAATGGGACCAAGACGTTAAATGTCCTTTGATCCAAAATCAGGTAAGAAAGCCCCCAAACCTCTCCTGGGGAAAGAGACTTTTTGGCTAAAAAAAGAGAAATAGTAAGTCTTTATCTAATTTAAAAGAACTTTTAAATTCGATTTACCGAATCTATACCTTGATTCCAACAACTCTGAGGGGATAAAACTGAATCACCAAACCTTGGGGAAAGTAAAGTTGTTTTCAAATCTGCAACACTGCCCCAAAGCATTGGACTAGCTTGATTTTTTTTGGGGGGGGGTGTCTTTTCTAGGGCCGTGCCCGTGGCATATGGAGGTTCCTAAGCTAGGGGGCCAATCGGAGCTGTAGCTGCCGACCTATGCTACAGCCACAGTAACACAGGATCTGAGCCGTATCTGTGACCTACACTACAGCTCACGCTCACGGCCACGCCAGATCCTTAACCCACTGAGCAAGGCCAGGGATGGAACCAACATCTTCATGGTTCCTAGTCAGATTTGTTTCTGCTGCGCCACAAAGGGAACTCCTGGAAACTCCCCCAAATTCCAAGTGGCTGGCCTGTTCCGGGCAGGCTTTCTCTCTCAGTAAGTGCCCACCTGTCCGGCCCGTTCTCTCCTCCTTGGGCAAAGCTGGCTCCCAGTGATGGAACTCTGCAGAGCCCGGATTCTCTCCTGACCTTTTCTCTAAAGATCTGCCTAATTTTTTTTGCCCACTCTTTGCTAAGCCCCAAGTAGAATACATAGACACAAATATTCTGTCTTCCCAAGAATTTCTAAAAGTCATAAAAATGCAGGTCTGAGGATTGCCCCTCAGCAAACTCTTCGGCCCACCAGCAGAATATCCGGTGCAGTTGATATTAGGGGACGGAGCCTGGGACTGTGGAGCCCCACCTGGAGGTTTAGGTGGCAGGATATTTTGGGAACTCATTGCAAGGATCCCTTGCCTGATAGGTGCCTCTGGGGAGAGCAAGATGCAGGTTTTGCGGGGCCCCTCGGGTTCCAACCTTGCCTCCCTGGTCCTCTAACTTCAGCTCCAGGTGTTCTCCCATCCCCAGGCAGTCCTTGCTGTCCTAGGGGTCTTCTGGGGATAAATAAGTGCCTGGTGGTCACCAGGTCCCAAGACGGAGTTTTCTCCCAGAGCAGTTTTCTCCCAGTTTCCCGAATGGGTAGGCAGTCTCCCCTTGTCCAGAGTGGAAGGGCGGAATCTCCAAAGGCCCACCTGCCAGGTGTCTGGAGGAGCTGTATCTTAGACCTTACTTCAATTTTCCAGTGTTCTGTAAGTTCTTGGGTGAGAATCAGATGATCAGGGGTTTGCCCTGGGCTGAGGTTTTCAGGGAAGGAGGTGGAGGTGGCCCTGCCTGAGGTCCCGGTTCTGGGGCGCTGAAGTCCTTTGTTTCCATGAGTCCAATCTGGGACTTTTCTGTGTCTCCCAATCTTAAGGAAAGTCATAGAAGATGAGGAAACAGTTAAGCAAAAGCAAATCTCTCTCCATTTTCCGATAAGAACGGAATTCTGCAAGAGAAAATCCAAATGGGCAATAGTCTGAAATCCACACCCCATTTCCTCCAGAATAAAATTGTCGTCAGGAGACCTGTACTGCATATAGATGGATAAACTTCAAATGCTCAGTTACAAGTAGAATCCTATTGACAAAGCAAAACCACAACCTCACGTTTTAGTAAAATATCATAAAAACAAGTTAGTGAGAAACCAGGTCAACCAAAAAAAAAAAAAAAGGAAAATGTGAGAACAAGAAAAGACAGTTCTCTGAAAAAGGATATAGAAGTTGCTTTAACCCTGTGAAACTAGATTCAACTTCTGTGAACTTCAAAATATGCACAAGGCCTTTGATACCACGCATTTCTAAGAATTTATCACAGATACACACTTGCATATATATACACAGAGTAGTGCAAGAGCAGGAAAAAAAAAGAAAGAAAATTTGAAGCACTCTAAATATCTATCTATAGTCTCCTGGTTAAATAAATTGTGGTTAAATCCATGCAATAAAATGCAGCTATTAAAAAGACATTAATAAAGATGAAAAACCATCATGAACACTTTTTTTGAAAAATAAAAGACAAAATTACAGAGCTATGTGTACGGTATGCTGCCATTTGTGTTAAAGAAATTTGTAAGGATACAGAGGGCTCTGGCAACAGCGGTTGCTTCTGGGAAGAACAGAGGTCAGAAGACGTGGAAGAATTATTTTATTTTCCTTTTGTAACTTTTGAATCCTACCTTTAGCATACATTACCTAATTTGAACAAAAATAGATTAAACTGACATCTATTATGTTAATAGTGTTTATTTTTAATTTTACAGGTAGCAAAGTTTACAATGCAAAAATTGAAAACAGAAACATTAAAAACAAGTTACATTTCTGCTTATAAGTTCTGATCTACACAATCTTTGTAGCAACTAAAATTGTGGACTTTTCTCAGAGGGTTAGAACTAATAAAATCAGACTTACTCATTTTTAAAAAATAAAACCAAACAGTGGTTTTTGTTTTGTTTTGTTTTGTTTTGTTTCGTTTTTTGGAAGCAAGTGTTCCGAGTTTAACTCGACAAGAACGATGCTTAAAGCAGGTACTTAGCTGGTAGTTCGCGAAAAAAGATTTACTCTGCAGGGCGGAAAGTAGGAGTTAAATGTTAGTTCCTGGATCAGGACTAAACATCTGAGATTTCTGATTGAAGAAGGAAAAGAGGAAATTATGTGCACCCTTCAGAGCAAAAATTGAGCCAAACTCTAGCCGTTCATTTTCTTTCTTTCTTTCTTCTTCTTCTTTTTTTTTTCTTTTTCTTGTTTTTGCTTTTTAGGGCTGCACCCGCAGCATATGGACGTTTCCAGGCTTGGATCTAATCGGCGCTGCAGCTGCCGGCCTACACCACAGCCACAGTAACGCCGGATCTTTAACCCACTTAGCAAGGCCAGGGACCCAGGGATTGAACCCGAAAACTCATGGTTCCTAGTCGGATTCGTTTCCGCTGACGGATGCTCCATAGCCGTTCATTTTCAAGTTGGAATCTCTGTACTGTCGCGGGACTTCCCGCCTTCTCCTGATCGGCATGGTTTGATAAATCTTAGGACCTTTTCGCTCCGGGACCGTCCCAGCTACTGCAGGAGATGCTATTTCGGAGGCCACTTGGCAGGGAGTTGGTGTGCGACGCGAGCAGGGGCTGCGGGAGTGAGCGCTTCGGGAGGACCCGGGGGCATCTGAGGGATGGGTGGATGGAGATCGGGCAGAGCAACGGGCACCATCCCCAGATGGGAGTACACGCTTTCCTCGGCATGGTTTGATAAATCTTAGGACCTTTTCGCTCCGGGACCGTCCCAGCTACTGCAGGAGATGCTATTTCGGAGGCCACTTGGCAGGGAGTTGGTGTGCGACGCGAGCAGGGGCTGCGGGAGTGAGCGCTTCGGGAGGACCCGGGGGCATCTGAGGGATGGATGGAGATCGGGCAGAGCAACGGGCACCATCCCCAGATGGGAGTACACGCTTTCCTCCTGGGAAATGCATCCGTCTGCCAATCCCCCCACCTCCCCGCCGCGGCCTCCCCACCCCCAGGAGGACGTGAGCGCCGGGGACCCAGGAGCCTCTCGCTCCCCACCCACCTCGACCGCCGACCGGCCCCGCTTGGTGCAATCTCGCCGGGCTGGGCCGCCTCCTGAGCGTTATTCAGAAGAAAGTCGGCCCTTAGGGCGGGTTATCCAAGGATATGGTGAGGAAGCCGGCTGGCCTGAAGTTCGGTGGATCCTGGCCCAGAGCTGGGAGCCTAGGGCAGGGAAGGGGATGTGGGGCAAGAGCCAGGCGGCCTCTGGGCCTGTGGGTCCGCTACTCCCCCCCCATTTGGGTTGGGGCGGCTCTGGGCACTTGCTCCCAGTGTCCCTGGCACAACCAGCGACTGACTTGAATCCGTGCAGGAAAAACATGAATCCGGGGCCCAAATCCTCCCCTTTCCTGCCCAGACCGAGCCTCAGCTATCTTCCCAGTTTCCGTAGCTAAAAACATAGGGAAACGGAGGCACCGAAAGATGAAAGACATTTGCAGGTCAAGAAAAATCTTGGGGATGGTCTCTGGGCCAGCAGGATCCTTGACAACCGGAGGATGAATTGTGTGAGGGGGCACAGACGGGGGGTGGGGAGGTCTAAGCTGCAGGAGGGGTTGCTAGAGGACAGAGATCCCACCTTCCTGGAGTATCCCCCCGCCAAAGATCCCATCTCGCACCTCCCCCCAACCCCGTTTATTCTCAAAGAGTAGCCGCTCTGAGGTTGAAACGGTTCAAACATCGTGGCAATTATGAATGGACTGAATTTACCCCCAAACCATTAAGGCCCTCGCTTTCCTTCTCTCTCTTCTTTCCTGGGCATTCTGCTACCCATTTCCGGTCCCCTCCAAAGAAAGGCCTTTCTTTTTTTTTTTTTGTCTTTTGTCTTTTGTCCTTTTTTAGGGCCGAACCCCGGGGCATATGGAGGTTCCCAGGCTAGGCGTCTCATCGGAGCTGTGGCCGCCGGCCTACATCAGAACCACAGCAATGCGGGATCCGAGCCGCGTCTGCGACCTACACCGCAGCTCACGGCAACGCTGGGTCTTTAACCCACTGAGTGAGGCCAGGGATTGAACCTGCAACCTCATGATTCCTAGTCGGATTCGTTCCCGCTGCACCCACCACGGTGGGAACTCCCAAAGAAATTTCCAAGTGAAGGAAAGATCAGAGTCAGCCCCCTCGGAATCTTGTTCTTCAGTCTCATCCTCCCCCATTTGGCTGGTAAAACTAAAATGGGAGGGAAGGGGCTTGGAATCTGAGTATTTGCTTAAATGCTCCAGTTTTCTTTGTGCAGATGTGGCTGCGGCTCTGTCACACCAGACAAGAGGAGCTGATCAAGGACCAGGCTAATAATAAAAATAAAATAAAAACTCATCAGCTTCTTGGGACTTTAAAAATTATGGGTGGGTCTCTGGTCCTGCTTCTGGCCTATAACCTGATCAAGGAAATAAAATCAGAGTTGATAAAATGTTGGGATCAGTTAAGATTGTTTTGTTTATATGCAACAAACCAAATACTTCCTCTCCAGTATTGAGTCAGCAGAGGTGAGAGATTTTTTCCCCACCCCCATGGGGGTGTGGGAGGGGTGTCTGCTTTGCTGGATTAGAGCTGAAAGGGCCTGACACCCCCCTACCCCACCCCTTCACCCCCTGCCCTTCAGGAGTTAATGGCTCAGGGAAAGTGAAAATTCCAGCCAATCAACAATTGTTTGGTTGAAGAAAAACCAAACAATGGCTCTGGCTGCTTTCTCCTGGAATTGACTGAGCTGGATGGTCATTTTGGCATCTCACAAGGTCAACCTAGTGGGTGCTGAACTGGGTGATCTATATCTATGTGGACAGGGGTTCTGGAAGACCCCACTCCCACCCCACCCCCACCCCCACTGCCCTCTGGGTCCAGCCCGCTAGGACTTCCCTTCTGCTCTGCATGCCCTGAAATTTCCTCATTTTTTTGCTCCAATTTCAATCCCTCTTCTTTTCTCAATATATGCTCACATCTGGCCCTCTGTCTGTCACAGACTGCATCCATTTTTCTAGGGGGCTTCCTCTGAATTCAGTTGCTCATATCTGGTGAAAAAAATAATACATCCATCCCTGGTTAGTTGGCTCAAATGTTGGGCAGAGCACCTGTGCGAGGGTGCAGCTGCTGTCTGTGGTTCTGCCTGTCTGTCTTCACAGGTGGAGCTTGTGGGTACTGTTTTGGCTTCATGGACTGGACAAGTTGTCTTTGGGGGGAGGGTGGCCCACCCACCTGCTTTTATTAAATTTCCACACACTTTGAAATAATATTAAAATTTCCTTTCTCCTGAAACAGAAAATTCCGGTAGGCCAGAGAGGGAAGACGATTTTATTTTGTTTCAGTTTGGAGGCTCCTCGTCCTGGCCATGGGTAGGAAAAACAAAAACAAAAACAAAAAAAACCACACACACAAAAACTCCAGGCTGAGATTTCAGCTGAGGCAGACTTTCCTCACCATTTGGAAGGATCCCACTTCAGGGACCAGCCAGGACGGAGGTCTGGGGTCCAAAGGGATCCAAGGGATGACTTGGAATCCAGTCTCCCTTTTCCTAAAACATCAATAAATTCTAGCATCCAAATCGAGGCAGGACATTGAAAGGAGGCAAAAGGGGAAAGCAAGCAAGCTGAGAGAGGCCTTTCTTGGCTCAGAACTGGCTCAGGACAGGGCCCCTGGCAGAGTCTCCATGCCCAACTCAGGGCCAGACCCAGACTAAGAGAAAACACTCCCTCCTGCTCGTCCTGAAGTCTCTGCTGCCTTCCCCCCGCCCCATCCTCCAAGACTCCCATCCTTCTCTAGGGCCGGAACCCAGACACAATGCCAGAATCTCCCACCCCTTCTTTGGTTGAATTCTGGGTGAGGGTCTCGATGTCAGCCTTGGACCCCTGCCCCTCTCCCTGCCTCCTACCCCAGCCCCCACTCGCACTACCTTGATCTGGGCAAGGAGCCTGGCAAACAAGTATCTCTGCTCAGAGTAGCCTCACTGCTCCCCCAACCCCCAGTGCCTCCAGACTCTCTTAATTCATTTATTCACTTTTGACAGCACCTCGGAATGTGGAAGTTCCTGGGCCGGGGATGGAACCCATGAAACCCCAGCCACGGCTGCTATGCAGAGCCCCTGCAGTGACAATGCCAGATCCTTAACCCACTGAGCCACAGGGGAACTCCGAGACTCTATTTTTTAAATTTATTTCAATAATTCAACAAACTTTATTGTATATATCGTTGTACAACCATCATCACAACCTAAGTTTAGAACGTTTCCATCCCAAACACCCAGTCCTCCCCTCCCTCCCCCACCTGTCCCCTTTGGTCACCAGAAGTCTTTCAAAGCCTGTGAGCTGAGACTCTCTTTCAATGAAGATATTCAGCTCCCCAACCCCACCACTTCAAAAAAAGTCTAAAAAAATATAGACACCCGGAAGCGATGGACCAGCCCTGCCAGTGCTGATGGTGCAGGGCTAATGGCTCTACGGGGATCCCACACTCATTCTGGGAAGAAGCCTGTTTTGTGGGTATGGGGTCTGGAGTAAAAGGCTTTTAAGTTAAGCAGAAAGGAGTATAAATCCTAGACAAGAGCCGTACCCCGCTTGCACATCAGAGACATTGTGATATGTGGCAAACATGCATCTTGGATGATAAAGACTGAACTTCAGAGGCCCCAGCAGCTGCAGCTGCCAGGCCAGCTGAAGCAAAATTTGTTTGGCCATGAGATGGCTTCTCCTGTCCTTTGCAGACCCTGCAAAACAAGTGACTCATATACATAAACATGCACGTGTGCACAAAACACCAGATTTTTCCAGAAAGAAACCCTGTCAGCTCAGCAGTGGGGAAAGCTAGATCAGTCTCTTCGTAGCCCTAGCCAGCTGAGCGAGCTCTCTGTAAGCTAAGTCATACTTCGATTTCACCCCAAGACCTTCGAAGGATAAATAGATGTTTTGTGTACGTCCTCTGGAGAGGCTCACATGCAGCTTGTTACTCAGAATGGATTATGTGAGATTCAGTTTACGAGGGCAAATTACATTTCACACATGAGTCACCTTGAATAACCCAATAATTAATTAAAACCATGATTTATTACATTTGCTGGCTTTTTATGAGCTAGGTATAGTTGGGAAATGAAAAATGTGAGGACTCTTCAGGGAGATCTGTACCGCATTCTGCACTGGCTCATGGAGACAGCATCCGTGCCCAGGAGCCCCTCTTGGAGCTGGGGCTTTGGAATTGTTGATGCACCAAAGAAAGCCCTGGAACGAGGCAAGGGGTGTGTGCAGTGGGGAAGGGGCTCACAGATGAGACAAAATCCTGGCTCCAGGTTCCTTGACAACTCCTGGGAAAGAGGAGTGGGCATCGTGGCGCAATTCCCCATGAGGAAGGTTGCAGCTTCTCTGGCTGGGCATCACCAAGCCCAGATCGCTTCTTAATTTAGGGGGTGATGTTGTGTGTGTGTATGGGGGTGCTTCTCTGTAGATATGAGACCAGGACAAGGTTGTAGGTTAATTCCTCTTCTCCCAGCACAAATCCACACCTTTTCCTTGGATACCACCAACTATGAGAGAAACAATGCTTGGTTATATAGATGCTGTAATCTTTATACAGAATCTCCATTTCCCTCATCTTCATTGTCTGTAAGTAGGCCTGCATGGAAGGCTGGGCAGAGATCATCACTCCCACTTTACAGATGAGGAGACTGAGGATCAGAGAGACGACAGCCCAAGGACACACAGCTGGCAACATGTGCCAGAGCAGGGAGAGAAGTTCAAGTTCCCTAGGTCAATAATGCCCTCGGGGCAGGAAGGAGTAAGAGCTGACAAAGCTAGTCTGGCTACACCACCTTGGAAACAGACCCTACTCTCTGGTTCCTTTGAGGAGCATGGAGGTTGGGGCAGGGGTGGGGTGGGGGGAGCCCCCAAGGAAGGGATTGACGAGTCCTGCCCTAAAGGCAGTAATCTTACCTCTAGATCTGGAGATGAATAGTCAGTCTTTGACACTCTCTGAAACCTGGAGAATCAAAAAAAACTCATCAGAGGATCCATTCTTGGCTCCCTGGGAGTTGGAGAGGGAGGGAGGCCTCCCCCCATTCCAAGAGCAATAGGGGAACCAAAAGGGGAGCGGGATATGGCCTGGGGTGGAGCACTGCCTGGCCCAGCTCCACTTTCTTTGGGAAGAAGTTCCTGGGACTTCAGCCACAATCCTGTCCACAGCTGGCTGCCCCCGTCAATGGGGGCAATAAGATGTTTGGGCTGTTACCAGTAATTTTTTTTTTTTTTTGAAGATGACTAATACCTTTGGGAATCGAATTGACTCGGGTTTTTAAATTTAAAAAATGGTATAAAAAAAAGCAGACAAGGAAACTGCTATAGGTTATAAGACAGTTAAAATTGTATCAAATACAAGGTGCGACTTTGTTTAAATTAGGATTTGAGCAAATATCTGTAAAAAGACAAATTTGTGACAACTGAGGAAATTGAAACATGAATAGTATTAAGAGGTTATTGTTAGTTTTGTCATGTGTGATAATCACATGAAGGTTCTGTTTAAAAACAAAATGAAAGAAAAGAAAAAGAAAGAAGCCCTTATCTGCAAAGGATTCAAATCAAAGCATTTTTTTTGATGAAATGTTGTCTGTGATTTGCTTTAAAATAACTCCAGAAAAAGTCCAAAATTCTGAATTTTTATCTCAGCCTTCTTAGAACTTATCCACATCTTTAAATGAAACACGTAACTCCTTCTTTGGGTGTATGTTTCTTTAATAAAATGAGGAGTTACTCATTTATTCTGAAAAATCCTTGAGGAAAAAAAAATTGAACTAAGATTGGTTTTGAGGTGGTAACCGTTGACACTGAATGCTGAGTTTAAGGGGTTATAATACTCTTCTGTAGGTGGGGAATTGACTTTTTATTTTTACTGTTTACTTCTCTGTATATATGAAATTTGCCACTAAAAAACAAATCAATTCAAATTGAATTGAACTTTGAATCCAATTCAAAATCTCCGGGTCTACCAAACATTCATTTTTCCCCAGGGAGAGACTAGCATGAGAAAATGTTTTGGCACCAGACTGACCCCTTCGTGTTTTGTTTTTCTTTTTTTCTTTCTCTGCAGTGCTGTGGGTGTGGGCAATGGGGCCATCAGACAGAGGAGTTTGAGTCTCAGGAGATTCAGCTATTGGTGAAAATTTCCATTCAGAACTCCCTCCTTGTTCTTATAGATGAAGCACCAACATGAAACAGGGTGGCAGGGAGGCATGGGAATAAGGGGACCAAGCTTGGTCCCTACCTTTGTGGTTTTAGAAGTCATGGGGAACACATAGAAAACTTACTGTTCCTGAAATTTATATAATACTGTTCATCAACTATACTTTAATTTTTAAAAAGGCTGTGTGCTAAAGGATTCCTTTCTTTTAGAGTCCGTATTTTATTTTCCCCCAATCCCTTTATTTTCCCCCTTGATTTCCTTTAATAACTTCCCAAATACCTTAGGGCTATTTTTAGGATCATTTTGTACTTTTACTTTTTAATGCGTGTGTGTGTGTGTGTGTGTGTGTGTGTGTGTGTGGCTGTGCTCATGGCATGTGAAAATTCATGGGCCACGGATCAAATCCTCACCACAGCACTGACCCAAGCTGCTTCAGTGACAGTGCTGGATCCTTAAGCCCCTGTGCCACAAGGGAAAATACTCCTTTACTTATATTTTTAAATTTTTTATTGAAGTATAGTTAACTTATCATGTTTTATTAATTTCTGCTGTACAGCTAAGTGATTCAGTTATACATACATATTCTTTTTCATATTTTTCCATTATGGTTGATCACATAAACCATAACTGTTGAATGCAGTTACCTGTGCCATACAGTAGGACTTGGTTATTTATTCATCTTACGTATAATAGTTTGCATCTGCTAATCCCAAACTTCCAATCCTTCCTTTCCCCCTTAGCGACTGCAAATCTATTCTCCATGAGTTTTTACTTTCATTTTTTGCTCTTCAGGCAAATGGAGGTTCCCAGGCTAGGGGTCGAATCGGAGCTACAGCTGCTGGCCTACACCAGAGTCACAGCAACACCAGATCCAAGCCGTGTCTGCGACCTACACCAAGGTTCACCGCAACGCTGGAACCTTAACCCACTGAGCAAGGCCAAGGATTGAACCGTGCAACCTCATCGTTCCTAGTCAGATTCGTTTCTGCAGTTCCACGAGGGGAACTCCGAGTGTGTACTTTCAAATGGGATTTATTTCCATTTTTAAAATTGGAAAGGACTTGGCATTTGAAGAGGGAAGAGAAGGCGAAATGGTCTGAGTCTGCATTTGGTGCCATAAAGATCCATGTAGGAGTCCAGGCATTCTTATTCATCGGCTTTCAGAAGCTGGGTAAATTAATCTCCTTAACCTCCGTTTTCTTATCTATAAAACGGGAGTAACAAGAGCCCTCTACCCGGTTCTATTGTTGTGAGTATTAAACGAAAGGAGCGTACAGTACAGGCCCCAGCACATCGACCTCGAAGATCCTGAACGAGTCGCGCCAAAAAAGCCGGAGGGGCAACGCGCAGGGGTGTCAGGGGTGCGAGATGCCGGTCAAAGCGGCGTCCAGCCAGGCTGCGCCGCAAACCCAGGTCGGGCAGGCGGCCGCGCACCGCCCTCCGACGCTCTAAGCGGGTTCTGGGCCAGCGGGAACTTCCACTTCGAGGTACCGCCTCCTCCTGAGGATGCGGGATCCCTGGAGGCAGGATGCACCTACGTCGAGAAGTGTGGGTGGATGGAAGGTCTGGCTCGAAGGCTCTCCAGCTGCGCCTGTGAGGTTAGAGACCTCGCCAGCCCGCCGGGCCGCTTTGCCGGGAGCCAGCGGGCAGACAAACCTCGCTGGATGCGCTGTCTTCCATCGTCTCCTTATTGAAAAATCTGCTCGACTAGGTGTTTACACACGCGGAAAGAAGGGAATTAGGGCTTCTGGACAAAAGGGAGAAAGTCCTTAGGCTGCCCTGTCTTGGTGGAGGGTTGTCCGGTTCCCTTGGGAGCCTCCTATGCATGTGTCCCAGGCCACGAAGGGCCCCTGGGATAGGACGAGGTCCATGGTCCATCTGCATCTCCCTCAGTCCAAGCCTTGGCCTGCATCCCTGGGACAGGTGATTCTGGAGGCTTGGAAAACCATGCCCATGGAGCTAGCAGGGGGCAAATGAGACAGAACCCAAAGGTAGGCTAGTGTGGGGGATTCCAATCCAGGGACAGAGAACATGCCCAATCCCTGTCTGCATCAGCCCCCAAACACACACACACACCTAGAGATCTGGACTGGGCTTGTGCTAGATCCTGGGGGATCCTGAGGGACTGGAGTGGGGGGCTGGAAAGCAGTGCTCTCCTTCCCAGGGCTCCTCTTCAGGTTCCCACCAGGATCGCTGGGGCTGAGCCCTCAGAACAGGGACGTTTCCAGGCTGACCTCAGGAATAAGAAACCAGGAGCCCTGCCTGGCCTGGTGGAGCTGGAACTGCCAGACCAGCAGTCCCTCAGCCTGGGAGCAGTGCTCTTGTGACCAAGCTTTGGCCCCACAGGACCTGACCTTGAAAACCACCTTGCATGTGTGAAGCTTCTACATACTCACTCAGAGGTCCCTGTCCACCTGACTTGGGGGAGCCCCTGGGGGAGGCATGGAGAGGGTTAGTCAGGGCATTGCTGTAAGTTCAACATCACATCCAGCTGCCATAGCCGTCTACCTTCAGAGTTTATCCCTCCTGCCGATCCCACTATGGCAGCGCGAAGCTGCCTGGAACCACAGACTGTCTGTCAGTTTCCTGAGGTCAATTCACTCGGACTTGGGCAAGACTGCGTCTCTTCCTCAGCATCTGCCACCAGCTACTGGAGCACATAACTGAATGACCTCTAAGCTGAATGCCCTCCCAATTCCAAATGCCAACGGACTAGTTTAGGTATCTAGGGAATTTGGGGCTTCCTATTCTAAGCTTCTAGATCCTTAGCCCATGATTTAGCTTCAACACAGGAGCTTCTAACATCAGAATCTCCTCCCAAGCCCTACTCTGGCCATATAAGCAAGGCCAGGAGAGCAAACACCTTCATCTCTGGGGAAAGATTTAAAGATTTCAGGCATCTGGGGACAAAAGCAGCTGCAATTCTCTCCTATTGTGGACAAAGCTATGGATTCTATAGAGATCGAATTCAATTTTCTTTTTCATAGGTAATTTTCCCATTTAAAGTGAAGGGCACTTTGTCTACCCTCTGAGAACTCTTAGAAAAGCTCTGAAGGAGGCTCAAGGGGAAGACGTACTACTTGAAGCCCAAGTGGTCCAGAGCCAAGCAGATTATAAGCCCAGAGCTCCGCTCCAATCCCAAATCTCATTTTGATGAAGGAGTGCCTTATGTATATGGCCCCCTATCAGCTCAGAACATTTAGGATCATGCTGGAGACAATTGGGCAAATTGTACTAGCCTTGTACGGTATCAAGGTTTGGGATAAATGGCCAGCCCAGAACCATGGGGGCCTGAGATGGACTTTCCTCCAGGTCAGAGTTGTCAGGTGGTAACCAGGAACTATTCAACATTCATCTCTGGTATTCAGAAAGGCAAATGGGGTATGTGTGTGTTTGTGTGCATGCACAGGTGCTCTCAGAGGCAGAAAAGTTATTTTCAAGGCTTTCTGGAGTCATAAGAAGGTGGTCCTTTGTGATACCCTTCCTTCCCATCTTGGTTATGCTCCTTCAAAAGTAAGAATGCATGAGGGAGTTCTCATCGTAGCTCAGCAGTTAACAAACCCAATGAGTATCCATGAGGACACAGGTTCCATCCCTGGCCTCACTCAGGGGGTTAAGGATCCGGCCTTGCCGTGAGTTCCAAGCCACATCTGCCGTGTAGGTTGCCGTGTAGGTGTTGCTGTGGTTGTGGTGTAGGCCTGCAGCGACAGCTCCAATTAGAACCCTAGCCCAGGAACCTCCACATGCCATGGGTATGGCCCTAAAAAGACCCCCCCCCCAAAAAAAGGTAGGAACACATGCGCACCATGGACAGAACAGGCCTTATTAGAAGTCACAGATTATGAGCCATTTTTCTTTGCTTGTGTGTGTGTGTGTGTGTGTGTGTGTGTGTGTGCAATGCTTGCCTTTCTCTCCTCCCAACTTTGTTTCTTGGAACAGATAACTCAGTGAGAGGAAAAGGGAAGCGCTTTTGCTATAGGGCTGATGGAGGGACAGAGAAGAGGGAAGGGGCCACAAGATAGGCAAGTTCTGGCTGTTGGTAGGGACTCGGGTCTCTCAAGAAGGGGCATGGGGGGAATCAGAGCAAGAAATCAAATCTCTCGAACTGCACTTTCCCCTACACCTCAAACCTACAACTTCACTTCAGGTTTGGGACTGGAAGGGCCAGGGCCTAGGCACTGACAACCCTCTTTGACTTCAGGGCTGAAAATGTAATGTTTGTCTCTAGCAGCGTCTATACATGAGTAGCCAGAATTTATCCTGATAATTATGACCTGCACCCATATTCCCCGAGGGGGGAAAAAACAAGGTGGAGACGAGGGAGGGGAGGCTGCAAGCGACTCAGATTGCTTCCTTGAATGTACAGGTAAGTTTTTTGATGTATTTCCCATTCCTGAGCCCCATCCAGGATCCCAAGGGCTGGAACAAAGGAAATGGAGGCTCCCGAGCCCCTGGAAGCTGCTGCCAACCGCAAAGACACTCTTCCTGGTATGAAGATCCACTTCTAAATGTGTGTGTGTGGGGGGGGGGGGTGCTGGAGGGCTCCAGGAATTACAGGGTGAGGGTGGAGGAGGTGATCTCCCAACCAGTGTTGTCCCATTTAATGGCTACTGAGGCGTTTACATCCTGAGGTTGAGCATCCCAACTGAATCAGCACACGGGGGTTGCCTCCCAGAGGCCCGATCGTGGGGCTGGGCTCCCTCAAGGAGGACTTAATAACGGCGCTGCGCCCTAGACTCACGAGGAGTAATGGGGGTGAGCCTAGTGGCCTCTTTCTGGCTCTCTCCGCGGTCTTCCTCCAAGCAAACACCCTCACCCTCCAGGGTGGCTCCCTTCCTGCTCCCGCCTGCCCGCCACAAAGTGAACAGCGATGGGGACTTAGAGCATGGGGTCCAGCTCTTCCCTCTTGACATAGGGGCAGATAGAAAAATGGAGGCGCAGAGAGGGGAAATGACTTGGCCTGCATGAGCTAGATCTAAACCTTGTCTAAGCCTTGCGCTCGGCAGAGCGGCCCTCCAGGCCCAGCATCTGCAACGGTGGGGGCCAGATGCCGCTGGGTTTCTCTGGATCGGGGCTGCAGGGGGCCAGTGACCCAGGGGTGGGCCTCCCAGCAAAGCAGGGTCCGAAGAGGGGGCTGGGGCCTCTGGGGCCCACGGGGGTTCTAACTTGGCAAGCGCACACATGGCAGGCCAGGAGCGGCTGGCTTGCTGGCCCAGTGCTGCAGGCTCTGTTCAGTGCCCTGCAGTTTCACCCCAAACCCTTCTCACTCTCCACCTCCCTCCCTGGGCTCTGGGACCCCACTCACCATTCCTGGGCTCGGGGCTTCTCCGGTTTCTCAGCACCATCTGGGTGGGTGGCGGGTCTGCGTGGCTGGCACTGGCTTCTCCCCTTAGCGGACCGTCTTTGATTGCTTCTCCACTTGCTAGGTGGCATGGCGGAGGAGGACACGATCGGCTCTAATTTCATACTTGGCTCCCTCAGCCTGGGCCTCTGAAGCACTAGGGTTCATCCTGAGAGGGTCCCAATCCCAAGGAGGTCGAAGGACAGCCCGGGTGAGAGGGACGCAGAGGTGACCGTGGCCTCTTGACCAGCCAGGCCTCCACTCTCTGGTTCTTGTAGCTCCCAGACTCTGCCGTCATTTTGTCCGAAAGATTTCCTCTGAGGCTCGGCCAGGCCACCCGCCTGACTCCTTTTCAGGGAGAAGGGCCCAGGTGGCCTGTCATCCGAAATTGAGCCTGGCCATTCTCACAGGGCTCTGCAGCCGGGACACCGCTTCGGGACCGCCCTGTGAGGCCACCCCGCCAAGGGCAGCCTCCAGGGGTGGGGAGTCACCGGCAGGCCCTGTGCAGGTTTGGGAGAAGAACAATGGAAAATTGAGAGGGTCAGCAAGGAAAGAGGAGTGAGTGTGGAATGGGAGAGAGGGGGTAGAGAGAATTTAAAAGGGAAATAAGAGAGAAAGAAATAGGAAAAAAAAAAAAAGCTGAGCAGGAAAGAGACAGAGGGGAGGGAAGGAAAAAGCAGAAAATGAAAGGAAAAATAATATGAAGAATCAAAGAAAAAAAAAAACCATGTAACTGACAGAGAGGGAGAAAGCAACCAATGGAAAAATAAAGGAAAAACAAGGGGTGGGGCGTGGGGAAAAAAGTTCGCAGTTAAGAGAAAAAGAAAGCAAGCAAGAGCACCCCCAAAGCCAGATAACGAAAATTGAAGGGAAGAGAGGCAGAAAGATAAATACAAATATAAAAAGGGAGGAAAGACACCAAAAGACGAAAGACAGAGAACAGACAGAAGAAAGGATGGAAGAAACGTGGAAAGAAAGAAAGGAGCCCCCCCCCTCCACCCCATTAGGCCTTTTTCATGAAACCGAGATGAGAGAAGGAAGGGGCCTCAGACGGATCGGCCAGGCCCGCACAGTCTGCCGGACCCGCGGAGCCCCGACCTTTCCTGAAAAAATAAAGAAGTGTCGCCACTCCAAATAGATTCTCATTATTCATCACGACAGCTACCGACCCGAGGGCCACGGTCGGTCGGTTCGATCGTGCACGTCGTTCCAGGTGGGAGAACCCGAGGCCGCGCCGGGCGCTCACGGTGCTTTACAAAAAAATAATACTGTAATTTCACGAATCCCCTAAGCGGGGCGGGTGGGCTCCTCTCGCCCCCTCCCCGAGGTCCCGGAGCCCAGGCGGGGCGGGAGTTGACAAGGAGGTGCCAGGTCCCCCGTGGCCGGAACCCCCCGGGGGCGCGGCGGCCGCGCTCAAAGGCCCGGCTGTAAAGGTCGCAGGCGGTCGGCGGGGGCCGCGCTGAATGGGCTCCCGGAGGTAAACAGGCTCTTAACTTTCAACTTGGCCTTGACCTTCCTGGAGGTGTCTGGCCGGTATGTAAAGGAGCAGCTGAGGCTTTCAGCGCGTTTGGCTGGGTCAGTAAAGGGGACTTGGGGGGTCGGGGGAGGCTCAGGAGTCCTGAGCGTCAGCCTGGAGGCTTCCAGAAAGACACAAAGGAATCTGTGGGGGAAGGGCTGGCTCAGCCCCGGCTGGCAGGAGGTCAGGATGCCTGGGTTGCCCTGAAAGTTTCTTAAAGAGCCCAGGGAGGATATGGACGCTCTGAGCCTTGAGCCTTAGGCTTCCCCAAGGCTGGAAGAGGCAGATGAGAAGTGAGAAAACCTCTTTAGAGAAACTATTCTTACCAATAAAAACAGGTGGCTTGTAGTTCACTACAGACAGCTGTACAAACAGAAACACACATAGAACTCATACTTATTGTTTATAAAATGCTTTCATATGCAAAAATCTCATTTAATCTTTACAGCGTTCCTGTGAGGTAGGAATTACTATACCTAGGAGGAGATAGATAATTTTTTTTAGCAGATAAGGAGGCTTAATCCTATTTAATCTAACTCCAGTTGAGGTCTATGATAAGTCGTGGACAGAGGCAACTAGATAAGCATGTACGGAAAATGAGAGCACATGCTCATGTTAATAAATACTGTATCCAGACTGTTCCCTGGTATCTAGCAGATGCTAAATAAATTGTAGAGTATAACCAAAAAAAAAAAAAAAACCCAGAGTATTTATTTGTATTAAAATGAATTTGTCGGGAGTTCCCATCCTGGCTCATTGGAAAGCACGGAAATCAGCAGAAATCAGACTAGTATCCACGAGGATGTAAGTTCAGGTTTGATCCCTGGACTTGCTCAGTGGGTTAAGGACCCAGCATTGCTGTGAGCTGTGGTATAGGCTGGCGGCTACAGATGCGATTGGACCTCTAGCCTGGAAACCTCCATAAGCTGAGGGTGCGGCCCTAAAAATACAAAAAAAAAAAAAAATCCATCAACATAAGGGGTCTCCAGCCCAGCCAGTGAGCTTCTCCAGGGCTAGATTTCAATGTCATCTCTGCATTTCACAATGAGGTATTTAGCAACTTATTTCCATGGAGAGGGATAAGAACACAACATATCCAAAAAGGACAGGGAACCTTTCCACAGAAAAGAACATCACGGACTTGGAGAATAGACTTATGGTTGTCCAGGGGGAGGAGGAGGGAGTGAGAGGGATTGGGACTTGGGGTCAAGGGATGCAAACTACTGCTCATGGAATGGATTTACAATGAGATCCTGCTGTGTAGCACTGAGAACTCTGTCTAGATACTTAGAACACAGCATGACAATGAGAGAAAAAATTATGTAGACATGTATGGGTAACTGGGTCCCCATGCTGTACAGTGGGGGAAAAAAAAGTGTGTTGGGGGCAATAACAATAAAAAATAAATTAAAAAAAAAGATTGTAAAAAAAAAAGCACGGGGGCAGGCAATATTGCTATGAATCTTTAAATTTTTGTATTTAACATTTTGTCCTTCTAAAAAATAGAGACAAGCTGATGCAAAGTGCAGAAATACCCAATGTACCTTTTGAAATTTTACTCAGGGAACACACTCATGTAACTAGCATATAGACAGACTGAGATGCGGGAGTGTGTCCAGCATCTGAGAAGCCTTCCTTGTCACTTCCCAGGCAAGCGCCCCCCCCCCCGCCTCCCCAGGGTAATCTCTCCTGATTTCTATTGCCATATCCATCATTTTGCCTATTCTTGAACTGCATAGAACCATACAAACATTATTATTTTGTGTCTGGCTTCTTTCAGCCACACATCTGCACAATTTATCTATGTTGTGTGTAGCAGTGGGTTTTTTTTTATTGCTGTGTGGTACTCCATTCTTTAATTATTGTATGATTTATTTATGCATTCTACTATTTGCTGGACATTGTTTCTATTTTTGAGTTATAATAAATATAGCTGCCTTGGATATTTTAGTATACGCTTATTGATGCCCATAAACATTTATTTCTGTTGGGTAGGTTCCCAGGAATGGAACTGATTATCTATTTTCTAAATTTAGGGTTCTATTCATGTCTGTGCTGTCATCTCTCAAGCAAAAAACCAGTAAGAAATTCTTGGCCTTTAGGTAAAAATCCTGCTATTTCTGCCTTTCATAGACAGACAAGCAAGAGGCTGTGATGAGAAACTGGAAAGCATCAAAGAGACATCTCCTCCCTTTTCTCTCATGTTGTTTTCAAATACAGTAAAATCCAGGAGTTCATGCTGTGGCACAGTGGGTTAAGGATCTGGTGTCTCTGTGGCTTAGCAAGGTTTGATCCTTAGCCTGGGAGTGGCAAAAACAAAAACCAAATATGATAACATCCAGTGAGGATTTCATGCATGATGTCCTCAGTCATTAGCCATGGCCACTGGGATCTGTAACTGCCACCACAGTCCTACAACTTGGGACAACTCTAGTTTGCATGGGCACTGTCCCAAAAGATGGCTCAAGCTGAGGCTCAGGTTGGTGAAGGAGCAAGACTGAGCCCACCTAGAGGGCAGGGTCTTCTGTTCTATATAATTGTCCTGATGCTGGTGTAGAATAGAAAAGTTTCCATCTTGGAGTTCCTGATGTGGCGCAACACGTTAAGAACCCGACTTGTATTCAAGAGGATGTGGGTTCGATCCCTGACCTCACTCAGTGGGTTGAGGATCTGGTGTTGCCACAAACTGCAGTGTAGGTTGCAGATGTGGCTCAGATCCTGCATTGCTGTCGCTATGGTGTAGGCTGGCAGCTGTAGCTCCATTTCGACCCCTAGCCCGGGAACTTCCATATGCCTCAGGTGTGGCTCTAAAAAGAAAAAAAGAAAGAGAGAGAGAAAGAGAAAGAAAGGAAGAGAGAAAGAAAAAGAAAGAAAGGAAAAGAAAAAGAAAAAGAAAAAAAGTTTCTGTCTTCTCCAGAAAAAACAAAAACAAACAAAAAAGTGGGTTCTAGAAAAAGTGAACCCAGAAAGATTTGATTTGGGAGGGGTAGTGATGGAAACAGAACGTCTCTGAAGACAGATTTGGGAAATAAACTGGTTTGGGTCTTCTGCTCTGCACTGCACAATAGGCCCCAACAGAGGGGCCTCAGTTAATTCCTTCCGTGGCTGGGGCTCCTCTCCCACCTTCTTTTCCTCCTAAGGTCCTGAAAAGCCAGAAGGAAGCAGATGGGGTGCTGGGCTTTCTGGACATTCAGCTTGGATGGAAGTGTGCCGGGGCCAGGGTGAGTTTCCTGGGCCCCTTGGAACATAGGAAAAGGACTGAAGGGCAGAGAGTCTGGGCAACTTCACACAGGCCAGGCTCCCGCATTCTTGGGGTCTAGAATCCCTGAAACTAGTTCAGGGCTAGTGGGTCAGGCCTAGTTTCCTGGAAATTCCTTATATCCCAGTAAAGGGAGGAAAGGGTTTATCTTTTCTGACTGGGACTTCAGGATTTTATAAGATCCTCTCCCTTCCTTCAATTTCTCTCTTTCCCTCTTTGTGCCACACTCCCTGGGTCTCATCTCCCTGGCTCTTTCTCTGCCTCTCAGAATATACAGGTCATGTGTGTCATCTTTCCATATCTCCCCCACCCCAAAGGCAACCCAGACCCCCTTTTACAAGCCAGCTCTAGATGCTGCATTTCTGCTTCAGCTCTGAACATTTAGCTCGTCCTGGCTCCAGTTCTCAGATCTCCTTCTTGGGAGTTCTGAGTGGTTCCCCACCCCCGCTTCCACCCTTCTCCAAATCCTGAGCTCTCTGGGCAGTAGCTGGGGTCCCTGTGGAAGAGGCGTCCCAGGCACTCCCCTGGGACTGGGAGCAACTTATTACTGCGCATCCGGGATGGGAGGGACACCTAGACTGAACTGGGATGCTAGAACCCGGGGCCCAAAGAAATATCCTTTAATCCCCATTTCCCGGCCTCCTCCCGCTCAGGCGCATTCCCAGGTTCCCCTTTCAGGCCCGCGGCGGCCTCCCGGCCCCACCTCCGACTCCCCTTCCCCCCACGAGATGGCCACTTTATAGGGAAAGCTTTATATTCACTCGTTAAACCTGCCAAAGCACAGGAGACAGAGAGCCAGAGAGGGAGAGGAGGCAACCGAGGTGGGGCCGGCCCCGCGTCACCTCTCCCACCTCCCATTTCTCCCCCCCCCCCCCCCCCCCCGCGTAGCTGCTCTGCTCCAAGAGGGGGGAGCAGGGAAAGGACCCCATTTCCTCTCTTCTCTTTCTTGTTTTCCAAATGCAATAAAAGACCAAGAGGGAGGGAGGGAGGGAGAGAGGAAGGGAGGGAGAGAGAGGGAGGGGGAGGAAAGAGGGAGAGAGAAGGAGGAAGGGAGGGGAAGGGGAGGGGGGAGGAAGCGAGGCGGAGAGAGAGAAAGAGAGAAAGTATGTTCGCAATTTCTGCCAGGAGGATTTTAATTGGCTCCCCTCCTCCAGGCCGCAGCCAATCAGCGCGCGAGCCCGGGCACCTGCGTCCCCTGCGTCAAGACGGCCAAGACCGCCAGGCTGAGCGAATGCAGGGGCCCAGGGAGCTGGGAGCGATTTAAAACGCTTTAGATTCCCCGGGTCTGGGTGGGGAGAGCGAGCTGGGTGCCTCCTGTATCCCCCACCCCCCAGCACCCCATGAGCCGACGCTCGGCCCCATGGAGCCCGGCAACTATGCCACCTTGGACGGGGCCAAGGAGATCGAAGGCTTGCTGGGAGCCGGAGGGAGTCGGAATCTGGTCGCCCACTCCCCACTGACCAGCCACCCAGCAGCGGCGCCTACACTGATGCCCGCTGTCAACTACGCCCCCCTGGATCTGCCGGGCTCTGCGGAACCGCCAAAGCAGTGCCACCCATGCTCCGGGGTGCCCCAGGGGGCGTCCCCAGCTCCGGTGCCTTATGGCTACTTTGGAGGCGGGTACTACTCCTGCCGAGTGTCCCGGAGCTCACTGAAACCCTGTGCCCAGGGGACCACCCTGGCCGCCTACCCTTCGGAGACTCCCACGGCCGGGGAGGAGTACCCCAGCCGCCCCACCGAGTTTGCCTTCTATCCAGGGTACCCGGGACCCTACCAGCCTATGGCCAGTTACCTGGATGTGTCGGTGGTGCAGACCCTCGGCACCCCAGCGGAGCCTCGCCACGACTCCCTGCTGCCTGTGGACAGTTACCAGCCTTGGGCCCTCACCGGTGGCTGGAACAGCCAGGTGTGCTGCCAGGGAGAACAGAACCCATCCGGTTCCTTCTGGAAGGCGGCATTTGCAGGTAAACTGCTCACTACTCTGGATCCCCTCAGCGGTGAGCACAGGGGATTGTAGGCTTGGTTGGCACTTGCCTGGGAAGAGGTGGAGGGAGATTTGGGGCTGGTGAGGAGGTGTTGGTTCTCCTTGCTTGACCACTAGGACTCTTAAGGCAGGTCTTGGCAGTTAGAGAGCCTGGGTGGAGGCCTCAGAGGGTCAGTGTGAGAGACCCGAGCTGGGTGCTCTCCAAAACCCGAGGACCACCAGGCCCCTGATCTCCCCGGAAGCCTTGGGACCAGCCTTTCAATATGCCGGGGAATTTGGCTCTCTTTGCTGTTGTTTGGGGTTCAGGGTGTCCCTGCCAAGCAGGATCCCGTTTAATTCTACAAAAGGATAAAATAACTCTTAATTAATTGAGTGTAGGAATGGGGTGGGGTGGGTGGAAACAGAAATATTGAATGTTCTGTAAAGAATACAACACTTTACCTTCTCTCAGATTGTGTTTTTCAGTTTCCAAGGGGAAGTTTAGATTTCCTACAGCCATGACTTAGGGGTGTGTGTGTGTGTGCGTGTGTGTGCTGGGAGTTGGGGCAGACACATGTTCCCTTCTGTACCGAATTTGACTGTAGTCTCTACAAGAGTGGCCAAGAGTGGGAAAATGCATGTGAAGGGTGGATGTACATATGCAGAAGGTGGGCAAAGCTCTGGCTATGTGTGATGGTGTGTTTGCTGGCATGAGAGCAGTGATGAAAGAGGGTGGCCTGTAGAAAGCTTCTCTTGCCAAAGCTGAGCAGTGATCAGAGAACCAGCTGGAAGCTGAGGTGCCCTCCTGTGCTTTAGGGGAAGCGGGAGTACACTAGAACGCCTGTAGGATGACCTGGGTGCTCCTGCAAGATGACTTAGCTGGTGGGGCCTGGGTCTGCACCTGGGCTTGCGCCAGGCGGTGGTCTGAGCCTGTCTTTCTCTCCCTTCCTCTCCTGCTGCGCAGACTCTAGCGCGCAACACCCTCCGGATGGCTGTGCCTTCCGCCGCGGCCGCAAGAAACGCATTCCCTACAGCAAGGGGCAGTTGCGGGAGCTGGAGCGCGAGTATTCAGCTAACAAATTCATCACTAAGGACAAGAGGCGCAAGATCTCGGCGGCCACCAGCCTCTCAGAGCGCCAGATCACCATCTGGTTTCAGAATCGCCGGGTCAAGGAGAAGAAGGTTCTGGCCAAGGTCAAAACCAGCGCTACTCCGTGAGGGAGCTCCCTGGCTGGGGCGGTGGGAAGTATCCTGGGTAGACCTCGATCCTGCCAGGGCCAGGTGGGGGCTCAGGACTCTGCTGAGAGGCCCTCAGAGATGACACTCTTCCTGGGCCATTTCTCAGGAAGAGCCTGGGTATCCCATCTGTCCTAGAGAGTCAGCAAGGCTCAGAGTTACAGCCCATTCCACCAGGTAACACCACCCAAAGGACCTTGTCCCAGTCATAATCATTCATCCCGGCAGTGGCAATAATCACCATAACCAGCACTAGTTGCCATATTAGTATCATTTTCTATCTAGAGCTCTGTAGAGCACTTTAGAAACCGCTTTCATGGATTGAGCTGATCATGAATAAACTTGGAAGGAGACTGGTAGCAGGACAGCTTCCTCTGGATCTCCATTTCCAAAGCCCGTCTCCATCCCAGTGAAGGCAGAGGAGACAAGAAATGGCAGATTCACTGCTGTCATTATGCTGCCAATTCAGCATTTTTCTAAGATGACAGCTAGGCAGCCTGGACAATACTGGAGGGTGTGACTCTCCCTCCCTGCCCCCCCCCCCCCCACGTAGTACCCACTGGTCTCAGAAGTCCCCATCCCCAACTCTTCAACTTTGACTGTGTGCGGAAGTGAAGCCAGTGGGCTGCCTTCCCAGGTCTGCTCTCCTTCCTGCCAGAGAAATGGGGTTTGAGAAAGAGCCTGGATAATTCACCACTCCCTCTCCAGAACTTTCCAAGTCCTCCCTTAATGTTCAGGCTTCACTGGGCATTTGGAATCCATATGAAATAGATATTTGTGGCCTTGTAGATGGAGACCCTGCCAGGCACAAAGGGTTACAGAATGACGGAGGAGTACTTCATCTGTATTCGGCATAACCCAAACACACCGGTATTGTAGACCCAGAAGGAAGGGGAAAAAAAAAAAACCCACAAACAGAAAACGGCCCCTTCACCACTCATTCCTCCTCTACTCGCTTGCCGGGAGCCCTGGAAGTCCCCAGACAAGCTCTTTTTCTAGTGACTGCACTATGGGTGCTGGAAGCCCAAAGACCCAGTCTCAGAGTGGGGACCTGCGGGCTGGCAGGACAACAGTGGGCACAGACTTTTTTCTTTTTCACTTTTCGCTAGTTCAGTCTTATACCCTGAATCCCCGGTGGAGGACACCTTGGCACCAACTCTGTTTTCCTCCTCAGCGTAGACAAGTATGGGACTAGCGAAGAATTCCCGAAACCTGGGGGCACACTGGCTGTTTGCAGAGCTGCAGAGCCAGGAACTCTGACACTTGTCTTTGATGTCTTGTTCCTGGGCCCAGTGCCCGGTGGGACTCACAGCTTTGGCCTCGCAGCTAAGCCAGCGGGTCTGTGCTGGATCTGCCTGCAGCCTGGCCTTGGGTGGTGGTGGTAATGAGGTGGTCCTGTGCACAGGCCGGCAGTGGCGAGGACCCACAGCCGGACCCACGTTCCGAGCTACCGAGCAGCGGGCGGGCAGGAGGCGAGCAGCCGGAGCGGAGGCACGGCCACGGTCTGGATCGCCAGCCCGGCTCGGAGTCGGCTTCTCGTTCTCCAGAAAACTCTGCGTTGGCCGCCGCAGCCAGAAGATTCGAGTGTTTCCAGTCCGCGGGCGGGTGGGATCCCCGGCCTGGCTCCTCTTCCGGGAAAGTGTTGGGAAGACTCTCCTAAATCTATTTACCAAAGAGGAGCCCGAGGCCAAAGGGAAAGGCCCCAAGACGGGCAGTCACTTTTCCTCCCTGGGTCTCCTTAGAGTGTGTGTGCTTGGGGAAGGGTGTGTTTATCAATTTCGTGATTTAAACAATCCTTCCAAGCCCTCTGGCCCAGTTTAAGCTCCCTGGTATCGCGCCCTGCTCGGAGGGAGTTACTTTCCGCCTTCGACGTTCTCTTTCAAGCGAAGTCCCAAGCGCTTTAAAAATGGCAGGTTCTCCAGGTTAGTGGGTGCAACGCCTTCCCTCGCCGCTTCAGAAATGGCGAGGCTTCAGCGCAGATAGGCGCGTGGGACAAAAGAGGGAGCGCGCCCTGGTGCTGGCTCCCCACCCGCAGAGGGGAAAGGCCGAGAGAGGGGTTGCCACTTGGACCTCGCGCGATGGCCTGAAGGAGTCAGGGGCTTCGGAGACTCTGGCCTCCCAGGGCTCTAACTCCTCCACTCTGCTATCAAGGGCTTAAAGTCGAGGCTCCTCAGTGATCCTCTTGCAATAATTTCAGAACGAAAAAAAGATTGGGGATTTTAGAGATTTAGTTCTCCAGCGATGCGTTTGGCCTATTAAAAAGACAAGGCCGCCCCCTTCTGGCAGAAACTCGCCACTGCACGGAAACGCTCCGGCCTGCGGGGATGTAACCCCTCAACAGAGCCTCTGGCTTCCGGGTGCCTCGGGCCTCGGGCCTCCCAGGTCGCTGAGTTTGCCGCTGCGTGTGAGAGCGCCGGGACCCGGAGTCACCTGCAATTGAGCCAGCATATCGGCAAATGTATCCGCCCAGCGGCGGAGAGGCCCAGGAGGAAGGCGAGGAGCGCAGCACGAGCGATCTCAAAGAGAGAAGAAAACAGGGCAGCCGGGGGCTCCCGGGATCGAGGTTGCGGCGCCATCTGCCCTTGGTCAAGGTCTTCGCTCCACTGGAGTAGCGTGCTTATCTTCCTCGCCAGAACAATTCGCAGCAACCCCCTCTCTCCCCGCTTCTTCTTCTTCTTTTTTTTAAAGGTATCATTTACTTGTATGGAATCTGCGCAAAATTTTTTATTTAATTTCGCTTTGTATGAAACCCTTTTATAGAAGCCCTTTCCAAACGCCAATTTCACTCCCGAGACGAATTATATCCTCTCCCACCGAGACCGACCATTTAAATGTCTTTCACTGTATATGTCTAAATTACAGCAAAATCCCCATATCTACATGTGCTTGCCTGCAGCTCTTTGCTTTTTAAATAGGGCCATTTTTAAGGTACAGGAGAGTGCCAAAAGTATTTAGACTGACATGTGTGAATATAACGTTCAGGAATAGGTAAATTCAACATTCTCATGGATAAATAAACGCAGAGGCGTACAAATATACTCCGGAAAATACACTGGGCATCTTTTCACCAACGAGGTTTAATTTTCCTTGGAGCTGCCCTCCGCGCCCTCTCCCTTCCTCCAAGGCGAACATCCCTGGCAGGGAATCTCAGCAAACATCGAACCAGGATCGGAGGGTCGCGTCTACGCTGCTCCAGGACCGAAATCACTTCCAGCTCCTAACCAGGTGGATTTTATTAGGCCTCCAGAGGCCGAATTAGGGGGATAGAGTTAAAGCGCATAGATGAGACCTCCGAAAACTTTTCTGGAATCTAGGTTCCCTAAGCAGCCCAGCGAAAAGCGAACCCAGCGGAGAGGCTCCAGCTGCGGGGGTCCTTTACTCGCGCTGGCAAATGCTTCCTGCTGCTCTGGAACATGCGAGGCCGCCCCGGGCCGTCTGTCTGCACCATGGTGCCCCCGGTTCTGGAAACCCCAAGCCAGCCACTTCTCTGAGTCGAGAAAAGGACCAGGAGCTGCCCTGCGGCAGGAAAAAGGCCCAGATCAAGTCCCCCCCACCCCCACCCCCGCCCCCGCCCCCAACCTAGCTCTCAGGGACGCCGGCTCCCCTCCTCCAACACGGAGCAAATTACCCTCCCCTCCCCCAGCCTCCCTCCCCTCCCCCAGCCTCCCTCCCCTTCATTCTAGGGCCTAAGTGCTGCACTTTAATTAGGTTTCCTTCGGGGGAAACTCTCTGCGCCCCCGCGCCCCTCAGGTCTAATAGAAACCCCAGAGCTTCAAATGAGAATTGAATACATGAACCCGTTACCGTAAACTGGCAGTAAAGCGCGGAGGCAACTGCTGCGGAGGAGGCGAAAGCAGAGGTTCCGTGGTTTCTTAAAGAAATGTCTAGCGTATTCTCACCCCCTCTCTGGGAAAGGGGGGGAGAAAGCACTGGAGCGGCTCGCAGCCTCTCATCCAAGTGGGACACCCCGCCCCTCCCCCGGGCGCTGGCCTGGGCTCCGAGAGAGATTTTAAAACATCCAATGGGGAACTGATGCCAGCCTTTCTTCCTCTCTAGGCTACCAGTTACTTTTGTGCAGAAAGCGGGTGGGGGTGGTCGGAGCAGACGGAGGAGGACGAGTTCCACTGCTGGTCCCCCTCCCCTAAATTGTCTCGGGGAGAGTGGGCAGCAAGAATTCAATCACCCTCAGAATGATGGCGAGAGAAAGGCAGTGACTGCCGGCGCCCAGAGGTGAGGGGAAAAGTTGGGGACTTTGCCATTGAACTTGAATTTTCAGGCCGGTGATCGCCGCCGCCCCTACCCTCACTCTCCCGAAAGCTTTAGGGGAGGAGGGAGGAAGATGAAGGAAAAGGGTCCCATCTCTGGCCTTGGGAAGGAGGGAGGAGGCCAGGCGGCTTTGGAAGGGCCTGAGCGACCGACCGAGAGTCGCCGAGGAGTCTCCCAGGTTGGCGGGGAGGGGAGGAGGCTTGGGGCAGTGGGGAGGGTGCCTTCCAGCCTTCGCTCGGCTCGGAGGCTCGTGGCAGCTACGTGGGGAGCCTGGGGCTGTGCGCCTTCTGGCCGAGCCCTGCCCCAGACTCCGCTGGGAGAGGGGCACCCAGAGCTGCGCTTCTGTCTTTCCTTCTCCAGCCCGAGGTGCGCCGGCAGAGCCCTGCGCCACTGGAGGCTGGAACCTTCAGGCCTCTGCCTGCCCACCTCAGGGCCCTGGGACCCGTTGAATTCCCGCCCCGGCCTTTGCAGAGAGAGCTTGGGTGTTATGCTCCCATGTCTCAGATCAAAACCGGCGCATTTTGCTACCTCTGAGAGCGCGTGTTTCTCTCTAACAAGGTAAACTGGCTGGTCCGTGGGCCGAGGGCTTTACCGCTCTCAGTCTGGGACCCGCTCTGGGAGCTTGGGGGACCCTCCCAGGAATTTGGGGGCCTCCGCCGTCAGGCGGGCAGGAAAGGGTGAGCATCAGGCTCTCGCAGAGACCACCTGGTGGGGCGCATCCTCTTTGGTTCCTGGAGAGACCGGAAGCTGCCTGGGCAGGAAAGGACAAAGAAAGCGCTTCGCCGCACACGGAATCCGCGCGGCCTCAGCGGGGGAGAGCAAGGGCTGCCTTGAGACCTTATGTTTGTCTTTGACTGGATGGAATCCTGGTACAAAGTTCATATTATTGTTAATGCTGTTGTTCTTATTTAAAACTGTAATACTTTACAAAACACCCACTTTGAAAACTGGGGGGAAATTAACCATAATGATAAATGGCAATAATGCTTTACTAACACACTCTAAAGGGAAAAGGTCTGCTTTTAAACAAAAAACCAGTGGGCCTTAGTCCCTGGAAGTTATCTTCCTTTTGCCATTCCTATGCCGTCTTCAGAAGCTTGGTGAGGGCCAGGATCTGAGAAGCCACTGGAGTGGCCGCCCTTGGCTGGCACATCTGCACGGGGACTCAGAACCTGCACAGAAGCAGCAGGGGGCCACATGCTTGTTTCCCAGCCACTGATACTGCTCACTCCTTGGTCTTGAGGTGGACACGGTAATCTACAAATCCATCTAACCCTCCCTGTCCCAACAGGTTCCTGCCCATTTTCTCTCAGAGCTACTGTTCTCACACCGACAAAACCCACTTTATAAAATGAGGACATTGAGACTAAGGATAAGGTACTGGAAGGGTGTCAGGGCTGGTAGTGTGGCTGTGCTGGACCCCCAAAGCAGGAGCTCCTGAGGTCTAAGCTCTGCCGGTCTTTGCCAGCACACACCTCTCCTCACAAGGTTTCTCTAGACACTGGCCAACATCTGTTTCCATCTGGAGCCATCCCCTGAGGTCACAGAGGCGCACTCAAATTCCATAGACCCAGCCTCTCCTGGGTGAGGTGGGCAGATTTGCATAAGTGTAACCATTGAGGATTAAATGCAAGTGGAAATTTAGTTTCAACCATTGCTCCAAGAGCACCTACTGTATGCAAAACCTTCCGCTGAGGTGGGGGGCTGAAGCAGATACAATGGAAATACAACCCCCCTTCCTACTGAGCCGTGCCTCTCACTCCCGACTGCTGTGGCATGTTGGGTCTGCAGTTTCTTCAGATAGCACCCAAAACTATATGCTGTGACCTCTGACATTGTAAGGTTGGCACAAAGGCCTACACATGGGGAACAGGGAGTGAGACATATTCACCCTTCCCCCCATGGCATATGGCGAGGCTTTCCAGAAAAGGCTGTGTTGGAGAAAGATCTCAAAAATGCTTGGAATACCAAATCCGGGTAGGAAGATGTGCGCAAAACTCGCGAGAGTGGGCAGAAGAGGCAGGTCTCCGAGGGAGAGAGGTCTGGACCTCGCCTCTGGTTGGGGCAGAGCTGGCAGGGAAAAGGGCAGGGGCTTTCTCACTGGGTCCCGAACGCTGGTTGTAGCCTGTGCTGTGATCAGGCAACCTCTCGCCCATTCGGACCGTGAGCGCCCCTCTCTCACCCAGGGGCGACTGAATGCTGGTGCCAGCGCCACCGGCCCGCACACCTCAGGCCCCAGGCGGAGGATGAGACCTCCGTGGATCCTCACCTTGCCGTCTTAGGTGGGCCCAGTCTGTCGCTCCCGCCCCAGACCTGAGCTCTGTCTTTGTCTGGTTGAGGTTAGCCGCCCCTCCCCCTTCCGGCAGGGTTTTGTTGTTGAACTTGAGCCAGGCCGTAAACATTCCTTCACCCCTCGGAGAGCTGGACCCGGTGGCAGAAGGGGGTTATGGAAGGATCCGAAATGCCCTCTCCCACCCAAGCCTGCATTGCTTTATTAGCAAGCTTCGTATCCTGGCCCTCCGCGGAAAATCCTCCACGTTTGCGTTTCAAAAATTGGATTATTGGGGATTTATGGCAAATTAGACCAATAATTCAGGCAGGATCAATGTAATGTGACTCATTTTCACTCATTCGAAATTCATCTTTTTTTACCTTATTTTCAGGCAGTAAAAAACCCTATATATTTTTTTTAATGACCAGGAAAAGCAAATGCATAAGAACAAACGAATAACAGCTACAGCAGATGAATTCGAGAAGATTGGATTAGGTCATTCCGAGGCCGCCATCTCTGTATTTTAAAAGCACCCCTTCCTAGACGGAGCGATGCCAGCCGACAGCCGCCGAACCCCGCCGAGCCCTCGGTTTCCCCAGAACCTGGACACTTCGACTTGGTAAATGCATTGCCCTCCATCCTTGGCCTGGAGAGGCGACCGCAGGACCCCAGACTCCCGCGCGTCCTTTCCAGTGACCCACTGCCAGCGGAGGCTGCGCAGAGCCGCCTGCTGAGACTGCATTAGTTGTTTTTGTTTCGTTTTTTTCTTTTTTAAGAATCCAGGATCCTGGAGCGAGGGAAGATCAAAGACCAGATCCCGGGGAATTTTCCTGGCTCAATAAAACCCAGTTCAAGGGGAACCAGGCGCGCTGGGCGGGCGGGAGACGCGGGGCTGCTCTGGATCCCGTGCGGCGTGGCTCCGCGCCCGCACGCAGGGCTTCCCTCCCCGCGAGGAGTCCTGGCGGCTCAGCGAGAGGCGGAGAAGGCGCCAAACCCCGGCGAACCTACGACGAGTTCCCGGCCTCCTAATCGGGGACCAGATGATCTTCCCGGAGGCAAGTCCTCACGGGCAAATCGGAAAAGGGGCCTGGGAGTTGTCAGCATACTACTCTCCGCGCTCTACCCGTCTCCGGGCCCCGGCCAGCTTTTGGCCTTAACCTGCCGGAGAACTTGAACCGAAGAGGTTTGTGGTCTTAGTCTCCAAAACAACCTTCGATCCCCGGCCTCTGGGGCCCTGGAAAGAACTCAGCCAACCCCCCTCCCTTTGTCTGATCTTTGGGGGAAAGGCGTGGGCACCTGGGTCAAGTTCACGGACCTGGACCGCAGGTTTTAGGGCAACTGGGGCCACCGCTGTCATCTGGACCAGGAGGTCCTGAGCAATCGGGATTCGGGGGTGGGGGTGGGGGGGTGGACGGGGCGAAGCTTCGAGGAAGGCCTTTTGCTTTTAGTCCGATGTTCCGTTCTCACATCCCTGCCCGCTCCTCCACTCAGTTGTGTAAAGGGGAAATAAGTCAATCGGATAGAAAAAAATAAATGCAAAGGCCTCCTCGAGTGAGCTTCTCAGAAAGGTCTTAAGTCTTTGGCACTTGGGCAGTTTTTTCGTTAGTCCTGTCCTGGCATATACGAAAGTTAAGGCTTTCTGGTGTCTTTTTGGTTCAACCATTTCTGCAGAATCTGATTTAAAGAAGCCACATCTGTAGTGCCCCCCAAAAGTTTCAGGCCAAGCACATTGAAATAATTATCCTCAACATTCCAGGCTTAAATACACACACACGCACACACTTCAAAGTGCAAAAAAAATATATCCAGATAGCAGAATATAGAATACGGTGCTTTAAACATAGACTTTTCAAACTTTTATTAAACAACCCTCTTCAAAAATGTTTTCCCATTCTTTATTTCCATGCTCAGGTTTTATAATGTGTTACTACTATTATTTAGTTACTTTTGTCTTTCCCCTCCTCAACTTGTTATATGTATCCTATCTTGATTTTTGAAACACATTACACATTTAGTCTGTTAGAAGCAATTTCTCAAGTTACCACAGTCTTCGAAATGCCATTTAAAAATTGTAATATGAAAAAATGAGTTGTCATAATTTATAAAACCATTTTCCCTGATTTTGGTCATTTAGGTTGTCCCCATATTTAAAAAGAAAACTTTTCCCCCCTGATTAGAAAAGTAAGACATTTGGAGTTCCCACTACAGTGCAGTGGGTTACAAGAATGCGACTGCAGTGGCTGAAGTTGCTTCAGAAGCAAGGGTTTGGTGCCTGGCAGGGGGTTAAATGGTCTACAGACTCGATCCCTAGCCCAGAAACGTCCATATGCTGAGTGCTGTGGTCATAAAAAGAAAAGTAACACATTTTCATTGTCAAGAATTTCAAAAATATTTTAAAATTATTATAAAGAAAATAAAACCACCCCATAACCTACCACTCACATTTAGCAAAATGAATCTTTTGTTGTATTTTCTTTTGCTGTTTTTTCCCTGCGAATATATATAATGTCAAAACTGAGATTCTGCATGAACATTTTTGAATCTTGCCTTTTAGCTTAATATTGGATTGCAAACATTTCTCAGTGTCATTAACCATTCTTCAAAAGTATGGTTTTAATGATTATATAGTATTCAGTCCTCCAGGTGTGGGATCATTCAGAAACACACTTCTCTAATTATTGATTATTTCCATGTTTTTTTTGAAATGTTCTTAAGAGAGAAAGCGGACACTGGTAAGCCCCGCTGTGTGTTTGGTAGGAAGATGAGAGTTGAATCTTCCTGGAATTTTTAAAAATTCTCTCTCCAGTGTGTCAACTGGGAGGGAGACTGGGAGGGAATGAGAGAGGGCCTTTTAGATTGCTGGAAATAGTCAATGCTGGTGGTTTACATGGGTGGGGTATATATGTGAAAAAATCGTTGGGCTGAACATTTGATTTGTGCACTTTGAAGTTTGAACACTTTCCCACTCCTGAAAACCTGTATCTGTTTACACAGAAAAGGAACAATGCAGGAAATAGGTACGTGGAGGAAATGAGAAAGGGGTGGGGACCCCCCCAAACTGGATCCATTCACCACTTGCTAGGGTTCATGGGGTTCATAAGGTTCTTAGGGTTCATCTTTGGTTCATAGAGACCAGAAGTAAATATTGAACAGCTAGTGATGAGGAGGGAGAGAAAAAAAAAAAAAAGTCTGGCCCTTCTTCCCCACTGCCTGATAAGTAAAGAAGGTTTTTTTTGTTTTGTTTTGTTTTGTTTTTTTAAATCAGTGCCCTTGTGTGGCTTTGAAATTTCCTAGTGAGTAGAAGATAAATAAAAACAGGCTAGAAGAGCTTTACATAGAGAGTAAAAATTAACATATAAATGGCTTAACATTGTCACATGAAATAGAAGTGGGGTGCTTTATGTCTAATGAAAAACAATTTTTTTAATTTCAGAAAGATTCATTTGGGATCTATTTGGTTATCTACATTTTCACTTTAAAAGATAGCACGCAGGACTTGGAGGCTGCAGAGACAACTGCTCTCCCAGACGACAAGAAGGACCCCAGAGGGAGGAGAGTGGTGGCTGGTGTCTGCTTCTGGTTTTATTGGCACTATCTTGTGTGGTGCTGTGTGCTGGCCAGAACATATGCCTAATCCCTGGGGTGCTGTAGGAGAAGGGAAAATGCCCTTCAGACTATTTGGCACCACAGTTATTCCTGTTGTGCTTCAGACAGAAGACTGCTATAGCCACTGTATACTATTCAGTGGTGACTTTTAATTTTTTATTGTCGTTTCACGGTTTCATTTAGGTTAGGATAAGGTTGGATTTGCAATATCTGATGAAGAAAAACATCAGCAATATCTTTCCATGTCAGAAAAGTAGACTGCAGGTATTTTATAAAAAAGATTTCCCCGATTTTTTGAGGTATAGCATAATTCGGTAAAGTGCCTTAATCTTAAGTGTATGGCTTGAGGAATATTTACTCATGTAATCACCATTCAGAACAAGATATAGAACACTTACTGTACCTCTGTAGATTTCTTCTTCTTCTTCCTTTTTTTTTTTTTTTTTGTCTTTTTGCCTTTCCTAGGGATGCTCCTGCGGCATATGGAGGTTCCCAGGCTAGGGGTCTCATCAGAGCTGTAGTCGCCAGCCTATGCCACGGCCACAGCAATGTGGGATCCAAGCCGCATCTTCGACCTACACCACAGCTCACGGCAACGCCGGATCCTTAACCCACTGAGCAAGGCCAGGGATCGAACCTGCAACCTCATGGTTCCTAGTCGGATTTGTTAACCACTGAGCCACGACGGGAACCCCTGTAGGTTTCTTCTTGCCCTTTTCCAATATAGTATCCAAAGATGATTGCTTTTCTGGTTTCTGTTGTTATGGATTATGCCTATTCTTGAACTTCCTATAAACAGAGTCATGCAGTACAGAGTATATGCAATACAGCCCCTCTTTGGGGGCTGGTTTATGCTGAATTCAATATAATTTTATTGGATTATAAAATGTCGGCTCGAGTCGTCTATGTTATAATGTGTATCAGTAGTTTTTTCTTTTAAATTGTTCCATGGTCTTTCATTGTATGGCTGAACCATGTGTAGCTGAGTAATTTATCCATTCACTTCTTGATGGGCATTTGGGGGGGGGGATTTTTTGCATTTTTTGCTGCACTCTCAGCATATGGAAGCTCCCAGGCTAGGGGCTGAATCGGAGGTGTAGCCATGGCCTACACCACAGCTCATGGCAAGGCCAGATCCTTAACCCACTTATTCAGGCCCAGAATCAAACCTGCATCTTCATGGATGACAGTCAGATTCATGCTGAGCCACAGTGGGAACTCCTTGATGGGTATTTGAATTTCTATTTTAGGCTATGACAGCTAAGGCTGTTATGAATATTTTTGAATGGATCTTTTGGTGGATAAGTTGATTTATTTCCTACAGAATTTCTGGATTATATGGTAGGTTTATGTTTATACTTACTAGCTATGTGCTGTGTGTGTGTGTGTGTGTGTATTTTCCCACACGCACACCTATAGCATGCAGAAGCTCCAGAACCAGGGATCGAACCCAAGCCGCAGCAGTGACAATGCCAGATCCTTAACTACTAGGTCACAAGAAAATTCATATGTGGTGTTTTAAAAAAAATTATATTATCTATAGGCTAATCCCAATTCCCTACAACTGGCGCAAGTAGTCAGATTTAAAAGCAAGAAAAACCTAACGTTAATGGATAAGATTACATTTGCTTGAATTTCTAGAACGAGCTTGTTTTGAAGTCTTTTTTTTTTTTTCTTTTTGGTCATCTGCAGCTGCAGCAATGCCAGATCCTTTAACCCAATGTGCCAGACTGGGGTTCAAATCTGCCTCCTGACGCTGCAGAGACACCACCAATCCCATTGCGCCACAGTGGAAACTCCTATTTTGAAGTCACAATGACCAGGATCCTTGGGACAGCAGAGATTTCAGTTATCCGATAGCAGGGCATCAAAACTCATTGTTCTGGGAGTTCCCGTCTTGGTGCAGCGGAAATGAATCTGACGAGGAACCGTGAGGTTTCAGGTTCGATCCCTGGCCTCGCTCCGTGGGTTAAGGACGTGGTGTTGCCGTGAACTGTGGTGTAGGTCCCAGACGCCACTCAGAGCTGGTGTTGCTGTAGCTGGGGTGTAGGCTGGTAGCTACAGTTTGGATTCAACTCCTAGCCTGGGAACCTCCATATGCCGCAGGTACGGCCATAAAAAGCCAAAAACAAATAAACAAACAAACAAAAACAACCTCATTGTTCTTTTTCTTCCTGGGGGCCCCTCCACGGATCCAGTCATAGGGTGCAGTCACATCTGCAAGTTATGTCTAAATGGATCTCAATAGACTCCCCCAAATGCAAGTGCAGTGAGTCAGGGCAAAGAACTATGACTAAGGTCAATGGTTAGGATGAGCAGGGCCCAGGGGCCTGGGGATTAGCACTAGAAGATGGAAGTGATTCTCCTGAGTCCTGATTTGGATGCTGAGTTATGACTCAGGAAATTTATGGCCCTGTGGTCTTTTAACAAGAAGCACTCTATTTTCCCGGGCAGACCTTCCATTACTGGTGACAGGTGCCTGGAGCCAGCTTATTAAAAGCCATCATTTCAACCCCCAAAGCGAAGGTGCCACAGTGTGTAGGCACTGAATGCTAATTTCCAGCTCCATATCCTAATTTGAGACATGGTGAGAACACTATGAGACATATTAATATTGAAGAGAAAGGAAGTCCAGCACTATTTCTGCAGCTACCCCCTGAGCCCAGGGAGTGTTCGGATCTGCCTGTATCTCTCAGGTCACACTCCCCCATCCCAGAGGTTAACACAGCTCACAGGCTCTCACCTGCTGCCCTGGGCTGAGACAGAACTTACCGTGATAGCTCAGCGGCTGTGGTAGAGTGGAATGAGCATTGTACTTCCAGTCGGTGGGCTGGATTCAAGTCCCAGCTCTGGTAGGAAATAGTCCTCTTACGTTTGTATGGTGCTTCTTAATTTTTCTAAGTACCTGTGTGCATTCACGTCTTTTATCTCATGTGATTCAGTGATGCACAAGGAGAGGGAAAGAATCTGCCCATTTTATAGAGAAGATAAATGAATGCCCTAGAGGTGGCAACTTTTTCTTTTCTTTTTTTTTTTTAAGGGCTGCACCCACGGTATATGCAGCTTCCCAGGCTAGGAGCTGAATCCAAGCTGTAGCTGCCAGCCTGCACCACAACCACAGCAACGCGGGATCTGAGCCGCATCTGTGACCTACACCATAGCTCATGGCAATGCCGGATCCTTAACCTGCTGAGAGAGGCCAGGGATCGAGCCCGCAACCTCACGGTTCCTAGTCAGATTCATATCCTCTGTGCCACGACGGGAAATCCTGGCTGCTCTCTTCAGAAATAACATGAATTTTGCATACTTGTCATGGACCAGCAGAGGTTTCATGATTTTGTTGTGGCTGGTTTCATGTGCTTTCACAGTTTTTCTCATTGATGTAAAACTGCCCTAGAAAGTTTTGCTCCTCTGGAAGTCTGAGGGGCACTTGCTGTGTTTTCTGTGCCTTGTTGCTCCGACATTCCCCCTGAAGACTCAAGATTATTTTCTTCAGACTCCTTGCCCCTCACCTCTTTTTTAGGCCATGTCCATGGTGTGGACCTTCCCAGGCCAGGGATCGAACCTGAGCCACAGCAGTGACAAGGAGCCACAGCCGTGACAATACCGATACTTCACCCACTGATCCATGAAGGAATTCCTCCTTTCCCCTTTATTATAATATTTGGGGAGTTCCCGTCGTGGTGCAGTGGTTAATGAATCCAACTAGGAACCATGAGGTTGCGGGTTCGGTCCCTGCCCTTGCTCAGTGGGTTAACGATCCGGCGTTGCCGTGAGCTGTGGTGTAGGTTGCAGACGCGGCTCGGATCCCGAGTTGCTGTGGCTCTGGCGTAGGCCGGTGGCTACAGCTCCGATTCAACCCCTAGCCTGGGAACCTCCATATGCCGAGGGAGCGGCCCAAGAAATAGCAACAACAACAACAAAAAAGACAAAAGACAAAAAAAAAATATTTGGGTGAACAAAGTGAACACACCTAAACTTCCAGTTGTTTTACTTTGTTTATTTATTTCTGGCCACACCTGCAGCATGCAGAGGTTCCTGGGGCCAGGGATGGAACCCATGCCACGGAAGCGACAACACTGGATCCTCACTTTGACTCACTAAAAAGACTGCTGAGGTTGGCCCCACATCTTAGACCACAGCCCAATCCATAGCCTCTGCTCTCGAAAAGCAGGCAACTGCAAAGCTGCAGGAGCATCTGGGGGATAAAAGGAAGTGGCCCAGTCCTGAACTTCCAAAGGGAGAACTGAAGCAGTTAGTGACATGCCATCAAGTTCCAATTACCAAAAGAGAATTTTCTGCCCTGGGCTCATCTTATGGTTCACACTGTTGGCGCCATCACCTCAGCCTCTCACCCTGACAGATCCACGGTCCTCAGCCCTGCTGTGGGTGATCCCTTCCAGCTGCAGGGAGCTAAAAGTCTGAGAAAGATGCGAGCACTGTGGACCATGAGATTTGGGGAAGAAGATGGCTTCTCTCAGGCTCTGGGTTTGCTTTCACTGCCACAATGTTCCAGAGAGACAGTGGGACGCAGCTGAGAGCTTATGGGGTGCGCCTTCTTCCCTTGGCCCTCATAGCATAGCTTGGTAACATGACTTCGGAGTCACAAGTCCTAACTTTTTGTTTTTTAAATGTTATGGCTGTTGGCATTCCGACGTGGTACAGCGGAAATGAATCTGACTAGGAACCACGAGGCTGCGGGTTCGATCTGCCTTGGGTTAAGGATCCAGCATTGCGTGAGCTCTGGTGTAGGTCGAAGATGCAGCTCAGATGCCGTGTGGCTGTGGCTGTGGCGTAGGCCAGCAGCTGTCGCTCTGATTCGACCCCTAGCCTGGGAACCTCCATATGCCATGGGGGCAGCCCTAAAAAAAAAACACAACAAAACAAAAACTTACGGCTGCACCCGTGTCGTATGGAAATTCCTGGGCCAGGGACTGAATCCCAGCCACAGCTGTGACCCATGCCTCAGGTGCAGCAGCGATGGATCCTTTAACCCACTGTGCTGGGGAGTGAAGCAGCACCTCTGCAGAAACCCAAGCTGCTGCAGGCGGATTCTTTTTTTTTTTTTTTTCTTTCTGTCTTTTGTCTTTTGAGGGCCGCACCCAGGGCATATGGAGGATCCCACGCTAGGGGTTGAATCAGAACCGTTGCCACCAGCCTACACCACAGCCACAGCAACGCCAGATCCAAGGCGCATCTGCGACCTACACCACAGCTCACGGCAACATCAGGTCTTTAACCCACTGAGTGAGGCCAGGGATTGAACCCGCAACCTCATGGTTCCTAGTTTTGGATTAGTTTTCACTGTGCCACGAAGCGAACTGCTGCAGGTGGATTCTTAACCCACTGCACCATGGGAGGTACTCCAGTCCTAACTTTTTGTAGGTGCTGGGTAAATGTTGGTTGAATGAATAAAGGAGAAGTGAATAAATAGTATAATAAATAAACACTGTCATAGTTATACACAATACAACTGAAACTGCATTCAAAAAGAAAACTGTAAAACTACAAGGTCCTACTGTATAGCACAGAGAACTATATTCGATATTCTGTGTTAAATCATAACAGACAAGAATATGAAAAAGAAGAGTTCCCGCTGAGGCACAGCAGGTTAAGGATCTGGCATTGCTATAGGTGCGGTGTAGGTCACAGATGTGGCTCAGATTCATTCCTTGGCTGGGGAAATTCCATATGCCAGGGGTATGGCAAAAAAAAAAAGAATATGAAAAAGAACATATATAACCCGCAGTGATATATATATAAAACTGAATCACTTTGCTGTACAGCAGAAACTTACACAACATTGTAAATCAACTATACTTCAATAAAATAAATCTTTTAAAAAATAAACTGTAGGAGTTCCAGTTGTGGCTCAGCGGTAACAAACCCAACTAGTATCTATGAGGACACAGGTTTGATCCCTGGCCTTGCTCAGTGGGTTAAAGGATGAAGCGTTGCTGTGGCTGTGGTGTAGGCTGGCGGCTATAGCTCCAATTCAACCCCTAGCCTGGGAAATTCCATATGCCATGTGTGCAGGCCTAAAAAGACAAAAAAAAAAAAAAAAAGGAAAAGAAAAGAAAATTAAAAAATAAAAAGTAAAACTATAAATCACTTTTTATAATAAAGTAGTTTATTTGATATGTGATTGCCTTTCATTGGTAACTGAGAGATAAGATTTGGATACCACCTTACAGCAGTTAAGGAAATGCCTCTTATACCACCCCCCACTGTTTCTTTTCTTAGTCCTGGAAGTCACTTCTTTATCCCAGACTCTAAGGCCTTCAGAAGAAAGCCTAAACTGGAGTTCCTGTTGTGGCTCAGTGGTTAACGAATCTGTCTAGCATCCAGGAGGACACAGGTTCGATGCCTGTCTTCGTTCAGTGGGTTGAGGATCTGGAGTTGCCGTGAGCTGTGGGGTAGGTTGCAGACGTGGCTCAGATCCTGAGTTGCTGTGACTGTGGTGTAGGCCATCAGCCCCTAGCCTAGGAACCTCCATATGCCACAGGTGCAGCCCTAAAAAGCAAAAAAAAAAAAAAAAAGAATAAAGCCTAAACTGCTTTATGTACCCCTGCCCCCAGGCCATATTAGATCAAATTCCTATTTACATGTGTAGTAAATTCACACTGTGTGGTTCTTATTGTTCACAACGTTTATATTGTCTCATTTAATCCTTCTAATCTTGTTGGGAGATAATACTTTTTATGCCTCTTTTACAGATAAAGAACCTACTAGCTCACAGAGGGTAGAGCCAGAACTTGAATCTGAATTGTTGAGCCCACATTCTCTATGCTTCCCGAGCACATGCCAGAATTTCCCCACTCCTAGATCTTTGACCACATGGAACCTCTACCCCCAACTCTGTGTATTCAGAATCCTCTCCATTTTTCAAAGTTCAGCTCAGATTCCTGCTCCCCATGAGTCATCAGTTTAGTGTCCTCCTTCTATGTTTTCATTGCCCCGACTTTACTGATTTTAAAGCATTCAGCTTTAAAATACAGTGTGGCTGGGGAGTTCCCATCATGGCTCAGTGTTTAACGAATCTGACTAGGAACCGTGAGGTTCCTGGCTTTGCTCAATGGGTTAAGGATCTGGTGTTGCCTTGAGCTGTGGTGTAGGTCGCAGATGTGGCTCAGATCTGGCATTGCTGTGGTTCTGGTGTAGGCCAGATTGGACCCCTAGCCTGGGAACCTCCATATGCCACACAGGAGAGGCCCTAGAAAAGGCGAAAAAATAAAAAATAAATAAATAAAATAAAATACAGTGTGGTTATGTTGGGAGTTCCCTGGTGGCTCAGTGGGTTAGGGATCCAGAGTTGTCACTGCTCTGCTGTGGGTTCAATCCCTGGCCTGGGAACTTCTGCTTCCTGCAGGTGCAGCCAAAAGAAAAATAAATGAAATACAATGACCAGAGTTCCCTTCGTGGCTCAGCAGATTATGAACCCAACTAGTAGCCATGAGGAGGTGGGTTCAGATCCCTGGCCTCGTTCAATAGGTTAAGGATCCAGTGTTGCCATGAGCTGTGGTGTAGGTCAGATCCCGAGTTGCTCTGACTGTGGCTTAAGCTGGGAGCTGTAGCTCTGATTCAACCCCTAGCCTGGGAACTTCCATATGCTGCAGTTTTGGCCCTAAAAAGCAAAAAAGAAGCAAACAAAAAAACAGTTACCTAAAACGCAGTGTGATTATTCATGGATGAGCCTGTCAGGCTCTCCCTGGGCTGTAAGATCCTTGAATACAGGAGTGGGTCTTACCTGTTGTATGTCCCACAGGGCCCAGCACAGTGTCTGGGACCTGATAATTACTCAATAAACACTCATGAATAAAATCATGATTTTATTGTTAACTGCAAAAAAGTGTCTAGTAGGACTATCGTCTACCTTTTGTCTAAAAAGGGGGGGTGGTGTAAGAGGAGTTCCCATTATGGCGCAGTGGTTAACGAATCCGACTAGGAACCACGAGGTTGCAAGTTCGATCCCTGGCCTCGCTCAGTGGGTTAAGGATCCTGTGTTGCTGGGGCTGCGGCATAGGCTGACAGCTACAGCTGCGATTAGACCCCTAGCCCGGGAACCTCCATATGCTGCGGGAGCCGCCCTAGAAAAGGCAAAAAGACGAAACATAATAATAATAAAAATAAAAAAATAAAAAGGGGGTAAGCATATGCTATCACAGTCATTTCCATCTGTGTAAAGACAATCTGGAAGGACAGAGAAGAGGCTAATGCCCATGGTTTCCTCCAAGGGAACAGGGTGAGCATGGGAGAGATGGAGGCAGTGTGGGAGGGAGACTTTTCACTTTAGACATTTTTATAGTTTTTTAACAACCGTGTGGATGTATTTCTCTTAAAAATCAAAAAGCTTGCTGAAGTGATTTAGCCACCAGGGACTATTCTTGATGCTGTCCCTGCACTTATGAGGTGACAACATCCACAAACTGTCATCAGCCCATCAATTCTATGGCAGGTGGCAGGGCTGCCCCTGCAGAAGGTGATAAAACTCCGCTTGATATATGGAAGGCCAGGGGTGAGGAGGGAGGGAGAAAAAAAGGCATAGGAAAAGGCATTTTCTTTTCTTTTTTTTTTTTTTGCCTTTTCTGGGGCTGCTCCTATGGCCTATGGAGGTTCCCAGGTTAGGGGTCCAATCAGAGCTGTAGTCGCTGGCCTAGGCCACAGCCACAGCAACGGGGGATCCGAGCCGCCTCTGCGACCTACACCACAGCTCACGGCAATGCCGGATCCTTAACCCAATGAGCAAGGCCAGAGATCGAACCCGCCACCACATGGTTCCTAGTCGGATTCGTTAACTACTGCGCCAGGCATTTTCTTTTCAGTCAGGTAAATGGCAACTCTTTTTGTTTAAGGCATGTTTGCATTATGCATATAATTTTTTTATTTTATTTATTTATTTATTTATTTTTTTTTTTTTAGGGCCGCAGGTGTGGCACATGGAGGTTCCCAGGCTAGGGGTCCAATCAGAGCTGTAACCACCGGCCTATGCCAGAGCCACAGCAACGCCAGATCTGAGCCGCGTCTGTGACCTATACCACAGCTCACGGCACCACCAGATCCTTAACCCACTGAGCGAGGCCAGGGATTGAACCTGCAACCTCATGGTTCCTAGTCAGACTCATTAACCACTGAGCCGCCATGGGAACCCCAGCATATAATTTTCTAATGAGAGGCTAGAAGGAATATAGAATTCTTTTGCAGGAAGAAATGAACTGGCCACTAGCAACGCAAATTTAATGTCACCCAAAGAATCAGCTCTGAGAAGAAGCTGTTTTGGAGCTCGTAATAAAAGGGAGGAGAGCGGGGGGAGAGATAATGGAGTGAAAGATGGGGAGAAATAAAGAGAAGAGACAGGAAAAATACGTTGGATAGAAAAAAGGACAAAGAAGAAAACAGATTTTAAAAGATAAAGAAGAGTTCCCATTGTGGCTCAGCAGACATGAATCTGACTAATATCCATGAGGATGCAGGTTCAATCCCTGGCCTCGCTCAGTGGGTTAAGGATCCAGCGTTGCCATCAGCTGTGAAGAGGTTGCTGACGTGTCTCGGATCTGGCGTTACTGTGGCTGTGTTGTAGGCTGGCAGCTGCAGCTCTGATTTGACCCCTAGCCTGGGAACGTCTATATGCAGCCCTAAAAGATAATAATAATAATAAAAAGATAAGGAGGAGTTCCCATTGTGGCGCAGCAGAGACGAATCCGACTGGGAACCATGAGGTTGGGGGTTTGATCACTGGCCTTGCTCAGTGGGTTAAGGATCCGGCATTGCCCTGAGCTGTGGTGTAGGTCGAAGTCATGGCTCGGATCCTGTGTTGCTGTGGCTCTGGTGTAGGCTGGTGGCAACAGCTCTGATTGGACCCCTAGCCTGGGAACCTCCACATGCCTCGGGTTTGGCCGTAAAAAGACAAAAAATAAATAAATAAACAAAATAAAAACATAAAGAAAAGGAACACAGAGTGAAAGTGAGAAAGAGAAAGACAGAAGCAGAGAGTCTGTGCCTAGGAAATGCTTGAAAGGTAACTCCCAAACCAGGCCAACAAAGGGCTCCCGCACCGGGTGAGACCAACCTGAGCCATCAGGGACCTGCTAGAGTCTGAGATGGAGAAGCTCCTTGTTCCTGGAGCAGAATCCCATCAAAGATTTTGTCCCCACTGTCCCTCCAGGTGTGTACACCACCTCTACGGCATGAAGCCACAGAGAGGAGTGGTTCTCAAGGCTTCCTTGGGTCCTTCCAATACCCACTCACCACCCCCAAAAGCCTGGGCAGGTGCCCCTGACAGCCTGAATTGTGTGGCCTCTGGGGGCAGCCTAGTCTAAGTGAAGTCATGTGTGCCCCTCTTGGCAGTGGGTTCAGTTGCCAAGAGACAGTCCAGCCTCCATCTTCAGGTTCCCCCCTTAACAACTGGGGAGGAGTGGCTGGTGCAGCTTTGGTCCAGATTCCTCCTTCCTAGGTGGGGAGGATGCTGAAAAGGAATGGAGAAGGTTACAAGCAGGAGTTAGGTTTGCTGGTGGAGGAATTTTGATCTTGAATTTAGCTGTGTATCTGCGAACCCAGCCAGGGATGAGGGGATAAATGTCCCACTGCAGATAAGATGAAGCTCTCTCTTCCTCACCCTGGACCGCTTCTGTTCCACTGATAGAACATCTGCAAAGGAGAGGAACTCAATAGCATCTCCTTAGGGGGGGAGTGCCTTCTGACTTTTTTTTTCCAGGGCGTCTTCAAAACCAGTTTGCTGAGGATCTATTCTGTCCCACACTATGTGGGTGAGTATTTCCTTCTCCTGCACCTGATTTCTCTCCCTCTCTTTTTATTTCTCTCATTTGAAGCCCTGTCCTCAGACTTCAGCTAGACAGAAAATTAGCAAGAATATAGAAGCATTCAACACCACCATTAACCAACAGGATCTAAAGGATACTAACAAAACACTCCATCCAATAACAGTGTTGTTTTCAAATGTCCATGGGACACATACCACATCCCTGGCCACATCCCTGGCCGTAAAATGAATTTCAATTAAACAACTGAAATCACACTGAATGTGTCCTCTGATCATAGTGGAACCAACACAGAAATCAATAACAAAAAGATAACAGAAAGGTCTCCACATACTTGGAAACTGAATAATATACTTCCAAATAGTCTGGGTCAAAGATGGAATCCTCAGGTGAAATTAAAAAATATGTTAAGCCGTTCCCAATGTGATGCAGCGGCTTCAGGATCCAGTGTTGTCACAGCAGCAGCTTAGGTTGCTGCTGCGGCATAAGTTTGATCCCTGGCCCAGGAATTTCCGCATGCTATGGGCACTGCCAAAAAAAAAAAAAAAGATACACTGAACTGAGGGAAGAAAAAATATATCAAAATTTTCGGCTAAAGCAGTTTGAAAAAGAAGTTTATAGCACAAAATGCATGTCTTTCTTAATGGAAAATTAAAGGAAAAATCTCAAATCAATACTCTAAGTTCCCACCTCAAAAAGAAGAAAACAAAAAAGAGCAAAAATGATCCAAAGCAAGTGGAAATAATAAACATGAGCATATAAATCCATAAAATTGAAAATAGGAAAAGGAGACAGTAACAGAAAACAGAAAAGAGAAAGAAAATCAAGAAAACAGGGAGCCAATTATGTAAAAAGATTAATCAACCTCTAGCAAGATAGACAAATTTAAGGAAGGAAGGGGACTTCTGCTCAGCAGAAACGTATCTGACCAGTATCCATGAGGACGCAGGTTCGATACCTGGCCTTGCTCAATAGGATAAGGATCCAGCTGTGAGCTGTGGTATAGGTCACAGACGTGGCTTGGGTCCTATATTGCGGTGGCTGTGGTGTAGGCCAGCAGCTACAGCTCCCATTCGACCCCTAGCCTGAGAAACTCCATATGCTGCAGATTCTGCCCTAAAAAAAAAGAAAAAAAAATGAGGTCATGCTGGAGTAAAATGAGCCTTTCCCCCCCCCTCTTAACCCACTGAGCCACCAGGGAACTCCAACAGGGTGAACATCAGGTGGAGACCCAGACTCACAGACCCTGGGGGAACATAGCCGTGGGCAGAGACAGTGGTTGGATTGTGCTGTACAAGCCAAGGAAAGCCTGAGGCCACCCTGAGCTGAAAGAGGCAGGGAAGGAGTTTCTTTTAGAGGCTTTAGAAGGATCTGGGACCAGCTAACCCCTTGATTTCAGACTTTTAGCTTCCAGGACTATGAGAGAATAAATTTCTGTTGTTTTAAGCCACCGCTTCTGTGGAACTTTGTTATTTCAGTCCTAGGAAACTAGCGCAAAGTGTTCTGGACGCAAAGACAGAGAGATGAGAAACAACACGGTAGGTGCAGGGAACCTGTAATCAACTCCCTATTTATGGAGCATAATATTCAGGCCAGGACATGGCCTGTGACCTATATCTCTCATAAGTGATACACATGCAAATCTTTTTTTTTTTTTTTGCTATTTCTTGGGCCGCTGCCGCAGCATATGGAGATTCCCAGGCTAGGGGTTGAATCGGAGCTGCAGCCACCAGCCTACGCCAGAGCCACAGCAAAGCTGGATCCGAGCCGCGTCTGCAACCTACACCACAGCTCATGGCAACGCCGGATCGTTAACCCACTGAGCAAGGCCAGGGATCGAACCTACAACCTCATGGTTCCTAGTCGGATTCGTTAACCACTGCGCCATGACAGGAACTCCACATTCAAATCTTATAAACCAAATATAACTACATCTATTTATAGGGATAAAGAAATGCAAAAAAGAATGGTTACCAACATGATAGCATGGTTATCTCACTGTAGCAAAATTTCAGGCAATGCTTACATTCTTCCTTGCTCTTTTTCTGTATCAATTGGTGCTTTAAATTATCATCTATTTTATTTTATTTTATTATTTTATTAAATTTATTTACTTTTCTTTTTCTTTTTCTTTTTTTTTAGGGCTGTACCTACCTGCAGCATATGGAAGTTCCCAGGCTAGGGGTCGAATCAGAGCTACAGCTCCTGGTCTACACCAGAGCCACAGCAACTTGGGATCTGAGCTGTGACTGTGACCTACACCACAGCTTAGGGCAATGCCAGATTCTTAACCCGCTGAGCTAGGCCAGGGATCAAACCTGGATGATGCTAGTCAGAGTCATTCCACGATGGGAACTCCCCAAAGTTCTTTTTTAAAATAACTTTTTTTGGAGTTCCCATCTTGGCACAGCAGAAGCGAATCCGACTAGGAACCATGAGGCTTTGGGTTCAATCCCTGGCCTCGCTCAGTGGGTTGAGGATCTGGTGTTGCCTCGAGCTGTGGTTTAGGTTGCAGACATGGCTTGGATCTGGCCTTGCTGTGGCTGTGGTGTAGGTCGGCAGCTACAGCTCCGATTGGACCCCTAGCCTGGGAACCTCCATATGCCGTGGGTGTATCCCTAAAAAACCAAAAAAAAAAAAAAATCTTAAAATAACTTTTTTTTTTTTTTTTGGAGTTGCCATAGTGGTGCAGCAGAAACGAATCTGACTAGTATCCATGAGGACGCAGGTTTGATCCCTGGCCTCGCTTGATGGGTTAAGAATCTAGCATTGCCGTGAGCTGTGGTGGAAGGTCGAAGACACAGCTCAGATCTGACGTTGCTGTGGCTGTGGCGTAGGTCATCGGCTACAGCTCCGATTCGACCCCTAGCACGGGAACCTCCCTATGCCATGGGTTTGGCCCTAAAACAAACAGACAAAAAAACGCTTTTCTTTTTTTGGTTGTTGTTTTGGGGGGGGGTTGTTTGTTTGCTTTTGTTTCTGGCTATCATGTGCAGCGGCTTGATGTGGGATCTCAGTTTCCAGACCAGGGATGGAATCTGGGCTGCAGCAGTGAATGTGCTGAATCTTAACCACTAGACCACCAGGGAACTCCTTTTAAAGTTTTTTTGAATATCGCAGACAAGACTGGTGATAAATCTGGGAATCACCCCACATAGGTAGCTGTGAAATCCAAGAATGGCTGAGACTTCCTAATGACATTTTGCAGTGAGGGGGTGCAGGGGGAGAAAGAAGTCTGAGATGGAATCTACCAAGGGTTAAGGAGAGAGCAGCAGAAGCCTGCAACTGAAATAAAAGGAATGTTCAGAGAAGTAGGAAGAAAACCAGGAGAGAGTCAGACCTTACTTTGGGTTCTGGACCCAATTCTAATGTGTGTGTGTGTGTGTGTGTGTGTGTGTGTGTAATTTATTTCTCCTACGTGACAAAGCAATTCTCAGGGCACCAGTTGGGTGTCCTGGAATTCAGCTCAATTCTGACACTCTCTACTGGGAGATAGCAAGCGATCCCACAGGTTAAGGGTTCAGACCACAACCCCCACCCCCTGCAAAACACACACACACACACACACACAACTCAGACACCAGTTGAAAGCCTAGGTTTCCACAGGCTCTAAGTCAGAAGTTCCCAAGACTTCCTCCTCGGGTTCGATTAATTCTCAGGAGCAGCTCACAGAACTCAGAGAAACATTTTACTTACTAGATCAATGGTTTATTACAAAAAGATGTATCTCGGAGTTCCCACTGTGGTGCAGCAGAAACAAATCTGACTGGTAGCCAAGAGGATGCAGGTTTGATCCCTGGTCTCGCTCAGTGGATCCTGCATTGCCGTGAGCTGTGGTGTAGTTTGCAGAGGTGGCTCGGATCCTGCGTTGCTGTGGCTGTGGCTGTGGTGCAGCCTGGCAGCTGCAGCTCCAATTGATTCGACCCTTAGCCTAGGAACTTCCAAATGCCGTAGGTGCAGCCCTAAAAAGCAATAAATAAATACAATAAAAGGATGTATCTCAGAAACAGCCAGATGGAAGAGATTCCCACAGGGGGAGGTACGGGGAAGGGCACAGAGCGTCCATGCCTTCTTGAGCATGTCTTTCTCCTTGAATTGTCGCATGTTCACCAACCTGGAAGCTCTCCGAACCCCAGTCCTTTTGGGGTTTTACGGAGGCTTCATTACAGAGGTTTGATTGACTACATCACTGGCTACTTATGACTGAATTCAATCTCAAGCCCCTCTCCCCTCCTTGGAGACCGGGGGATGGTCCCAAAGGTCCGAACTCCGAATCACCTGGTTGGCTCTGCCAGCACCCCGCCCCCATCATTAAGGGAGGACCAAAAATCAGGTCATTAGCATAACAAATGACCTCTTTATCACACTCATGACAGGAAGTTCCAAGGGTCTTAGGAGCTCGGTGTCAGAGGACCAAATATATATTCCTTACCTTTTTATCACAGTATCATATGCTCCTGCCCCCATTTAAAGTTGAGGAAATTGGAGCTGGGAGACTAAGCTAAGAAGTGGGCTGATTCAAGACTCAAGTTCAGGTCTCCGTTCTTTCTACTGTACCATTGCCAAAAGGGTCCCATGGATTTTGATTATTCTGTGTCGTTTTAAAAATGTGTTTATGGAGTACCCCTCGCGGCACAGCGGAAACAAATCCGACTAGCAACCATGAGGTTGCAGGTTCAATCCCTGGCCTCACTCAGTGGGTTAAGGGATCCGGCGTTGCCCTGAGCTGTGGTGTAGGTCGCAGACGCGGCTCGGATCCCGTGTTGCTGTGGCTATGGCCGTAGGCCATCAGCTACAGCTCCGATTAGACCCCCAGCCTGGGAATCTCCATATGCCGTGGGTGTATCCCTAAAAAGACAAAAACACAAAAAAATAAAAAAATTAAAAAAATAAAAGTTTGTTCAGGAGTTCTCTCTTGTGGCTCAGCTGGTTTAGGATCCAGGGTTTTCACTGCAGCAGCTTGGGTCATCCTGGCCCTGGAACTCCCACAGGCCATGGGCGTGGCCCAAATAAATAAATAAATATGTTTAAATTTATAAACAATTGTTACTATTATCATTATTATTTTGCCATGCCCGAGGCTTTAGCCATGGCAGTGACAATGCCAGATCCCCCACTGAGCCACTAGAGAACTCCCGTGTTTTTTATTTTATTTTATTATTATTACTATTTTTTTACAGCTGCACCATATGGCATATGGGCATAGACATTGTGTTGGGTTCTTAACGCAATGTGCCTCAGGGGAGCTCCTTTTTTTTTTTTTTTAATGGATTTTATTTTATTTTATTTTTTTGTCTTTTCTATGGCCACACCCATGGCATATGGAGATTCCCAGGCTAGGGGTCTAATCAGAGCTGTAGCTGCCAGCTTTCGCCACAGCCACAGCAACATGGGATCTGAGTCTCGTCTGTGGCCTACACCACAGCTCAAGCAACACCTGATCCTTAACCACTGAGCAAGGCCAGGGATCACACCCGCAACCTCATGGTTCCTAGTCGGATTCGTTAACCACTGAGCCATGACAAGAACTCCTTTAATGAATTTTAAAGAAGAGTCAGCATAGACAATCTGTTTCATTTTCCAATTTCCCTCTCAGAGTCTTTGCCTGGTTTTGAACTGAAGGCTATCTTTGCTCTGCCCTCCTATTGCTGCCATCCTACGGGTCATTATTCACATGTCTGCATAGGATTTGGTATTTTAGGGCTGTAGGCCTGATCAGCATGAAGAGCATCAAGGTCCTCAAAAGCGCTTAAGATAATGGCAAAGAGGGAGTTCCTGTCGTGGTGCAGTGGGTAACAAATCTGACTGGGAACCGTGAGGTTGCGGGTTCGATCCCTGGCCCCGCTCAGTGGGTTAAGGATCCGGTGTTGCCGTGAGCTGTGGTGTAGGTCGAAGACGTGGCTTGGATCCCGCGTTGCTGTGGCTGTGGTGTAGGCCAGCAGCTCCAGCTCCAATTAGACCCCTAGCCTGGGAACCTCCATATGCCGTGGGAGCGGCCCAAGCAATGGCAAAAAGACAGAAAAAAAGATAAGGGCAAAGAGAATGTTGAAGCAGAGTGAGGATGGAGACAGAGCTGAGGGTGGCTGAAGCCCTGGGTCCATGCGGGAGAGCATTCCTGGGACATGGGGAGCCACCACATTTTCTTAGAGACCAGCTTTCTGTCATTGGTTACTTCCCCACTCCTTAGTCTCAATGTCATAAGTCACAAAGGTGAGTCATTAAGCTGATTTACTTAATTAATCTTGTGAACGCGCTAATAAAAACATGTCGTTATTGAATCCCCATGACTTAGATGGGGGGGGGGTATGACAGGAGTTTCAGGAGATCCAATAATCCTCTTTAATTAAACTAGACAATGGCCATTTGAGCTAGTAATTAGTGTCACTTGGTAATTGAATGGTCGGTGTGAAAAATGGCTCCATGTTAGGATCCATCTTGGAATGAATGTAGAAAGTACACAAACATATATATTCCTTTATATTTATTGTGCATCAGGAAGTAGGTTGAACAAAGGACTCAGAGCAGTGAGCAAGACAGATGAGGCCCCTATACTTCTGGAACCTGTGGTCGAGGGGGCTTGGTTTAGCACCCTAAATGAGGATGCTTCTAACGTTTGAAAAATGCCTTTTCCTACATCCCCCCCTTTTTTTTTTTGCTTTTTAGGGCCACACTCACGGCATATGGAGGTTCCCAGGCTAGGGGTCAAATTGGACATACAGCTGCTGGCCTACACCACAGCCACAGCAACACAGGATCCGAGCAGCATCTGCAAACTACACCACAACTCAGGACAATGCCGGATCCTTAACCCACTGAGCAAGGCCAGGGATGGAACCCACAACCTCATGGTTTCTAGTTGGATTCGTTTCCGCTAAGCCACTATGGGAACTCCCCTACATCCCTTCTTAGTTAAGAGAGGACATCCACCAGGATCCAGGCCAAATTGTCCAAAGAAAATAATAATACATTTTTAACATTTTAATTCTCACCACAGCCTTGCCAGACAGAGCAACATGAGGAAAGGGCCAGACCTGGGATCAGATGCTGACTCAGCTCCTTCTTGCAGTGAAAGCCCTCTTCTGACCACAACTTCCTCATCTTAAGCCCTGCGGTGAAAACATACACGGCATGTGGCATGTAAATCCACCGCATATTGCACAACAGCTATTCCTATTGTTATTAGCTTATTTTTGAGGATGAGAGACTCGACACAGAGAGGCAAAGTGATTTGTCCAAAGTCACACAGCTGATAATCAGCAGGGCAGGAACTGGAACCCCAAACTGACTGCAAGCCACCTCCTCTTACTAATTTGCCACCACTGTCTGGCATGAGGCCAAAAAGAATTATCCATGTGATGTATATTTACGGAGGGATGCAGGCATTGCTACTTCGGAGGCTCAGCCCAGGAGAGCCAGGAGAGATGTGGGATCTGGGTGGTCAAGAACCCTGATAATTGTCAGTAAACAAATCCAGGCAGATTGGTAGCATCGCGACCCAACCCGAGGAACCAGAGGCCGCGTCTGGCTGGGTCTACTCACCTGCGGCCAAACACTGCCCCCTGCCGGCCGCCAACGCGCGGAGGCCGGAGGCTCCGCTGCCGGAGCCTGTGGGCGGCTTAGGGCTGGAACCACGCTCACCCCACCAGCCCTGGGGACCGCTTCCATCTCTCTTGGAACAAGGCAGAGGCCTGGACAAACGGCGGTACTTCGCGACCTCTGTGTCTGCCTGGGCCATCTAGGGTGACGTCGCATCGCCTCCTGCCCTCTTTCCCACTCAGCTTTTGATCAGAAGGGGCCAGAGTTAAGGATTTTCCCTGCCGCGGGCTCCCAACCCGGGCATATCCGGGGCCTCTCTTTGTCCCGCAGCACCTCATCCTGTTTGGGGCCTCCCGCCTCGTCCGCCTTAGAATGGCGGCCACTTGGGCTGGGGGGCCCCTAGGGCTGAGGCCAAGCCTCAGTAGAGCATCTTAACCAACTCTGGACCAAAGGCCACTTGCTCTCGGGCTGAGGAGACACTGTGCTGGCTGCCACCAAATGCAGTCCCTTCTTGTGCCCCTCCTGGCATCCCCTGCGCGGCCGGGGATTCGGGTCCGCAGGGGTTAAACCTGCGGAGGAAGCGCAGTCACTAACTGCTCTTCATGCCCTCTATTCGCCAGGAGTGGGGGTCGGGCTCCTCCCCTTTTCATCCCATCCCCTCCTCCCCAGAGCTCCACTCTCCTGGGCCAGAACCGCTAAAAAATGAGCTAAAAGTTTCAGCATTCTCAGCTCTTAGTCCCGACCTGGCTGTTGACCTTCATTTGCTCTCTGCAAAATGAAATGAATGAAACGCTCTGAGACGCGAGGTAAGCAGCCTATCAATATAATCACGTGCATTTCTTAAAATAAGAGAAAGCCTTGGGGGAGCAGTCTGCAGGAGACCTTGTTTGCAAAGCAGCCAAACATTGGACACAGCCAGGGAACCAGCTGGAGATACCACATACGGGTGCATAATAAGGTGAGAATGCTAAAACAACAGAGAACCAGCTCAAAAGCAACCTGGAAGGCAGACAGAGGGATGAGGGGTGTGTGTGTGCGTGTGTGTGTGTGTGTGTGCACGTGCGTGTTGGGGATGGGGGTTTCCTCTAGCATCCCATATAGGGCTTGGCATTTTATTCTATGACTTGAATAAAACCAAAGAAATGATCAATTCAAATCTATTGGTTGAGGAGGCAAGATTTTAAAAGATTTCAATGATAAGATTACCTGTAGAAAGGAATGAAATGTTTTCAACAATAAGGAGTGAGGAGTTCCAGTTGTGGCTCATTGGGTAATGAACCTAATATCCATGAGGACAGGGGTTCAATCCCTGGCCTTGCTCTGTGGATTAAGACTCCAAGGTTGTGAGCTTTGGTGTAGGTTGCCGAGGCGGCTCAGATCCAGCGTTGCTCTGGCGTAGGCTGGTAGCTGCAGCTCACACTTGACCCCTAGCCTGGGAACTTCCAGATGCCCCAGGTGTGGCCCCAAAAAGACTAATAATAATAATAATAATTCAGGTCCTTTATTGTATTTTCCCCAAGTCAAGAATCTCCATCTGGAACAGAACAGCTCTGACTCAGCTAAGATTCCTGTGAAAGAGGAGAGGGCATTGGCCGAGGAGCTGATGGAGCTGCGAGTCTGCAGCCCAGCTGCCTGCAGATGAAGGTGGCTGAGCCTAAGTAGGCAACACTCACATTAGCAGTGGATAAAGAAATTTCCAGTGCATCACCGGGTCCTCTGAACTCCACTCTGACTATGAGATGAGCTGGGGAGTTACTACCATGCTATTTTCAGAGAAGGACCTGGAATTTGAAGCTCAGAGAGGGGAAGAGATTAGCTTGACGAAACTATGGGATCAGAACACAGATTTTTGATGCTTTCCAATCCAGTGTCTTAGGTGGATGCCATCTTAATAAGTGTTATGTGCAGACCCAGAGGGGAAATGGCTTTGAGGTCTGCATCTTTTCCACTCTTGAGCACTGCATTCAAAATGGACAAGGACACTCCTGGGCATCTCTCCAGAGAAAACCATGACTGGAAAAGACACATGTACTCCAATGTTCCTTGCAGCACTATTTGCAATAGCCAAGACATGGAAACAACCCAAATGCCCTTCGACAGAGGAGTGGATCAATAAGATGTGGTGCATATACACAATGGAATATTACTCAGCCATTAAAAGGAATGAAATAACAGCATTTTTAGCAACATGGATGGTCCTAGAAATGATCACGCTAAGTGAAGTCAGTCAGACAATGAGACACCAACATCAAATGCTATCACTGACATGTGGAATCTAAAAAAAAGATACAATGAACTTCTCTGCAGAACAGATACTGACTCACAGACTTTGAAAAACTTATGATTTCCAAAGAAGACAGGTTGGGGGGTGGGGGGATGCACTGGGGGTTTGGGATGGAAATGCTATAAAACTGGGTTGTGATGATCATTGTACAACTGTAAATGTAATAAATTCATTGAGTAATTTTTTTAAAAAGTGAAAAAAAAAATGGACAAAGAGGAGTTCCCATTGTGGCTCAGTGGGTAAACCTGACTAGTATCCATGAGGATGTGGGTTCGATCCCTGGCCTCACTCAGTGGATAAAGGATCCGTCATTGCAGCAAGCTGCAGCCTAGGTTGCAGATGCAGCTGGCATCTGGTGTTGCTGTGGCTGTGGTGTAGTCAGCTGTGGTGCTGAGCCCCTAGGGAACTCCTGTACTTCCTTTTTAGGATAGAATTATATCTCAATGCATGACATGCCACATTTTGTTTTTCCATTAATCAGTTGATAGACATTTGGGTTGTTCCCACTTTCTGGCTATTTTGAATAATGCTGCTGTGAATATTTATTACAAGTTTTTATATAAAATATGTGTTTTCAATTCTCTTGGCCATATACCTAGGAATGGGTTGAGGATCCAGCATTGCTGTGAGCTGTGGTGTAGTTTGCATTCAATGCTTGGATCCCATGTTGCTGTGACTGTGGCATAGGCTAGCAGCTGAAGCTCTGATTGGAGCACTGCCTGGGAACTCACATATGCTGCAGCTTCGACCCTAAAAAGCAAAAAAAAAAAAAAAAAAGATTTTTGTACTAATAAAAGAGGAGACTGCTGAATGTGTGTGATGATTAAATTACTTAAATAAGTTAACTAATGTAAAACACTTAGAATGTGGCACCCTTTATGCTGTTGCTGTTGTTATCCTTTTAAGTGAAATTTAATTTATTTTATTTTTTGTCTTTTTGTCTTTTTAGGGCCAAAGGCATGGCACAGGGATGTTCCCAGGCTAGGGGTCTAATCGGAGCTGTAGCTGCCAGCCTATACCACAGCCACAGCAACGTAGGATCCGAGCCGCATCTGAGACCTACAGCATAGCTCACAGCAACGCCAGATCCTTAACCCACTAAGCGAGGCCAGGGATTGAACCCACAACTTCATGGTTCCTAGTCGGACTTGTTTCCGCTACGCCATGACGGTAACTCTGCAAAATTTAAAAGAAGCATCTTTGGAGTTCCTTGGTGGCTCAGTGGGTTAAGGATCTAGCACTGTCACTGCCATGGCTCTGGTTGCTGCTGTGGCATGGGTTTGATCCTTGGCCTGGGAATTTCTGCATGCCACGGGCATGGTCAAAAATAAATAAATAAAGCTAGATATCAGGGTTCAAATACTGGCCCTGCCATTCCCTAATGGTATGACTGTGGGCTAGTTATGAAATCTTGCCATATCTTGGAGTTCCCGTCATGGCGCAGTGGAAATGAATCCGACTAGGAACCATGAAGTTGTGGGTTCGATCCCTGGCCTCGCTTAGTGTTAAGGATCTGGCATTGCCATGAGCTATGGCGTAGGTCGCTGATGTGACTCAGATCCCACGTTGCTGGGGCTGTGGTGTAGGCTGGGAACCTCCATATGCCCCAGGTGTGGCCCTAAAAAGACAAAAGACAAAAAAAAAAAAAAAAGAAGCGAGAGAGAGAAATCTTGCCATTTCCTAATCTGTAGCATGTGGATAATAACCTTAGTCGCACAGGGCTGTGATAATTAAATGAGATAGAAATATAATTAAATGATGTAATAGAGATAGCGGAAGCTTATTGAACCTACCAGGCCTAAACTATTATTTACCTTCCTACAATTCTGCAGGGAGAGATCAACTTCGAAATGAAACCTGGCAATCACTCCATATGAAGGACATGAAAAAAAAAAAAATGGAACACAAAGCTGTTTTCAAATATCCAAAGCCAAATGTGGAAGAAAACAAACCTCTTTTCTTTGCATTCTAGAGAGGACCAGGACCCCTGAATTTAAGGAAGGCGTTTGGCTAAACTTTCCCAGCTTCAGCCTTCTGGGAGCTTCTATAATGCTCAGAAGTCAAATATACTAGCACTTGCCAATTTGTAATTATAATTATTTAGGTCTCAGATGCTCCCATTGGGTGGTCCCTTTTCACAGATATTTGCAAAGTGATTACAGTATTCCAGACACTACATGTGTTAGACCATGAGGCTCCTGGATGAGTAAAATGCTGCTCCTGTCCTCCCGAAGGTCACAGCCCAACTAAAAGTAAATCAGTGAAAGTCTGAGGGGGCTAGCTTTCTGCTCGATGCAACGGATTTCTGTCCCTCCTAACTCCTATGAATTCCTTAGATTTGGAACCAGTGCGCCAGATTCAAAAGCAAAGTATCAGGACACTGGGCTGGGAAATATGTGGCTTTCTGAGCACAGAGCACCCTCTAGTGTCTATACAGGGTAAGACGGGTCCAATGGGAAACTTTCTAAGGATCCCTGTGTACCACCTTTAGTGCTACTTATGGCTGAGCTGCTCTCAGGTTTCTGCAGCAAGACGACACTGACAGTTTAAAAATAATAAATAACATAGTTGCCAACATTTTTTGAGCACTTATCATGTCCCAAGCCTGTGTTAATAGTCTTACCTGGTAACCCACGAGGCAGATACCACTGCCATTACTACTATTTCTGGTAGACAGATGAAGAAACTGAGGCAGAGGAGACAGTCAGCTGGAGGCAGAGCCAGAATTCAGTCCAAGCAGTCAGACTTCGTAACCATGCTCTTAATTTTTTTGGCTTACTGTCAAAAATAACCACAGGCAATCCCAAGATAATTCTAGTTAAATTTTCCCTGGTTATTTGGGAGAATTGTAATTTATGTAAATCCAGAAGATTTGTGTTGAAAAATCAAGTACTGAGTGAGAATGAGTTTTTCTTGGGTTCATATTGAAGGGGATAGGAAGGGAGTTCCCGTCGTGGCGCAGTGGAAACGAATCCCTCTAGGAACATGAGGTTGTGGATTCGATCCCTGGCCTCGCTCAAGTGGGTTAAGGATCTGGTATTGCCGTGAGCTGTGGTGTAGGTCACAGACATGGCTAGGATCCTGCGTTGCTGTGGCTGTGGTGCAGGCCGGCAGCCGTAGCTCCAATTTGACTGGCCCATAGCCTGGGATAGGAAGGAATAATCTAGACTAGGGTTTTCTTTCTTTCTTTTTTTTTTTTTGTCTTTTCTTGGGTTGCTCCCGCGGCATATAGAGGTTCCCAGGGTACCGGTCTAATCGGAGCTGTAGCCACCGGCCTACACCAGAACCACAGCAACGTGGGATCTGAGCCTCATTCGCACCTTACACCACAGCTCACAGCAACGCCGGATCCTTAACACACTGAGCAAGGCCAGGGATCGAACCCGCAACCTCATGGTTCCTAGTTGGATTCGTTAACCACTGCGCCACGACAGGAACTCCTAGACTAGGGTTTTCAAACTGTGGGTCATGACTCATGGATGAGTTGTGTAAATGATTTAGTGGATTGTGACCAGCACTTTAAAAAATGAAATACAATAAATCAGGAAAACATTATATTGCATAATGCACAGTATATCTTCTCTCTATATATATATATACACACATACATATATTGACACATGTTTTTATATGACATGAATATAAATAGAGGGGTTACCAAAAACATTTGAAAACCACTGATGGGGGGTTCCCTTGTGGAGCAGTGGGTTAAGTGTCTGGCATTGTCACTGCAGCGGCTTGAGTCACTGCTGTGGTATGGATTCGATTCCTAGCCCAGAAACTTCGACAGGCCACGGGTGTGGGCAAAAGAATAAAGAAAACTACAAATCTACGTCCCTTCCTACCCAGGACTATCGTCAAACCACTGCATCCAGGTGAAGCTGCCTTTTGTGCTTTGAGAGTCCAATAATATGGTTCCACAGCCTCTTTCCCCTCCTCTAAGTTACAGGTTTTTTTCAAGTGACTCAAGCTGCCAAAAATGTCATCTTGGGTCTAAATTAAATACTTTATGCTACAGCCACCTCTCTCCCTTTCTGGAGCAAAAGAATTGCAAGTTCTTGTTCTTGCGTAGAACCTGTAATTAAAAACAGTAAGTTTATTTTAAAAATCAGATTTGCTTATCTGATAGCTTTTTTTTTTTTTCTCTAAACTTCAGAGGTTGGAACTAGCCTTTTCTATGATGGTGCATTAAAAGACGATAGATATTAAATAACCCCAATTTATATTTAAGTTTCAGGAAAGTTAAGTAACTTGTCTCAGTTCACACAGCTAAGACCTGGGATTTTTTTTTTTTTTGTCTTTTTGCCTTTTTCTAGGGCTGCTCCCACGGCATATGGAGGTTCCCAGGCTAGGGGTCTAATCGGAGCTGTAGCCGCCAGCCTACACCACAGACACAGCAATGCCAGATCCTTAACCCACTGAGCAAGGCCAGGGATTGAACACGAAACCTCATGGTTCCTAGTCGGATTTGTTAACCACTGAGCCACAACGGGAACTCCAAGACCTGGGATTTGAACCCAGGACAGGCTGACTCTAGGTTAGCAAGCTTACATCAGCTATGTTATGCAAAAGAGATAACACCCTCTGCAGCCAGGGCTGAGATCACAGACGTGGTGTCTGGGATGGTGATGAACTGGGTAGGGCAAGAATGTGTGTTGAGTGGCACTGTAGGAGCTGCTACATTATAGAGATGTTTGAGTTCCAGAGTGTTGGAGGTTCCGCGGTAATGAGTTTGGCAGTGGGTCCTGGGTGTTTTGTGCCTAATTGGTTAACTGAGAGTAAAAGGGTTGCAGTGTGAGGCACTGGACTAGATCTCAGAACAACTCTGAGATGCTTATTATCCTCACATAGCAGATGAAGAAACTGAGGTTCGGGTTGGTCCACAGAGTCCATAGCTGAAATGCACATCAGGTAATAAAACCCGTAAATAACAGTTACTCAGGTCTTGCTACATGCTAGACACTATGTTAAACTATTTCTGTATATTATCTTGTGTAATTATCTCAAAGGATTATTAGCTGAGCTTTATTGCTTTTCATATATACATTCTTTTTCTCACATTATCCTCCATCATGCTCCATCATCAGTGACTAGATATAGTTCTCGGTGCTGTTCAGCAGGAGGATCTCATTGCTTATCCATTCCAAAGGCAATAGGTTGCCTCTATGAACCCCAGATTCCCAGTCCCTCCCAGTCCCTCGCCCTCCCCCTTGGCAACCACAAATCTGTTCACTAAGCCCATGATTTTCTTTTCTGTGGAAAGGTTCCTTTGTGCCAGATATTAGATTCCAGATATAAGGGGTGTCATATGGTATTTCTCTTTCTGACTTATTTCACTTGGTATGCGAGACTCTAGTTCCATCCATGTTGTTGCAAAAGGCATTATTTTGTTCTTTTTTTATGGCTGGGTAGTATTCCATTGTGTATATATACCACATCTTCTTAATCCATTCATCTGTCGATGGACGTGAACTTTAAAGATAAGGAAAGATTCAAAACCAATCTTATGGTTACCATAGGAGGGAAGAATTGGGAGAGTGGGAATAACATAGACACAGTACTGTACAAAATAGATGATTAGTGAGAACCTACTGTGTAGCACAGGAAAATCTACTTAGTAGTTTGTAATAACCTATATGGGAAAAAAGAATGGATATATTCCTATATATGACTGATTCGCTTTGCTGTACACTTGACTAATCAAATACTGTTCATAAACTTTACTCCAACAAAATGAAATTAGAAAAATAAAAATAGGGAGCCCTCCTACACTGCTGATGAGAATGTAAATTGGTACAACCACTATGGAAAACAGTATGGAGGATTCCTCAGAAAACTAAATCTAGAACTACCACATAATCAAGCAATCCCGCTCTTGGGCATATATTCAGACAAAACTTTCATTCAAAAAGATACATGCACGCCTATGTTCACTGCAGCACCATTCACAACAGTCAAGACATGGAAACAACCTAAAGGTCCATTGACAGATTAAGAAGATATGGTACAGACATGTAATGGAACACTACTACTCAGCCATAGAAAAAAACAAAATAATGCCATTTGCAGCAACACGATGCAACTAGAGGTTCTCATACTAAGTGAAATAAGTCAAAAAGAGAAAGACAATACCGTATGATATCACATATTTGGAATTTAAAATATGGCACAGATGAACCTATATACAGGACAGAAACAAACTCACAGACTTGGAGAACAGACTTGTGGTTGCCAAGGGGGAGGGGGAAGGAGTGGAATGGACTGGGATGTTTGAGGTTAGTAGATGCAAACTACTACATTTAGAATGGGGAGTTCCCGTCGTGGCTCAGTGGTTAATGAATCCGACTAGGAACCCTGAGGTTGTGGGTTCCATCCCTGGCCTTGATCAGTGGGTTAAGGATCCGGTGGTGCTGTGAGCTGTGGTGTAGGTTGCAGATGCTGCTCGGATGCCGCATTGCTGTGGCTCTGGTGTAAGCTGGTGGCTACAGCTCCGATTAGACCCCTAGCCTGGGAACCTCCATATGCCACGGGTGCGGCCCTAGAAAAAGACAACAAAACAAAACAAAACAAATATTTAGAATGGATAAGCAATGGGGTCCTACTGTGTAGCACAGGGAAGGAACTAAATCCAATCACTTGTGATAGAGCGTGATGGAAGGTAATATGAGAAAAAGAATGTATATGTATGTATAAGTGGGTCACTTTGATGCACAGCAGAAATTGACGGAACATTGTAAATCAACTATAATAAAATACTTAATTAATTAATTAATTAAGGAAAGATTAAGGTGCCTAAGGTTACACAGGGAGTGCAGGCAGAGCTGTGAGTCAAACTTCATTCTGCCAGTCTCTAAAGACCTCTCTTTTCACCCCTCTAAGATCCAACCAGAGGCTGTCTGAACATTTCCTGGGTCACAGAAGCAAACTGCATTTAAAAACAGGAAAAAATCCATGAGTTTCTTTCCTGTGGAAGGGTTTATTTGTGCCGTATATTATATTCCAGATACAAATGATATCATATGGAATTTGTCTTTCTCTTTCTGACTTACTTCACTTCGTATGAGAGTCTCTAGTTCCATCTGTGTTGCCAAGGGGGAGGGGGAGGGAGTGGGATGGACTGGGAATCTGGGGTTAATAGAGCAAACTATTGCCTTTGGAATGGATAAGCAATGCGATCATGTGGTATAGCACTGGGAACTATATCTAGTCACTCATGACAGAGGATATTGTGAGAAAAAGAATGTATATATGTGTGTGACGGGGTCACTTTGCTGTACAGTAGAAAATAGAACACTATAAACCAACTATAATGGAAAAAATAAAAATCATTTAAGATTAAAAAAATAAATTGAGTTCCCATCATGGTGCAGTAGAAACAAATCCGACTAGGAACCATGAGGTTGCGGGTTCAATCCCTGGCCTCGATCAGTGGGTTAAGGATCTGCTGTTGCTGTGAGCTGTGGTACAGGTCACAGATGCGGCTCAGATCCCATGTTGCTGTGGCTGTGGTGTAGGCCAGCAGCGGTAGCTCCGATTCGACCCCTAGCCTGGGAACCTCCATATGCTGCAGGTGCAGCCCTAAAAAGCAAAATTAATTAATTAAAAAATAAAATAAAAACAGAAAAAAAAATCATAGCCATAAAAGACTCAGAGCCTTGGAGTTCCCGTTGTGGCGCAGTGGTTAACGAATTCGACTAGGAACCATGAGGTTGCGGGTTCGGTCCCTGCCCTTGCTCAGTGGGTTGACGATCCAGCGTTACCGTGAGCTGTGGTGCAGGTTGCAGACGTGGCTCGGATCCCGTGTTGCTGTGGCGCTGGTGTAGGCTGGTGGCTACGGCTCCGATTAGACCCCTAGCCTGGGAATCTCCATATGCCGTGGGAGCGGCCCAAGAAATAGCAAAAAGACAAAAAAAAAAAAAAAAGATTCAGAGCCTGATCTGAAAATGCAAATGCTATCTAGGGGATCAGCCTGCAGGCTACCTGATCCCCTCGCATATCCCTTCTGAAAGAGGGGATGGCTTCCTTGTTCTGTCTCTGGCTAAACACCCGGGTTCTGGGGAAGGTCATCCCTCCTCCAGATCCCTCGGCCATTTGAGGAGCCCCTGGGGCTCAGCTGAGTGAACAGTAGCGGGAGGTCATATGCTTTAAGGGTGACAGTACCACGTCATACCTAACGAGGCTTCCTTTCTCTCTGTGCCCTTCTCTCCCTTATCAGACATCTCTGTATAGGACAGAACCTCAGGGTCCACACATTCAAATGCCAGCAGTTGTCCTAGCAATAAAGAATGCCTTGGCCAACAACTGTCCCCTTCTGCACATTTTTTCAGACTCTTAGGTCGTAGTTAATGGTCTAGCCATTTGGTTCAACCCATGGCAGCCACAGCTCCTTATCCAAGGCCACCCGCTTTGGGGTAGAATACTCTGGGATTGTTCTTGCTTCACCGATATCCCCCCCAAAGAAATCAAACTCAGACATGCCTCTGCACAAACTAGAGACACAATACGAGGCCTCACCAAGATGCTCTTTATCCTCTTCGGAGTTCCTGACATTGAAAATGACCAAGGCATTCATTTCACTTCTAAAAATACATAACGCTGCTCTCTTGTACAAGGCCTTCAATAAAACTTTCACCTCCATTACTTTCTTTAGGCTGTAGGCCTCATAGAGCACCATAATGGCTTATTTAAACAAGTTCAAATTTAATTAAAAGACATGACACATTTTATTTATCAGTCAAACATTAAGGGTGAGTTATAACAGAGTACAGGTATGTTAATGGCTTGAGCATCTTGTCATAAGATTATTGGCTCATAATCTGAGCAATAACTCTTAGTACATTTGAAAAGATTAAAATTTAAAAAGAATGTTCTCTGGGAGTTCCCTTCGTGGCTCAGTGATTAATGAACCTGACTAATATCCTTGAGGATGTGGGCTCAATCCCTGGCCTAGCTCAGTGGGTTAAGGATCTGGCATTGCCCTGAGCTGTGGTGTAGACCGCAGACGTGACTCAGATCCTGTGTTGCTGTCGTTGTGGTGTAGGTTGGCAGTTATAGCTCCAATTCGATCCCTAGCCTAGGAACTTCCATATGCTGCGGATTTGGCTCTAAAAAGAAAAAAAAAAAAAAAAGAAAGAAAAGAAAAGAAAAGGAAAGAAAAATAGCACTCTAAATGAGAGAAGCCAGACACAACACAACATTCTAGAAACATGAAATTCTAGAAACACTAGAACATTCTGAATAACTACATTTACATGAAATTCTAGTGACAACATGATCACAGACCTTGGGGTTCTTGGGCTCAGGTGGGGACAGACTGACTGAAAAAGGACACCAGGAAAATTTTCGTGGTGATAGAAATGTCCTATCTCATGATTGGGGATAGTAGTTACATGGCTCTACGCATTTGTTAAAAGTCATCGGAGGAGTTCCTGCTACGAGAAGTGGGTTAAGAATCCGACTTTGGGAGTTAGCGAATCCAACTGGGAACCACGAGGCTTCGGGTTCAATCCCTGGCCTTGCTCAGTGAGTTAACGATCCGGCGTTGCCGTGAGCTGTGGTGTAGGTTAGGATCCTGAGTTGCTGTGGGTCTGGAGTAGACTGGGGCCCACAGCTCCGATTCGACCCCTAACCTGGGAACCTCCATATGCCGTGGGATGGGGCCTAGAAAAGGCAAAAGACAAAAAAAAAAAAAAAAAAGAATCCAACTGCAGTGGCTCAAGTTACTGCAGAGGTGCAGGTTCAACCCCCGGTCTGACCCAGGGCAGTGGGTTAAAGGATCCGGTGTTGCAGCAGCTGGAATTCTGACTCAGTCCCAGGCCTGGGAAGTTCCATATGTCGTGGGTGTGACCATAAAAAGAAAAAAAATCATTGAACTATACACTTTATTTTTTTTTATTTTTTGTCTTTTTGCCTTTTCTAGGGCCACTCCTTCGGCATATGGAGGATCCCAGGCTAGGGGTCGAATCAGAGCTGTAGCTGCCAGCCTACACCACAGCCACAGCAACGCGGGATCCGAGCCAAGTCTGCAACCTACACCGCAGCTCACGGTAACGCCGGATCCTTAACCCACTGAGCAAGGGCAGGGACCGAACCCGCAACCTCATGGTTCCTAGTCGGATTCGTTAACCACTGCGCCACGACGGGAACTCCTGAACTATACACTTTAAAACAGCGAATTTTATTTTCTATAAATTATACTTGAATAAAGCTGACTAAAAATACTGAAGGGAAAAAAACCCCACATTCTGGGAATTTGAGTCTCTTCAATGCAGGTGAAATAATCTGTTGTAAAAATTCTTCAGAATTATAGAAAATTAGTCTTTAATTACCCCAATATGTTATCTCAGGATCTTTGTATTAGCTGTTCTCTGCCAGGAACACTCTTGCCTTCTACGCTTCTAGATAATTATTATTATTATTATCTATTTTTTTTTTGTCTTTTTATGGCCTCACCCTCAGCGTATGGAAGTTCCCAGGCTAGGAGTCAAATCAGAGCTGTAGCACCAGCCTACGCCACGGCCACAGCACCATCAGATCCTTAATCCACTGAGCAAGGCCAGGGATCGAACCTGTGTGCGTATGAATCCTAGTCCAGCATGTTACTGCTGAGCCAAAAATGGGAACTCCCTCCAGGCATTTCTTTATCTTGTCTTTCAGGCCTTTAGTTTCAATATCATGTCCTTATTGGACAAGTGCCCTGAGCCACCCTTCCAAATTCTATTCCTCCATTATTCTCTATCATAGCACACAGTTTTCTCTTTTTCCAAGCACTTTATGTGCCTCTGTAAGTAAATGTTGGCTTTTGTGTTAATAAATTTATTTAGCATCTGTGTTCCTCCAGAGTGTGTTTCATGAGGTTAGGAACTATATCTATTTTTCTTCAAAAAGGCATATGTTATATTTTATTTTATTTTATTTTTTTCCCATTTTCCCTGTGAGGATATTTTTTTTTAAATTTTTTTACTTTCCCACTGTATAGCAAGGGGGGGGGGTCAGGTTATCCTTACATGTATACATTACAATTACATTTTTCCCCCACCCTTTGTTCTGTTGCAACATGAGTATCTAAACAAAGTTCTTAATGCTATTCAGCAGGATCTCCTTGTAAATTTATTCTAAGTTGTGTCTGATAAGTCCAAGCTCCTGATCCCTCCCACTCCCTCCCCCTCCCATCAGGCAGCCACAAGTCAAAAAGGTGTATGTTTTAAATGGCAACATACAGAAGACCCAAAAATCATATGAAAAGATGATCAACAAACCTATTAACCAAAAAAAGCACAAATAAATCTCAGGTACATTAAAGTCTTCTTCTTTTTTTTCTTCTTATGGCTCTATATGGAAGTTTCTGGTCCAGGCATTGAATCCAAGCCAAAGCTATGATCTACGCTGCAGCTGCAGCAACACTGGATCCTTTAACCCACTGAGCTAGGCTGGGGATTGAACCTGTGCCTCCACGGCAACCTGAACTACAGCAATGGCAATGCTGGGTCCTTAACCTAGTGAGCCACCAGGGAACTCCAAAGACTTCTTTTTTTTAAAAAAAAAGTGTATTCCCAAGATTGGTGGCGTCTCTGCAGCACTAGGACGCAGGTTTGATCCCTGGTCTGGCACAGTGGGTTAAAGGATCAAGCATTGCTGCAGCAGCAGTGTAGGTTGTAACTGCAGCTCAGATCTGATCCCTGGCCTGGGAACTCCATATGCCACAGGGTGGCCAATAAATAAATTTTTAAAAATAAAGAAAAATAACATTTAGGTGTTGTGGTAGGAGGAAAAATGCCCCCCTAATTCCTGGAAACTGTAAATATGTTATCTCACACAGCAAAAGGACTTCATAGATATGATCAAGGACTTAAGATCTGGAGATTATTCTGTATTATCCAAGGATGACATGTCTAATCACAGGAGTCTTTAAAGCCGAAGAACTTGTCCTGGCTGTATCAGAGACTGAGCTCCAAGAAGAAGGAAAAGATATGAATGTTAGAAGGACTTAGGCAAAAAAAAGGAAAAAAAAATTGGAGTTCCCGTTGTGGCTCAGTGGTTAATGAATCCGACTAGGAACCATGAGGTTGCAGGTTCGATCCCTGGCCTTGCTCAGTGGGTTAAGGATCCGGCGTTGCCATGAGCTGTGGTGTAGGTCACAGATGCGGTTCGGATCCCGAGTTGCTGTGGCTCTGGTGTAGGGTGACGGCTACAGCTCCGATTGGACCCCTAGCCTGGGAACCTCCATATACCACTGGAAGGGGCCCTAGAAAAGGCAAAAAAAAGAAGGACTTAACAGGCCATTGATGGCTTTGAAGATGGAGAAAAGAGAGAGGCAAGGAATGTGGGTGACCTCTAGAAACTGAGGCTAGCCTTCCTTGACAGCCTGCAAGGAATGCAAGTCCTGCTTTCCAAGAAATTAAATTCTGCCAAAAACCTGAATAAGCAAGGAAACAGATTTTCCCCTAGAGCTGCTAGAAAGGAATGCAGCCCTTGCAATGCCTTGACTTCAGCCCAGTGAGACCTGTGTGTGTGACTTCCGACCTACAAATTGTAAGAAGACAACTTTGTGATTTTTTTTTTATGGTAGCAATAGAAAATGAATACAGGTGTCTGTATGAACACTTCGTGTGTGGAATGGGGAGAACTTCCCAAATAAAGCCAGAATTTCCTAAATAAAGCCTAAATAAAAACTTCCCCAAATTTCTGCTTAAAAAAGATAAGCATCTTTGATTTGACTTTTATTTTTTTAAGGGCTGAACCCGCAACATATGGAGGTTCCCAGGCTAGGGGTTGAATCGGAGCTGTAGCTGCTGGCCTACACCACAGCCACAGCAACAAAGGATCTGAGCCACGTCTGCGACCTACGCCACAGCTCACGGCAACACCAGATCCTTAACCCGATGAGCAGGGCCAGGGATCGAACCTGCATCCTCATGGATGCTCGTCAGATTTGTTTCCACTGAGCCACGACGGGAACTCCATGATTTTATTTTTTAAACATGAAAAACCTACCATAAGCACAATTGAAAATAAGTTGGGGGAATATTTGCAATGCAGATAACTGACAGAAGTTTAATAACTAACACAGGATATTTTGTAAATTTCTAAAATACTACAAAAAGAGGGAAGATTTTAAAAAAGAAAATATACAAAGAGCACATTCACGTGGTCAGTAGATATAAGAAAAGATGGACAATTTCTCCAATATTCTGTTAAGGCAAATGAAATAAAGAAAGATTATATTTCTCTATCACATTGGCACATAGGATAAAGGATTAAAACGTTATTGGTGGAAATAAAAGTTACTATAGTATTTCTTTATTTTTTTTTTTTTGTCTTTTTGCTATTTCTTTGGGCCGCTCCCGAGGCATATGGAGGTTCCCAGGCTAGGGGTTGAATCGGAGCTGTAGCTGCTGGCCTACACCACAGCCACAGCAACGCAGGATCCGAGCTGCGTCTGCAACCTACACCACAGCTCACAGCAACACCAGATCCTTAACCCACTAAGCAAGGGCAGGGATTGAACCTGCAACCTCATGGTTCCTAGTCGGATTCGTTAACCACTGCGCCACGATGGGAACTCTAATTACTATAGCAGCAGCTATTGAAACATACAGATCCTTTGACCAGCTCCTAAAAGCAAATTGGCTGTAAAGTTATACACACACTCACACACACACACACACACACACACATATATGTATACATATGCATATGCAGGTAAATAAATAAACAAATAAAAATTCTCTGTGTATGTGTGTGTTTATGTTTGTAAAAGCAAGAGAGAAAGGTATGGAAAAACGCACCAGGCTTCCAACACTGGTTACTTGTGAGGAGTAGAATGACTAGCTTTATTCTTATTCACACTTTATGGGGTTCACTTTGTTTTATCATTACTTGTTACAACATTAATTTGTATTATTATATATCCTCAAATTCATATAATTTGGAGGAAAACAAGTGAAGGATATTTTAAAAAACACATAAACTTTTAAAAGGCATAATACTTGGAATTCTCTTGTGGCTCAGTGGGTTAAGGATCTGGCTTGTCACTGCAGTGGCTTGGGTCACTACTGTGGTGCAGGTTCAATCCCTGGCCCAAGAACTTCCACATGCTGTGGGTGCAGCAATAATAGAGCGATAGATAAAAAAGTAAATAAATAAATAGCATAATACCTGACTCATATGTGTGTTGAAGAGTAAATACTTTTTCTTGTTTTAAAAATTGAAGCAGGAGTTCCCATTGTGGCTCAGTAGGTTAAGAACCCAACTAATATCCAGGAGGATGCAAGTTCCGTACTTGGCCTTGCTCAGGGGGTTAAGGATCTGGTGTTACTACAAGCTTTGGCATATGTTGCAGATGTGGCTTGGATCCTGCATTACTGTGGCTGTGGTGCAGGCCTGCAGCTACAGCTTTGATTCAACCCCTAGCCTGGGAACATCCACGTGCCTTGGCTGTAAAAAGAAAACAAAATTTGAAAATTGAAGTATAGTTTTGCGGTTTTTTTTTTTAGGGCCACATCCATGGCATATGGGATCCCTAGGCTCTACAGTAGATCCTTGTTTATTTTATATGTAGTAGTATGTATCTGTTAAGAATGTGTGTATAGTCTTTTTAGGGTCACCCCCCCGACCCCAGCACGTAGAAGTTCCTGGCTAGGGGTTGAATCAGCACTGCAGTTGCCAGCTTACACCACAGCCACAGCAATGCCAGATCGTAGCCGTGTCTGCAATCTACACCGAGGCTCACCACGATGCCAGATCCTTAACCCACTGAGCAAGGCCAAGGATCAAACCTGTGTCCCCATAGATGTTAGTAAGGTTTGTTACCACTGAACCACACAGGAGTAAATATATTTAAAATGAACAGAAGACTCCCCTCTTCTTCCCTCCACTGGGGTAAGGGTCCCCCACAGGATCCCTGGGTCTGTTTCCTGACAGTTTATCAGACAGCTTCTGGCCTCCTCTCTGCCTCCCTCTCTGGAATGTGTGACTTCTGACAGCAGGACCTGCCTGTCTTAAGTCACCCCTGTACCTTCACATGCTTAGCAGTTAATGATTTCTGAATGAATGACTTTCATGAAAAAGACTCTCACAGAGAAGTATATCCAAACTGCCACTAAATATATGAAAAAATACTCACCCTCACTCATCTTCAAAGAAATGCACATTAAAATCACAACCAAGGGGGTTCCTGCTGTGGCTCCGCAGAAACAAACCCAACTAGCATCCATGAGGACACAGGTTTAATACCTGGCCTTGCTCAGTGGGTTAAAGGCTCCAGCATGGCCTTGAGCTGCAGTGTAGTTCGCAGATGAGGCTTGGTTAGATCCAGGGTTGCTATGGCTGTGGTGTAGGCCGGCAGCTGCGGCTCCGATTTGACCCCTAGCCTGGGAACTTCCATATGCTGCAGGTGTGGACCTGGAAAAAAAAAAGTCACAGTGAAATATCATCTCATACCCATTAATATGACTCCTCCCCATTAGGATGACTGCTACTTAAAACAAAACAGCATTGTAAATCAATCATCATACAAAATTTAAAATAAAGAAAAAAATAAAAGAACAAAACGAACCAGGAAATAACAAGTGTTGGTGAGCCTGTGAAAAAATTAAAATATTTGTGCATTCTTGGAGAGAAGATAAAATGGTGCGGCCACTGTGGAAAACAGTATAGAGTTTCCTCAAAAGGCTAGCACACTCATTTCTGGGCATATACACCAAAGAATTGCAAAGCAGGATCTTGAAGAGATATTTGCACATCATATTCATGGCAACACTCATCACAACAGTCAAGACGTGAAAGAAACCCAAATGTCCATCAACAGATGATTGAATAAAGAAAACGTGGTATATACATACAATGGGATATTATTCAGCTTTAAAAAACAAGAGGATCCTCTCACATGGTGCAACATGGAAGAACCTTTAGGATATTACGTTAAGTAAAAGAAGGCAGTCACAAAAAGACAAATAGCGTACGATTCCACTTTAACTAATGTAATCAAACTCACAGAAACTGAAGGTAAGATGGTAGAAGAGGGGGGAAGGGAGAGCTGTCCATCACTGGATGCAGAGTTTTAATTTTTCAAGACAAAAAAGATCTAGAGATCTGTTGCACAACCATGTGAATATAGTTCATTACTCAACTGCACACTTAAAATGATGAACATGGTAAAATTTATGCTATTTGTTTTTAACCACTTAAGAAAAATGCATGCACACCCATAAACACATGGTAACATCATTATAAACCCATTTAGAAGGAGACAGATAATGCCAGGTATTGGAAGGGATAGGGAGAGACGGGATACGTTGCTAGTGGATCTGTAAATGTCAACCACTTTGGAAAACTGTCAGGATCTAGCAAAGATTAACCTACTCTATTACCCAGCATTTCCACCCCTGAGTCTCTAATTGCAGATGTCCATCCAAAAAACATAGGCATGAATGCTCATAGCAACTTTTTCATAAAAGCCCAAATTGGAAACAAACCAAATGTCCACCAGGAGAAAAATGAATGAGTATATTGGTATCTATTCATACAATGGAATATGACATTAAATGGAATAAGGCAATAAAACAGAGTGAGCCACTGCTATAAACTGCAACATGGATAAGTCGCACACACATAACATTGAGCAGATGAAGCCAGACACAAAAGAATATGTATCATGACTCTATATACATGAAGTTCAAGGGCAGACAAAACTAATCTATGGTGATAAAAGACAGAATTATGGTTATTTCTCAGGGTTACTGACTAGAAGCTTATTGACTGGAAGTAGTTATAAGAGTAGGCTGGAAATATCCTGACTGAGACACACATATGCACATAGGCAGAAAATAGATTGAGCCACACACTTAACATTAGCACTTTTGCTGCATTTCAATAAAAAGTACAGAAAGGTAGATTCATGGAAGCAAATTTTAATTTTGTTGTATTTCTTTTTTCTTTCTTTCTTTTTCTTTTTTCTTTTTTCTTTTTGGTCTTTTTAGGGGCACACCTGTGGCATATGGAGGTTTCCAGGCTGGGGGTCGAACCGGAGCTATAGCTGCTGGCCTACGCTACAGCCAGAGCAACGCTGGATCCAAGCCGTGTCTGTCACCTACACCACAGCTCACGGCAATGCCAGATCCTTAACCCAATGAGCGAAGCCAGGGATGGAAACTGCATCCTCATTGTCCTCATGGATGCTAGTCAGATTCCTTTCCACTGAGCCACGACAGAAACTCCTCTTTTTCCTTTCATTCTTGCTTTCTTTCTTTCTGGGCCACACCTGCGGTATATGGAAGTTCCCTGGCTGGGGTCAAATTAGAGCTGCAGCTGCCAGCCACAGCCACAGCAACACTGGATCCACAACCCACTGAGCAAGACCAGGGATCGAACCCACACACTCATGGATACTAGTCAGGCTCATTTCTGTTGAGCCACAATGGGGACTCCCCTAATTTTGTCGTATTTCTATATATTTAAGGAGCTGTAAAATAAAATCACCATTTGGGGGTGTGCTTTTTTCTCTCACTAGTGTGAGCTCACCAGAACCTGCAAACCAGAGGAAGACGCAGAAGCAAAACCTGCATCATTCAGCCTGTTCCCCCATTTTACAGGGGGAAAAAAACTGAGTCCAAGGGGAGAGGTGGGGGACTGAAGTTGCACAAGTTAGTGGCAGAGCCAGGCCCACAACTCATATCTGAGACACGCATTACCCCCTCCACCCCAACCATTTGCAGGAAGGGGCTGAGTTACACCTGGGTCCCCAGCTCCAAGCTGGCTGAAGAGGAAAGCTTCCAGGCTGAGGCCAGGCAAATAGGGCAGCTCCTGGAGACCAGCCAGCTAGGAGTTAGGAAAGCTAGAACTCCAAGGGTTTGTGGTTTGTGGTTTGTGGCAGTTTCCCTCATAATAGGTTAAGTTGGAACCTCTAGTTGGGTCTTAGAGAAAAATAAAGGGAACAACATTGTGGTTTCAGGATGACATTCTAGGAACACTAAGGGGCAAAACACAAAGGAGTCCTAAGGACTGGGATGGAAAGTGAAACTTCCCAGCTCTTGCTTTGACCTTGGCCAAGGTCGTTCTCTCTGGCCTCATTTGTCCTGTTCCTTCAGTGGGGGGAGAATCTCATTTAAGGCCCAGGGAATAGAAGAAAGGAGGCAGGGAGAAGGGTGGCTCTCAGCCTGGTGTCGGTGCCCAGGCGGTCGGAGTCCCAGGCAGGAGAGGGGGGGCGCGGAAAGTCGCCACCGGTGCTGCATCGAGCAGGAGAAGGACCGCAACCCAGCGCTGCAGTGGGTAGGAGTGACGGGATGGAGGAGGGATCCTCTGCCTGGGTTTGTCGCCTCCGGCCAAGGGTCAAGGCGCCCCCTCCTCTTCTCAGACGCGGGCGGCCTCGCCCCTCCCTCTCACATTCCCAACTCCCAAAGACAACTTGTCGCTCCCTTCAGAAGCCCGGGGCTTCTCTCTGTCCCGCAGACTCTGCTTTCTCCCACTTCTTTTGTCTGTTTCTGCATTTGACGGCTTCTCTGGGAAGCATTCCTCGGATCCTCTACCCTGTGGTCTGTTATCCGCTTCCCCACCCCACCTCGACCCCGCGCGCCTTCTCTCTCTCTTTCTCGCACACCCACACACACCCACACACTCACACACACCCACACACACCCTCTTTTTTCTCTGCTGGCCATCTCGGCGCCTTTCCTCTGCGGCTCTGGCCTTCTAAAACCGCACCAGGCCCATTCTGGGAACCGACACGAGGCGATCCGACGGCGCCCCACGGAGGGGGCAGGTGAGACTGGCAGGAGCCCCGCCCGGGCGGACGCCGAGGAAGGTGGCGCCCGCGCCCATCCGCCGCCCGGGCCCAGTCCTCGCCCCAAGCTCGCTGGCGCCAGGGGGACGAGGACGCACGAATCCCTTCGCGCCCCGCGCCGTCGGCCCCGCCGCCCCAGACCCAGACGCGGCGCCCAGAGGCCGCCCAGGGCGGGGGCGGCGACCGGCAGCAGCTTAACCCCTGGCCCCGGCGCCGTCACCTCCGTCCCTAGGCTCTGTCGCGCCCAAGCCCCGGGTTCCTGCAGCCTAGGAAGACGCGCGGAGGACGGCGCGGTCCGGAGAGGTAGGTGCACGCTCCTTGCCTCCCCCCAGCCGCTGGGGGCCGCGACCACACAGCTCAGAGAGGCGGCGCGGAAGACGCCTCTGGGGCTAGGCTGTCCCCCGCCCGTCCTTGGAGCGCCCAGCGGCCGCGGCGGGCGTGGGCTACCGGGGGGCCACCCGCTAACCTTGAGCTCCGGACCGATCCAGACTCCTGGGTGGGGCCTGAGGCGTACCCGCCGTTCCTGTGCCCCAGCCCCCCGCCGGCTCCCACTGGACTCTCGCTTTCCAAGCGAAGGTGTGTGGAATGGGACAGAGTCGCCTCCTGTCCTTCCCGCGCAACTCTGGCTCCTGGGAGCCCGGTACTGAGGGCAGCCTTAGGTCCTCTCCGCCGGGTCTCCCGGCTTCACAGCCCCGGATTCCAAGCGGATATAGCCAGAGAGTCAGCAGCCTCGTGGTGTGTGTGTTGGGGGGGGAGACGGTCGCTTGGAAAGAGGCCATGGTTATTCTTTCTCCATGGAAATTAGAAATTGGCCTGGGACCCGGGGTCCAGACAGAGCCCCCGGATCCCCCCAGCCCCCCTCCCCCACCCCACCCCAGGTGCAAAATCAGCTCTCTGAGCAGCCCCCTGGAGGGGATGGGGGGGAGAAGGCTTAGGGAGAGTATCTTGCTTCTCACCGGCTTTCCACGCAGGGAGGGGACCTAGGTTTGGTTGCCCTCCGGACTTGTGCTGAGGCTCTAGTGGCCTTCGGCCTGGGGAGAGCGTGTATCTGAAGCTGACGGGATGCCAGGCGCCGCCATCTTACGTGAGACTCACACTCGCGAAATGATGCGTGTGCATTTTCTTAGGGGGCCTTGTTGTGTACAGGAGGGGGCAGAAGGCAGGCGAAGGATCGCACTCTGCATGGACTGGATCCACACAAAAGTACTCCCCTTTTGCAACGGCACGTAGAGAGAAGCAGGCATAAAAGGGCTGCATGGTGGGTGTTGCCGGGTCTCCGAGGACTTCGGAAGCTTCAGGAGTCAGTGAACAATCCTGTATCAGAGCAGATGTGCCTCTCGGAGTACTAAGCACCGTGTAAAGGTTGAGGATGCATGAACACATGCAGAAGAGACATGAAATTATGTTCTCCCAGTTGTGCTCAGCGATGAAGGTCGTAGGCGGGAAATTCATGTTTTCACCCATATAGTCTCTTCTTCTGAAGTCAAACAGTACACAGTATCTTTCACATATTCCGCACATGCTAAGTGCAGAAAGCACAGAACTGTACTTTCCGTAGCAGTGGAAGCACAAAGAGCTGTAATAGAGAGGAGGTGTTCCCCTAGAGAGAGACCTAATCCTTGGAGAGAGAGAATTTGGAGGAAGACAGTTTGGGGCTTTTCCTGATATGCTCTTCCTCTAAATCCCCCCATAAAATGGAGCTGCAGCTCTTCCATTTTCCTCAGTCCTGGAGCACTTGGCTCCAAGGCCGGAGAGGCCTCCTCACTCCCCCAGCCCTGGAAGGATGAAACCTCTTTCTACTCCCAACCACATCAACCCTGGGATCCCTGGGATCCACCCCCCCCCAGGTGAGTTGTCAGGGTTTAGAACCACCACCCCAACACACACACACACACCATAGGAATGCACACTGCCCCAGAGGAAATGCAAGGAAAGGCTTTACTAGTCACAAGCAAGGCACTGTGGGAGACCTCAGAGGCCCTTGAGAGCCCCTTACTCTTCCAACTCTTCCACACTCCAATATGGGAGACCCAGACCCGCCCCCACCTTCACCCACCCCCACCTTCACCCACCCCCTTGCAGATGTTTGGCAGTTCTGCCTTCTCACTGCCTTAGAGGCACTGACCCCATGTCTTGGTCAGCTAAAAACTCAGTCTCCAATCCAGTCTGCCTCCAGCTCCTCTTCCTGACCTGACGAAAACAAGCATCAAGTTTCAAATGTCCTTGGACTATAGAGGTTGATTATTTAATCTATTGGAATTCCCTTCCTTGTGTTCTCCTCCCTCATCACTCTCTTACTCTTGGATTTGTCTTCTCTTTCCTCCCCAAACATAGAAAGACAGCAATCCATGGCTTTCCTTGATTTGGAGGGAAGGGACAGAGAAAGGAGGGAACATTTGATCCATCCAGGCAGCACCCAGCATCCAGGTGATCCAAAGCCCCAAGTCATCATAGGAGACCCTGCCCTCCAATGCTGAGAGGTTATTTGATTCCACAATCCCACTTCACCTCAAGATCCAATGGCCCCATTTTCCTTAAGAGGCACTAGGGACTTGGGGCTTCTGCAGTTTTCAAAAACTAGGGCGGATACATTGCTGTAGTTATTCAGGTGTGAAGGAGGGATGCAGAGGGAGCAGGCCTAGGCTCACAGATAAAGGAGCCCTGAGATCTGACAGGGTTGCGGGGCCAACCTGCCACCAACTGAGACCTGGGGAGGCCAAGCCTGGCCCCTGGCCCAGCTGGCAGGGATTCCTGGACTGTCCCTCAGGTGGAGGTGACATCAGGGAACTGGGGGTCCAAGTTCCTCTCCTGCCTGGCTGCCCTGTGGGCCCCAGAGCCCCCAAGTCAGCAAGAACAGAAAGGAAAGCATCTGTGAACACATCCAGATTTGTAACCTGCTGAGGCACCCAGACCCATCCTGAAAGAAGTGGAGAAAATCCAGCCACCTTGGCTCACGTGCGACTTCGCACTCGCCACTCTGGCGACATGTGGATGATGGGCAGCTTGAGGTTTCAGATCGTGGGGTTCAGACTTCAGTGTCTAGGGAGCTGGACTGTGGGTTGGGGCCTCTCACCTCCTTTCTTGATGCCCCTGTCGCTTTCTTCTCCCCCCAGAGCTTCTCAGGGGATGACTAAGGCTTTCTTGTAGAGCCCTGAAATCCCACAATTGCAGAGCATATCAGAGCCCTTGAACATCAGGCTAAGAACTCCTATTTGAATTGATCAGAGGAGTCTGGAAAGTGCTGAGATCAAATATGATCGGTTAATGAAGGCCTTCACATTTTTTCCAATTTAGCTGATACCTCTTGGTGCTTAACAGGCTCACCTCCTGTGAAAGCATCCCGGTTGTAAAGAGAGGGGCAGAACCCAATGGGGCCTGAAAGTTGGGCTAAATTGCAAAGGCTTCTTAAAAAGAAGCCCGCATGGCTGCCCTCAGCCCACCTCCCATCCTTCCTCTACCTTCTTCCGTCTCCTCCTCAGCCCGGGTTATAGGAATAACAGACTTCACCCCTACCTCAAAGGCATAATAAGGGCCAAAGCACCCCCACCCCATCCCGTTTGGGGCACCCTGAGTTGCCTCCTCAGCTGTCCGATATTGAAGTATTCAAGCTACTGTTCAAAGCTCAGTCTCGGCTGGAGTGGAGCTGAGGGTTTAGTCTGAAACACCCTGGATATTAAGTAACCATAATGAGAAAAATACCCATGAACTCCTGTGCCTTCACCATCCAGAAAACTTCCCGCCCTGGTTGGGCTAGAAAAGACTGGTCAGAACTCTTTTACGGAGAGAGAGGAGTCAATATCCAGGGACCTAGTCCTTTCAAACAATAAAAACGGGAGAGGGTCCAAAGTGCTACTGGCTAAATCTCTTACCTCTTCCTCAGTCCGTTAGCTCCTTGGCAGCAGGGAGCTGGGATCCTGAGCTCTGGGGTGAACCGGAGGGAATGAAGCTCCTCCGGATGCTGAAATGTCCCTGCCTGTGGCTCCTGCCGAGGCTCCTGGAAGTGGCTGCGCACAGAAGAAGGACCAGATCTCCTGGGGATTGGGAGAGTTGGAGAAGTGGCTTGGGGTTTGGGGCCGTCGAGCCTCTCAGCCGGCAACTCCGGACGCGCTTTGGGACTGAGGGGAGTCCTGTCTAGGGCTTCCTGGCGCTGGGACAGCGCGGCAGCCCCCGACGGTGCGCACCCCGCGGTGCTCGGCTAGCGATCAGCGCCTTCGTCTCCCGGCTGCGCGAGGAGTGAAGATTTCAGTGCGCGGCGCTGACCTAGCCGCGGGTGGGATAGGGGGGTTGCTCAGCCAGTTGGCGGCCGAGCTGGAGCCGTAGAGTTGGCATCCGGAGGAGTGTCAGGGGCACCTCCGGGCTCCGCGCGCCTCCAGCCACATCGGCTACTGCCCAGCCGCAGCTAGATGCTGCAGGGGTGGGATCTGGAAGCCTAGGAGGACCTAGCGCTGAGCCCTGGCCCTCCGGTGGCAGGAGCCTGGCTGATGGATTAGAAAGGAGGCTTTCAAAAGAGGCGGAGGCGTCCGGAAGCGGCAATTCAGGAACGAAGGGAGGTCGCGATTGCAAGGTGCCCCCCCAGCCCCCTTCCCGATGCTGCAAAGCCAAAGACCTGTAGACTCACTACCTCTGCTGTCTAAGGGGAGGGGATGGGGTGAGATGGGGGCTAATGGGGGATGCGCCTTGTCCCGAGTGGGATGTCGGCGGGGACCATGGAGGCTGGGCAGCCGCCTTTACCGAAGGAGCATCTTCTAGCTCTTCTCCAAGGGGGAGTGGGTCCTAGCCTCTGGGTCTCAGCTCTCCGCTGTCCCTCAGAAACAGTCCATTTTCTCCCTCCAGGACGCCACCAGCACCGCTTGCCCCCATTTTCTGGCCCTGGATTTCTCCTCCCCACGCCCTTCCTCCCCACCATGAACAAACCAGCTGGCAAAATCTGCCACGTCCCGGCGGAGGGCCACCTCTCTCCTTCCGAAGGCTAATTAATTCATCAGAGCCTTAAGGAGACCTAGGAGTTGTAAAAGGCGGTTTGGAGTGAGGAGGAGCGGACGAGGTCATTAAGCCCCGGTAAAGATGGGAGGGAGACGCGCCTGGCCGCCTCCGCAGGCCCCCAGGGTCCTTCTCAGCATGCGGGTTTCAGCTGCTCCACCTGCCCGCCCTGCTCCAGCTCCCGCCTCCTGTCCCGGCTGTTTCACTTCGCTCTTTCTCATTCTCCATCTTCTCTCCGGCCACCTTCCAGGGCCCCTTTCTTTGTGTCTGCTTCTGTCTACCTATCTAGCTGTCTCTCGGGCCCGTCTCTGCACCCAGCCTGGGCCAAGGGAACTTTAAGGTCATGGCGAGTAGCCCCGGCTGGTGGTCTCCGCTCCCGCTCCGGGGCTCAGACGTGACATGGCCGATCTAGCTGGAGCTGAGGGAGCTGGAGATCTGGGGAAATATTTCCACCCCCTCCTCCCAAAGAGCAGGGCATTTGTTGGGGGGAAACTTTCAGTTTTCTTTTGGTATGGACTAACTCAGGACAAGACAGCAAATGGCTGGAGATCCAGGCCCCAAGAGAGAACAGCTGCATCTCATTTTTATTAGCGACACAGAGACCTTGGACAGTCCTCTCCCTGGGCAAGGGTGCATGAGGTGGGGATGGGGTGTTGTCAGCCCCCTTGTCTCTGACGTTGAGTTCTCAACGCATATGAGCAGGTGCCTCTTGTTCTGAGAAGGCCAGGTGACAGTATCCATTGGACGCTGTGATACACACAATTGTTCCCCTGCTCTTTTCATTTATCTTGTCAGGTTCCCAAGTCTATTTCACTGCCTCCCTCTGCATCACATTTGTGGTATTTGTAAGTGAAGAAAAAGGTCATAAGATTTTGGGGGTCACTCACTCCTCCTTGAACATCTGATGAAAGCTATTGATTTCCTCCTCCCCAAGGGGGAAAAAGGCACTTACACAGTCCTCACCAAATCCCACAATTTCAGAGGCTTTCAGGCCCCTCGGACCCTGGGTTAAGAACTCCTATTTGGATCGATTAAAGAAGCTGGTGTCTGGAAGATTCTGAGACCAATAAGGTCAATTCAAGTGGGTCTTCAGCTCTTCCCCTGTGGCTGCTCTCTTGGTGTTTCTCAGGCCAACCTGCACCGTTAAGAACACCCCTGCGGCACTGTTCCCCTCCCAGTAGTGGCAGGGTCCGGGTTCCCAGCAAGAGGCTGTCTTTTGCCCCCTCTCTGGGACCAAGAGGCTTGAGAAAGTGGGATGAGCTCTGGCAGGGGGGTGGGGAGTGGGGGAGCTGATCTTGGCCAGGAATGGGGCCCAGCTCTTGGAAGGAAAATTGGGCTTGGGCAGCCTCCCGAGGAGTAAAAAACATACCAGAACTCCTGGGAAGGGAAGGCTGTTCAACAACAATCCTTCAGATAATGCTGTGTGAGGCAAGTGAATGGAGGTCAAGCAATAGCATGTTCTTTTGTATCCCTTGTTGATCTAGCTATCAGTTTTCTCTGATAGCAACTCTTTGTGGGGCTGGGGGCTTAGCCAAGATTAGAGGCTGGGGGGGTGGGGTGGATACTGATCGCTGGGCTCAGTGTTGTTCCCAGACATTTTTGTAATCTTACTAGTAGGAGTCAAACAGCAGGTGGCCCATGACAAGCCTGGGGGACCTCCTGGTGTCACCCAGCCTCAAAGCTGTGGCTTGTTTAGACTTAACTCTTCATCCAGAGCCTAGTAAAAGCTTCCTAGCCTTCTCCCTACTCCTTTGACCAAACTAGATCTCCCAGGGGGAAAGTCAGATTTCTTTGGGGTCTGGGAATTGAAGCAACTTTCTTCTTCTTGGACTCTATTCAGACAACTTAGGGAACTGGAAATTTCCTGGCTTTATTGCACCCTCCCCCTAAACACACACTCTAACTCCCCCCTCCCCCAATTGCCTGCATATTTCAAGCAACTGCTGGTAGGAAAGACCCCCAACTCATTCCTAGTTGCCCATCTCTGAGCTGGTGCAACCTCCACCTTCCAGCTCCAGCGGTCCCGGGTGGGAACAGGAAGCCCGTGGTTGGCTAATGGTATTCAGACCCCTGCCTGAGAATAAAAAGAAAAAAGATAAACAACTTTCTGCTTGGGACAACTTAAATGGAATAATTCTGGCTGTGAACACCTGACCTAAATGCTTTTAATCAGAGCAGAAGAAATATATGCCCGTTTGTTGCCTACTTTACTAATTAAAAAAAGCTAATTGGTGTTCTTAGGAACTTCCGACTGGGGGTCAGGAGCCTGTAGTCATCTCTCCTCCCCTCCTCGGGCCCCTCGGCCCCACCCCTCCCCCCACAAGGCCATCCCCGCCCGCCGTGGAGTTGGCCTCTTTCCGACAGACAATGGGAGGGGGATGCCCTCAGACCATCTGGCTCCTCCCCTGCACTAGGACTTTGGCCCTGAAAAGGCAGTGCTGCCATTGGCCAGAAGTTCTTGCCCAGCGGGGTCATCCCCCTCCCCCACCTCTGGACTCCCTTCTGGGAGCAGAGACTTCTCGCCGGCTGCAATTCAGCAAGCGAACTGGTGGGGTGCCACGCCTGCTGGAGCCCCAGAGCTCAGCCCAGGGCTGGGCACACAGTAGGCACTCAGGACAAGTCTGTTGAAGGTGGAATGAAAGTTGCCACCAGGCAGAGGACTGTGGCCTGGCTGGGGAGTCTCTGAGGCTGGTGTATGGAGAGCTCCAAGGCCTCCTGGCTGCCCAGGAAATGAGCAAGCCCTGGTTTTTCTCAAGCATTTCTGTTTTAATTCCAGTGTTCTGGGGCCCCTCTTTCTTTTCTGCCCATTCTCTTGAAGGCAGACTCTTGCTTGTTCCAGCAAAGGGAACAGGCTCATTGAGAAGCCAAATGAGAATATACCACCACTTCCCAGACCCTTTCCCCCACCAGATCCAGATACTTCAGGCTAAAGGGAGTTTGAACCTGAAATGAGCCAGATAATTGCCCCAATTCTCTGTTCCTTATTGAAGGAGGAGTTACAGGCCAAGGGGTTCAAGGGGCCTCACTTTTATGGACATGGCTCTAAGTCAAAAGAATACATTATACATGTACAGGCTGAAACACACCCCCTCCAACCTAGACTGGTTCTCTGAGAACAAAGCAGGGCTTCCTCCTCCTTCCCCGCTTCCTTCTCTTCCTCCCATAATAACTTATTAATAGTTACTATTTACTAAGAGCTCCCTGTTTACCAGGCGTTGTACATGAATTAATCCTCACAACAGCCCTAAGAGTGAAGACATCCAGATTTTGCAGATGTAGAAACTGAGTTACTTTTCCAGGCATGAAGCCTCTGTATGTGCGTGGGCGCGCGTGCGCGCGCGCGCGTGCATAAAATACTGTTGATGTGATACCGGCAGATCTGAATGCTCAAGTGGCATAATGAGGATGGAAATAAAGAAAATTGACAACGAAAAGATCTTAAAGTTTTTGAAATATGGAATATTTTAATAGAACGCCGCTCCGCCTGCCCTAAAATGAACAAAGAAGTGATGCAATTAACTGGCTAATTCCGAGCTCCAAATGCTTTCCCTTGAAATGGGCGGATAATGAGGCCGACAGTATGTTCGCAGTTGAATTTGCCTGATGTTGCTCCATTTCCCCCCCCCCCAACTTTTGCGAATCGATTGGGCAATCACAGTAAGCCGCACAGACGTCGCCCCGACCGACCGCACACAGGCTCACACGCGCACACCCGCACATGCACAGGAATGCTGACACACACAGCCCCGACTTTATCCTGCCTGCGGAGTATTTTATGACTCAGCCCCGGGGATGAAAATAGAGTTTGGAGCAGAATAATGTGCCCGAGGCCAGGTTGGGCACAGCTGCTCCAGATGTGCGCTGGGTAATTAGGTGGCCGCCAGAGTCCCTGCCTGGCTGGGAAAGGAGCATCTCTTGGGGGCCCAGACCTGGGCAGACACTGCGCCCAAAGTCTGCCCCAGGGTAGGTGCTTACTCTTTGCTGCCATGGAGCCGGTGCTAGTGGCCCCCTCCCCTCGCCGGCCCCTCTTCTTCCCTTCCTTTCCCACAGGGGACTTTCAGGGACCTCTGTCCTAAGAATAACTTTCGAGAAACTTCTCTTAGGGGGCTCTGCAGTATAAAATGGTGTCTCTGGGAAGTTCCTTTTGTTTTGTTTGTTTGTTTGTTTGTCTTATTTTGTTGTTGTTGTTGTTATTGTTGTTGCTATTTCTTGGGCCGCTCCCGCGGCATATGGAGGTTCCCAGGCTAGAGGTTGAATTGGAGCTGTAGCCACCGGACTACGCCAGAGCCACAGCAACGCAGGATCCGAGCCGCGTCTGCAACCTACACCACAGCTCATGGCAACGCCGGATCGTTAACCCACTGAGCAAGGGCAGGGACCGAACCCTCAACCTCATGGTTCCTAGTCGGATTCGTTAACCACTGCACCACGACGGGAACTCCTGGGGAGTTCCTTTTGTGACGGCAGTGGAAATGAATCCAACTGGTCTCCTCCTTGAGGATTTTATTCTTGAGGCTCCATGAGGATGCCAGTTCCATGCCTGGCCTCGCTCAGTGAGTTAAGGATCCAGTGTTGCCATGAACTGTGGTATAGGTTGCAGGCATGGCTCGGATCCCACATTGCGGTGGCTGTGGCTGTAGGCTGGCATCTGTAGCTCCTATTTGACCCCTAGCCTGGGAGCCTCCATATGACCCAGATGGGGCCCTAAATAGCACAAAAACAAAAACCCTTTTTTTTTGGTCTCTGCTTTGGGGAAGGGGAAGAGGGACCCCTTTGCTCCTAACTTCCCCTTCTCAGGTTCTGTGTGTCTCTGAGCTCAGATTCAGAGGGTCTTGAACTACGCTTCTTTTCCCTCTCCCCAGGTTATAACACCAATGGCCCCATGCAAGCCAAGGAGAGAGACCCAACTGCCTGCACTAAACGCCCCTCTCTTTGGAGTTTATGGGACAGTCAGACACCTTCTCTTAGTCATAGGGTCTCTTTTACAAAGTCTTCAAACCTTGCAATACTCCCGTCCAATTGGTTGTATTTATCTGGGCTTTTGAATGCCTAAAACACTTGCCCATGAGCACACACAGCTCGGGAGGTTGTAAGGTGGCAATGTCCTGCAAGGGAGGGAGTGAACTCGGCCCCCAATCCTAGCTAAGCTGCTCCTATATCTGCCTCCAATTCCCTTATATGCTCCCTTAAATCTTCAACCCAGATAACACCAAATTTCCAACATAGACAGCCTCCAAAAGCAGCCTTGCCAGAAATGAATTTTGCCCACAAGAAAGACTTTTTTTTTTCTGCTGAGGTCGTCATAATTTGGAATAAGAATATATTCCATTCGGAGTAGAGGACACTCCTCCAGCCCTGCTTCACCACTTTAAATAGCTTCTCTGATTTTGAGCTAATCACTTAATTGGGGGGAGGGGGTGCTGAGAGACTTCTTTTGCAAGTTAAGGGAGGGGGTTAAGGATTCTGGCGCTGCCCCTGAGCTGGCTTCTGGAGAGATCAAAGGAGATTCGGGCTGTGGAAGGCTCCCTGGAGTCGGGGATGGAGTAGGGGGTGGGGAACGGATGGAGCCATGATTAGCTGTGGATTCCTTTCCCAGCCCTCACTCGTTTAATCGTGTTTCTCTTGCTTGGCAGAGGGCGCCAAAGGCGACGCGCCGGCGGCCAGCTCCGCGCCAAGCCCAGTGCGTCTGCAGGAACCGGCCCCTTCATGCGGCGCGGGACGCAGAGCCGAGCGAGGATCTTCTTCAGCGCGGACTCAACGCCAGGGCGCCGCCTAGAGGTCGGCGGCGGCCTCAGTCTCATTCGTCAGCGGACCGCAGAAGCTGCTTCCCCAGCCGGGGCCAGAAATGGAGAGGGCGAATCCAGCTCAGGTCTCAGGAACACGGCTTCTGGCATCTTTGACTTGCCTGAGACAAGCCCTTAATGAACCCTAGGAAGGGACGCGGGCCTGGAAGGCTCAGAAATATTTATTCTTGTGGCTCTCACGAAATGGAAGGAGGGTCTCAATTTCAGTCTCTTTGAGGACCTGTCTTGTACATCTGTGTCTACACTGCCTCCTCTCACCACCCAAATTGTCCAGCCCCCTCCAGTTATGCTAGAGCTCTGCTCTGTCTTCAAGGAGGGAAGGAAGTTGCCCCTAAATCTTACAGCTTGATCCGCAACAGTTTCAATTTCCCGAATAATTCGAAATAATTTGAAGGACATCCTTTTGGGAAAGTGTTCAGAAAACTTTTGAGAGGCAAAGGAACATTGCCTTCATGGCCTTTACGCACTGAGTGACCATCAACTGGTGTCTGAGTGACATTCAGGGACTTGCTTGTTGGCACCAGCGCCCCTATTGGTAGGTGTCTGTGCTGAGCATTTGAAAGTTGACTCTGGGGACAAGCATCCATGGTTTCGGGTGCTGGAGGCCCCAGGCAGAGGGTTTTTGGTTTGTTTTTGTTTGTTTGTTTGTTTTGTTTTGTTTCTTTGTTTTTGCCTGGAATCCATTGCCTGGGTTCTGAGAATGGGGTAAGGGGCAGCCACAAAGCCCATCTGAAAAGTGTGTGGCAAATGTGTATGCTCAGGTGTGTCATTCTAAGACTGGGGTCTCTTTTTCCAGATTCCAGAGACCCAGGTCAGCAATGGGCAGGGAGCCAGCACACTGACCTGTCCCTTCTGCAGGCCCAGACCAGGCCCCTAGGGGGACAGGGGTGGGTATTAACACTCCCCAATGGTGTGGAAACGGCTGCTCCTCAGTTTTGCCTTCCTTGCATGCCTAACAACTCAGAGGCAAATTCTCTCTGGCAGAAGGGGTAACAATATGGTAAAAAAAAAAATTATATATATGTATACATATATACATATCATGATAAAGGGGATTGAAATGAGGGAGTCAGGGCCTATCATGAGAAGGGGAGCTGGAAGGGCCTCCCCATGCATATCCTGGAATATGAACATGAAAACAAGCTACTTCCTGTCCTCCAGCTGCTAATGAGCTCCCTGCTTCCTCCTTCTGGGCGCAAGGAAGAGGCCAGAGGGCATGCCCCGCCCCTCCCCAGCTGAGGCAGAATGGGGCTGCCAGCCGCAGAGTTAGCCTTTCAGAAAATTTGGGAACTGTACACACCAGCCTAGTGGTTTTTCCTGTCCTTTCTGCTTTTTATCCATTTTTTTGTTCAATTTTTATCCATTTAAAAAAATCCCCAGTAGTGCTTTGGGGCTTTTTTCTTGAAGGGCGAGGTGGTGGAGTTGGCTGGTCACCCAGGGCTGCACCTGTGTGTCTGCGGGAGGAAGGCGGCAGTTAGTTCACCAAACCCCCACTTGGGGCTGTAGCGGGGGCCTCAATCCTCAATCCTCAATCTAAGCCTCGCCTGAGCCTCTTAGACCCGAATCCTTGATTGTTTTGTTTTGTGAATAACTGCGAAGCACGATGAAACTCTTTTGCTTGCCCACCCTGAAGTGCCCCCCTCACCAGGCCCCTCCAGCAGACAAAGTGAGCAGGAAATCAATAGCTTCACTCTCGGTTATCTGCGGCCCAAGGTGAAAAGGGATTTTTCCTAGTTTTGGTTCATATTACAACTCCCAATCCGGATTCCACGAAATTTTGTCAAAAAAACGAACGGCCCAGTGCAGAAAACAACTATGGAGGGGCTAGTGGAGGTCCAGGTAGGGATCATTTTTGTTTGATTTTGAGGCTTTCAAGGAACCAGAGAGGAGTGGGTGGCAGAGCCCGGAAGAGGCCACTTTGGACCCTACTCAGCTCTGGCCGTCTCCTCCACTCCAGCGGAGAATGGCCCCTGGGTTTCTCCTCAGGGACCCCCTGCTCACCTCAGCCCCCCTCTTCCCTTCTAGCAAGTACCTGGCAATAAACGGGGCGGGGCAGGACAGGGCAAAGGTCTGGCGGCCAGAGACGAAAAAAAGAAAAAAACCCGCTTTCAGCGGAAAGATGCAAAGAACGGAGGTCAGGGCGTGGCTGGCAGAGCCGGAGCTTCAGCGAGGAAGGGCCGGGCTCCCGAGCCGGCCTTGCGAGGAGCGGGCAGCCGGGCCGAGGCCGTGCACGGGGCTCGGGGCGGGGCGGTGGCCTCCCGCCCCTGCGAGCGCGGAGCAGGCCGGCCGGGCGGCGGGGACCGCGGGCCAAGGCCGAGGCCAGGCCGCTTCTCTCCACGCGGACACGGTCCGCCCGGCGAAAGAAAGGGGCCCGAGCGGGTGCTTCCGCGGCTCTTAAATTTGTTTCCCCTTCCTTTAACCCGCCCCGGCCGTCTTTCTTTTCAGGACATTAGGGGATGCAAACCGTTTGAAGTTCATCAACACGGTGAAGTTTTATTGTATTTCCGGTCCCCAAGATTTATACCCGGGAGGGGGAGCGGGCGGCCCCGCAGACCCCTGCGCTCCCTCGGACATCCCCGCCGGACACGTGGCTGCTGGGACCCTCGCCTCCGGGGCGAGGCCGGGAGGGAGCCGGGCCGGGCACGATGGGACCGCTCGCTCCGCGCCTCCCGCCCCTTCCGACGGCCGCTCCCGCCCAGCGCCGCCGCCGCCGCCGCCCAGGTAAGTCCGCCGCTCGGCCCGCGCGGCCGCCGCCGAGTGCGGGGTGTGCGCCTGGGCACCTGTGAGGCTGCAAGGGTCTGCAGGGGCGGAGGTGGCAGTCGGGGACATCAGTGTAGGGGCCGGGGAGCGAAGCGCCCTGGCTGAAGGTCAGGAAGGGAGGAACAAATTTCCCGGGTTTCAGCTGTGAATTCAGAATAGGATTGTCTTACCTGAGACAGTTCAGCCTCTGCGGAGTCGGGGCCCCAGATACTTCGGGCAGGGTCACTTCCCAAAGACTGCTCAGGTCAGCCCCCTTTCCCTTCCCATGGGCTTCTGTTTGCTCCCTAGTCCTTCTGTCCTGCTTTTCTGGCTCCCTCTCTGGCTGTCACTTACTCTCCACTCTCCTGACTGTTCCCGTTGCAAAGTTGGGGTCTGGCTTGAAGATTTGGCCTCTCAGAGCTACCCTGGGTGACTCTGGAATATAGATACTAACCAGATGGTGGCTGTAGACATAGCTTAATAGCAGTTTGAAGTCGAGAAAGACATCTTTTTAGTTTATGGAGACCTCCAGCTGCAGAAACAGAGGCTGAGAGGCAGTGACCAAGCAGGTACAGTCCAGGGCCCTGCCCAGAGCCTCTGACCCGGGCTCCTGGGAGAGAGCGAAAGTTCCTGGCATCTGAGCTGCCAGGACCAGCTCCAGAATGGTTTTGCCTGGAGTCCTGCCTCCAGCTCTTTAGTTATGCTGTGTACTAGCAACTGTGTTCTGTTTGGGAAGAGGTGGAGGAAAATGAAGTTAGCTGGGCGGCCGGTCTTGGCCAACAAGATGGCTGCAGGGACCTGCCCCCAGTGAGCCCTTGACCTGGAGCGTGAACTGGAACTGCTGAGTGAATTAGGTAGTTTCATGTTGTTGGGCCTGGATTTCTGAACACAACGACATTAAACCACCCGACTCACGGCAGTTACTGCTCCTCGCTTAGCTGGAGGAGTCGGGGGTGGGGTGGGGCCCTAGGGAGGCAGAGTCAGGACTACTGTATCACCCTTGCAAAGTGGTGAAGAGGTTTGAGGTCCCTTACCCAGGGAGTAGCAAGGATGGTCCCCAGCGAAGAGGTGAGGGATTGTCATAGGTGTCTTCCCACTTCTGCCCTTGTTCATGTGTGTGGCGGGAGGAAAAGGGGGGGTGGTGGGGAGCATTGCACTCTCCAAAGGCACCTTGCTGGGCTGTTCTAAGCCAGAAGGATCCTGTCTTGGGCTCCCCTCTACCTCCAGACTTTCCAAAGAAAGTCTACCCCAGCTAGATTTCAACAGGGACGCAGGGGGTCCTTGAGGTCTTTGTAACCCTTTGCAGGCGTGAACGGGGCTTCCCTTCAACAGGAAGCTTCAGGTCCTTGAAGAGGGCTCAGGGTTCCATGCTGAAAGGGAAACATCAGCATCCCTTGTAGTCTCAGCCCACAGCCCCCATGGGGTCCCTTCTAGGGCCCCCTAGTGGGACAAAGGTGGGTCCAAAAAAGTCCTCCTTTTCCCCACCCCTCAGCTGGCTCTTCCCCACTGAGTGACCAAGGCTTCCCTGTAGACCCTTTGGCTGGGTTGCGGGTTTACCTAGGTCTGGCGGTCCCCACCCTCAGAAGGCCTGTCTTGGAGGCTAGTGGGGACCTGACACTGTTGGACGGTTCAGCCCCCAGACTGAGGGAGTGACAGGAGATGGAGGTGGGGGGGGGAATAGGGGCAAAGCTGTGATACCCTCTTTGACCCCAGCCCTCCCCAGGCTGCTGGCTCTCTGCCCAGGAAAGGAGTAAGTAGAAGTGCGGGCGGAAGGAGGGGGCCGATCCAAAGCATAAGCTAACTTTTGTTCCCAAACTTTTGCGCCCTGCTTGAGGCAGAGGAAATGTGGAAAGGGGCCGGGGAAGAGGCCCGACCGGATGGGGCTCTGGCGCCGGCCTGACTTGGAGGGGGATTGGTGTCTCTGAATAAGGGGCCTCTGCTAGGGTGGAGGAGGCCCTTGGGAGACCCACCCTCAGCCTGGGCGGAAATGCAGCCCTCGGTCCACCGTCCTGGTGAGCAAAGGCCAACAACACCGTCCTTTGTCATTTTCTTGTCCTCTGGTCTGGGTGAGGATGATCTGGCGGGTCCCGCTGCCTTACCTTACGTGTCCTGGGGCCCCTCACAGACCTGCCCAGCCACTCGGACGGAGCCTGACTGGCTTCCATCCCTGGTGCCCCTTGGCCACCCCCTCCCGGGAACAGTGCTGTAAAAAGAAAAAAGGGAGATGTTAGAGAGAAAGGAGGAAATAAAGTCTTTGGAAAGCAGAGAGTTTTACAACAGCCGCAGGTTTTATGGAAGCAATTCCGTAATAACCTTCTACCTGCTCGGCTCCCTTCCGCCCGCCTGCCAGCCCCACTGCCTGCCTGCTGCCCACCCCGTTTGGCCTCCTGGAGGCCCCCTCCCAAAGCATCAGCCACCCCCCCAGCCACCCCCCCCCGGGGGGGGGGCAGCCTTCCATATTCCTGATGGTTGATAGTTGGTAAGAAGATTCCAGAGGTCTGCCCGGGCCAGTGACCTCTCCGTCCTCCCTTTCACCTCTGACATCCTGGGCAGGAGATTTGGGAGAGGATTTCGTGCCTATGCAATTAAAATCCCCACTCGGGGGGTGTGGCAGCTCTAAGGATGGAACCCGCATGGGGACATTCGATGGGATTCTGTTGGGTGTAGACGGTGAGGGTTGTGGGCACCTCTATTTCTTTCCCCCCTGGAGTAAGTGTCTCCAACCTCATTCTTGCCCACAGTGGGTCTGAACTCTGATCCTGGGTCAGAAAAAATAACTCCAGGTGCTTGGGGCCATAGACATGGAGACTTTTCTAATTTCGTTTTACACAGCAGCGCTTTGTTTGGCAGGGCTTTTTGGACCTCCACGGTTACCTGCGAGCTTCCACCTTTGACTCACCTCTGTCCACTGATCAGATGGTCAGATTCACACTTGCGTGGGACATGACTGTACACAAGTCACAGTGCCTTCATCCCCGTGTCCATCACGACCATGAAATAAGCATCACACAATGTACACTGTCCCTGTGGTTTGGGGTAAGAGATGCAGTAAAGGATTTCATGGTCAGACAAAAAATTCACAAAATTTCGTGACCTGCCTTGGGCCTTTCTGAAGCCTTTCCATCGCCTTCCAGAGAAATATTTTAGAAGGAAGTTGTCAAAGAATCCAGATTTAAGGCACATGTGTATATATTTTGCTTGCCTATCAAGTCAACAGGCAGATTTTCAAGGGAAGCTTCTGAATCAGCTAATATTTTATGGCCAGAATTCACGTACGCAGATACTCAAGTTGTTGCCCTTGCTCTAAGTGTGTGATGGTTATCAAAATGCACGCACAATCTTTTGGATCATAGATCTTCTTATATGAGCAGAACTGGAAACTCATAGCATTCATAAGGGTTTTACACGCATCCACATATACACCATTAGATCTTATATGCGAATGCCCAAGCACACCCAGTATTATAGTTGAGCAGATTTATTTATTACATTCTATACACAGCATAGAGCACAACATATTTGCACACTGGGTTCCCCATAAAGAAATATTGATTTGAAATATATGTATAGGAAACACACCTATGCGAATACAGCATGCATACATTTCAGCTTAGCTATCCATTAAAAAAAAAAAAACTTCCCCCTTTTCCACTTATTGTTTACCTTTTTTTCTCCTCAATTTTATTTTCTTCCGTCTGTCTAGATTTTTTTCTCTCTTCTCATAGCCAAGGACCTTTCCAAAAGCAGCCCTTACACCACAGGCACTCACCGGCTGGTCCTGGCCAGGGCTGGCTTCTGCTCTCCCCACCTCCGTTCTCCTTCTTGGTTCTTGGCTGCTCTGGGCCCCATTGTGGCCAGAAGCTGCAGCTTTTCCCTGCCTGCCCTTCCCGAGAGCTATCAGCTACTGGCCCCAGCTGTGTTCAGGCGCAGCTCCGGTGCAGGGACTGGCAAGAGGTTCCAAGAGGGTTTTCCTTCTTTCTCTTTAGGATTGTGGGGGGAAGCAGTTTGCCCTGTCATGGAGAAGCATTCCCCCCACTCAAGCAACCTCTCTGTGAAGCAGTTCTAGAAGCTGGGCTCCAGGGGCCGCAATCCTGTTTGCTTCTCTCATGAGGGCACCATTGTCTGGGGGAGAAAACAAGGTTTTGAGGGGCAGTCCTCAGGTCCTCAGAGCACTCAAACAAGGAGCTTCCTCTCAAGTGACCCTTTCGTCATTTGCTTGAATTGGAATTGAGTGCCACTTTGGGGGCAGCAATGTTTTCTGGGAAGCCTGGCTAAAGTGGGATGCACTGCTTGATGCATCTGGATCCCCACCTGGGGGAGAGGAGCTGGGGTTCAGACTCAGGGTTTGGTTCATTCTCTTCCCTCCAGAGTCTCATTTCCTGAGAAGATGGAACCCCCAAAATCTGTCACTTTGGAACTGTTCCCGACCCTCCAGCTTGTTTGTGAGCAAAGGCTAAATTCTGGCCTCAGAGAAAAGGCCTGGGTTCCCTCATTACCCAGGAGCCACCAGGGATTGGGGGCAATACACCCACAAACCTGAGCCCTGTCTGCTGGGACACTCTGCCCTTGCAGGGCACAAGTCATGAACCCAAATGTTCTCCTTCTTCTAACTTCTTCCCTAAACTAAGTGGCTCTCTCCTGTTGCAAAGAGAGGCAGCGGCAAAGCCAGGGCCAGAGTGGGAACCACAAGGGCTGCAGCCAGAGCCCAGCACCCCCACAGCCTGGGTCCTAAGAAGAGCCCAGGGCTGTGACTTTGCCATAAATAAAAAAAGTCCCTGCCCACAGTCCACATGTCCTTTTGGGTCCTAATTTATATGCTACAGAAAGTCATATACCCAGCCTGCCATGCTTCGTAACACCATTATTTATAATAGGGGAGGAGATTTTTTCCTCCCTAAAGAATATATTTATTATAGGTAAAGCCAACAGCAGACTCTACATGTCTGGTAAATCGAGAACAGGTGCTTTGCCTTAACTGTGATTCATTCACTAGGCGCCCAGCTTTCTCACTGGCGAGTCTGGGGAGCTCCTTCGACTTTCCCAAGTGGCCAACCGCTGCTTAGAAGAATTTGCATCGGATTTCTGTTTTCCCACTTGGGTCTCGTGGAAAAAAGCAGATCTTCACGCTGTTTGGTTCCGGATCTGCTGGGCTGTCGCCCTCGCAGAGCTGGGCTGGAAAAGGAGGGGGCCGGCTGGGCGCCGGCATTGATCTTTAAAAAATCATTTTGAAATCGCCATAATGTGAAGAAATATGGCGCTTTGCCCTCGTATTTCACACGTAATGACATGAGATGGCTTCATTTGGAAAGAAAAGCGGGCGGGAGTGTTTCTGTGCATGTGCGGAGGTGATCCGCAGCCTTCTGCCGGGCAGAGGGGTACATGGCCAAAAAGAGAAAACCTCAAATTAGAATGGCCCCGCTTTTGTTAAAACCACAGGGCTGGGCCAGCCTATCTGATCAGGGCCCCGGGGTTGGAGAATGCTGAGAAAAATCGGCCCCAGCCTGCCCCTGAGCCCCACAGAGGAAAACTGGGTCTGTCCAGGGGCTCGGCTCCCTGAGCGCCCACATCTCAGAGAAGTGACTGCACCCTGGGCAGGAGCTGGAGGAGCGATGGACTGAAGATGGGCCAGGAAGGCAGCCGGTGGCCCTGGGGGAGCCTCTGCGCTGGGCCGCAGGGTAGATACCAATAAAACGGGCTATTTGGACGCTCCTGAGAGAAAGTCTGCAGGAGGGAAAGCGGTGGGTGGGCGGCAGGCTGACCCAGCAGACTCTCTGTCCATCCTGGTGCCCAAGATGGGGATCTGGAAATCCTTCTGAGCCCGCAAAACCGGGTGAAGAGGCGGCAGGACAGGCGGAAACTCGGATTCACCTCCTACCACACGGGGTGGAAGGGGAGATAACTTTGGACCCCTTCCCACACCTCTGCTGACACCTTAGGGGAGTTCCCTTAACCCTTTCTCCTGTTCAGTTCCCCCATCTGGGTGCTTTTAAGGGCCTGGCCTGTTATTCAGTGGAGAGAAGGAGAAATGTCTGTGCCCCTCTCCCCCTTCCTCTGACCGGGACCAGAGAGAGGCTTGAGAAACTTAAAAGAGCTTTGACTCGTTGTATGAAACTCTTTTGGAGGCTCAACTTTCCAGGGCCTGATGAATCTCTGTAGCCCCCTGTGGGGTCTAAATTTCAGGACAGCTAAATTTTAGGACAGGATCTTTGGACACACAGGCCCTTTGATTCCCCTCTCTCCTCCCTCAGCTACTGAGGGGTCAGAAGACGTTCTCAGGCCCGCAAACCTCCCAAACTAGTTACAGAGTGCCCCCCTCCAGCGCAGACAACAATCCTATAAAATCCCAACTTCTCCCCCATCCCCTTCACTTCATCTCCAGTGGCTTGCTGCCCTGCTGTTGTTTAATAAACATCTTGCGTCAAGAGGATAGAGAAGAGGAAACGAGGGCCGGCAGGGGAGAGTGGAGGTGTGTTAGTGGGGGGAGGGGGAAGGGACCACCTCCTCTTTCTTTAATTACGCTGTGGGCCTCTCCGGCTGCTCCCCAGGCTGGGGCTCCCTCTCTCCCGCTGCCCTACACTCCCTCTCTCCCTCTGGGATGCGCCTGGGGAGAGGGCTCCATAGCCAACGTCCCTCTCGAGGCAGCCCGCTGCTTTCCCTCCGCCTCTCCTCCGCCTCCGCCGCCCCACGTCGAGAACTGCCCCCCCTTCCTGCAAAAGGGGGGGGGGGAGGGCGGCCGGCAGCTCGGGCTGAGGTTACGTGGCCGCCGGAGCCCTGACGTGATAGCACATTGCATCAGCATAAAACAATCCATCCTCGATATGGAATGCGGTGCGGACGGATGACAGCGAGAGCGCAGCCCCCTCGCCCGATTGATTTATGTCGGAGCTGACGCTTTATCAGGCAGTCGGAAAAACTTTGACCAATCATTTTGCAAGGAGCGCTGAGCCGGGCTGCTCCACTGTACTTTGTTGGCTGAGAAGTTGAGCAGGGGGTGGGGGTGGGAGGGTGGGGGGCTGGGGGGGGTCGCGTCCGAAAGCCCTCACACCGGTCTGGGTGCCACCTCTCCCTGCTTGGGCGCCGCGCGCGAGCGCTTCCCTTCCCCCTGCGAGCGCCCGGATAATGTCTGAGAATGTCCATTTCTGGGACGCTTAGCAGCTATTATGTCGACTCGATCATAAGTCACGAGAGTGAGGACGCGCCTCCAGCCAAGTTTCCTTCCGGCCAGTACGCGAGCCCCCGGCAGCCGGGCCACGCGGAGCACCTGGAGTTCCCCTCGTGCAGCTTCCAGCCCAAAGCGCCGGTGTTCGGCGCCTCCTGGGCGCCGCTGAGCCCGCACGCGTCCGGAAGCCTGCCGTCCGTCTACCACCCCTACATCCAGCCCCAGGGCGTCCCGCCGGCCGAGAGCAGGTACCTCCGCACCTGGCTGGAGCCAGCGCCGCGCGGCGAAGCTGCTCCGGGGCAGGGCCAGGCGGCGGTGAAGGCGGAGCCGCTGCTGGGCGCGCCTGGGGAGCTGCTCAAGCAGGGCACGCCCGAGTACAGTTTGGAAACTTCGGCGGGCAGGGAGGCCGTCCTGTCTAATCAAAGACCCGGCTACGGGGACAATAAAATTTGCGAAGGAAGCGAGGACAAAGAGAGGCCGGATCAAAGTAAGTTATAAAAAGTGAGGAAATACCCAGGCCGAAGGCCAGGCGAGGGGGAGGGGAGGGGAGAGGCAATAAACTGCGGACAATGTGAAGGGAAACCGCGGCTGTGACCGGAGAGCGAGCGGGGGCGGAGGGAATTGGGAGGAAGGAAGGGAGGCAGCTGGGTGCCCCAGAAGGGGAGACTGAGGCCGCCGGCGGAGCGCCGCCCCCACTCCTCCAAGTCCAGGAGGGACCCGGGGCGCAGGGACCAGCTCGCCGCTCTCTGGGCCTCCCTTTCCCCGCGCCCCGGAGGTCCGGGCAGAAAGCCCGGGAAGAGGCCGCCGGCCGCCGGCTGGGAGAGGAGCTGGCGGGGCCAGGGAGGCAGCCGGCGAGGCCGAGAGCCCGCGCGGGCCGGGGCGGGAGCGCACCGGGCTTCCGGGCATCGCGCGGCTGGCAGAGCTCCCCGCGCCACGCGCACACCGTAAAAGCCGGCCAAGGGGAAGTGGGAGGGGGCTCATTAGGATTTTATTTGCGATGCAACAGCTTGGCGGAGGATTGTTCCTAGCAGATCTCGCTCAGTAGCGGCTCAGGGTCCACAGCCGGCGCCGGGAGGGGCGGGGGAAGCCCAGGACCGGGTGACTGAGCCCCCTCCCCGGATGCGCCGGCCCCTCCCTGGAAACCTTCCCTCTGGTCACCCCCTCCCCTCCTTGGCATCCTCGCCGGGATTGCCGCTTCCTTTTCTGCGGTCCCCGCTGCTCTCCTTGGGGCTCCCTAGCTCCAGCCGGAGCTGTTCGCCTCACAGGGAGTCAGGAAATCGCTTCCGAACTTCGGGGCCGACCGGCGGCCGTGGAGAAGGAGTGATCCTGCAAGGACCCTGGGGAGAGGAAGGGTGGGGGAAAGAGAGGCTTGCAGAGAGGCGGAGAACTTATCCCCCCAAGGTAGTTTCCCACCGTCTCCCACCCCTCCAAAAGCACCCCCGCCAGGAACCCAAGTCTGGCTAATTTCCAGGAGGTGCTGCCTGCAAAGAGGGGCGGGAGCGGAGTCTCGGATCTTTCATTTTTAAGGTTGAGAAGGGCAAATCGGTCGGGGGCTCTTAGCCCCCAAACAATAACCTGCAGGCTAGTGGGGAAAAGCCCTCAACCCTACCTGTTTTTGGAGAGTGAGGGTCAGATTTTTAAATCTCTGCTTTACTCTGCTTGCCCCGCCGGCTTTCCCACCCACAGAGTGGCCCACAGGCCTTTGCCTGCTGGAGGGTAGAGAGCTGTCCTGCTTCCCTGATATTTCCGTGGGGTCCCACCGTCTCCAACCTGCCAGGTTGAATCGCAAGAGCTGACATTAGGGTAACACAGGGCTCTTCCCAACCCTCCCTGCTCACACCTAAACAGACCTCACCCCCCACCCCAAGCCCCCAAACTCTGCCTGGAAAGTCCATTATTGCAAGGCAGCAGTTTGGCTGGGATCAATTATTAACAGTTTTTTTCCTCTTTCATATTTAATGCGGCTGCGGGTCCCATCCCAGACAATCACATTAAGGAAATAGCGCTGCAAATTGGTAAGACACGGTACTTAGTGTAGGATGAACCAGATTATTAATATTATTTTTTTGAACTATTCAGGGCTTTTCATTTGGGGTGAAGGAATCTAGCAGAGGCTGAGTGTTATTTTTAATTGGCTCTGCTTTATTTGGCAACGTTTCTGAGTTTAGGGGTAAGGAGAAGAGAAGGCTTGATATATTTTTGTTCCCCCTCCCCCATTCCACTTAGTCACCCCTTTCTCTGTTCCCTTGCACTGCATGGAACCAGTTGGAGTTAGGTGTGCCTGTGCCCTGAAGGACTTCTGTTACCCCCACTTCTGTTAATCCCACCTTGGGATTGGAGCAATCTTGCTTCCCAATTTCCCTGAACTTGCTTTAACCAAACTGCGAGCTGAGCAGGGGCAGAAAAGGAGACTATTGCAACCATAAGTTATCTGTGAGCCCCCAGCGCTCCCTTGTCCACAGGCTGGAGTTGATAAATGGTTGCAATTGGGTTGCATGTGAATTGGAGTGTGCTGGATGTTTGCGTCTCTAAATGTGAACCCACATTTGCCGGGTGTGTGTGGGGGGGATATCTGGATGGACACACATTTCTGCTGCCATGTGGCCCAGAGACACAAGCTTGTGGTCAGGGCAGGAAGGTGCAGTTAAACTGGAATGGAATGCCAGGAGGAGCTGTGGCTGAACAGAAGCCACTCTCCTCTCCCCTAGCCCAGTCCTTCTCCCACCTCTCAGACCCAGAGCCAAAACCCTGCTGCCACTGTCACCACCCCTGGTTAGCCTGGAAGTGCTGGTGGGGGAGGGGGCTTTAGCCAGGCTGGGCTCGGTCCTGAGTCCTAACCAGTCTGGACCCAAGTGGAGAAAGATACTGAGAGAGACCCTCAGGCAGGCAAAGCGTTGGAAGTGCTGGCAAGACTGGCACAGGTTTGGCCCAATCCTGTCCAAATAACTCTCACCTGGAGGTGTCCATAGTAACTCCTGGCCCATTTGGGGGAACCTTTCTGGGAACTTGAAGGCCCAGGTGCCCCTTTCTCCAATGCAAGATGGGGAGTGGAGACCCAGGGGTGCAACCCTCCTGGAAGGAGAACCTGGGGCCCTTCACCCTCCCCTCTTTCCGTTCTTTGATTCTATCGCTGCTTCTCTTTCAGCCAACCCCTCCGCCAACTGGCTGCACGCTCGCTCTTCCCGGAAAAAGCGCTGTCCCTACACCAAATACCAGACGCTGGAGCTAGAGAAGGAGTTTCTGTTCAATATGTACCTCACCAGGGACCGTAGGCACGAAGTGGCCAGACTCCTCAATCTGAGTGAGAGACAAGTCAAAATCTGGTTTCAGAACCGGCGGATGAAAATGAAGAAAATGAATAAGGAACAGGGCAAAGAGTAAAGTCTCCCCCCGCCCCCCCCCCCCCCCGCCCCGGCCCTGCCCACCCCTTCCCCATCTCACGCTTATTTATAAGTGATGGCTGCTGAGCCAGGGCTGTCTGGGATGTATTCAAGTGAATGGGGAAGGGGAATCTTTCTCTTCAAAGTCCTTCTGTGCATCGAAAGCCTCTCTCCTTTCCTTTGGCCTCACCTGGCCTTCTCTTCTCCCTGGGCCTCAGGAGGAAGTTCCGTTGATTTAGAAAGTAGTTGTAGTTGGGTCCTGAGAAGATGATGGGCCCCAAGGAAAGAGAGCCCTGAGTAGAGTCCC